>NC_092560.1:47690278-47998355 GCF_037038585.1 Patagioenas fasciata | reverse complement strand
TCAGCTTAAAAATGCTGGGAGCCTGTATCTGAGCTGTACATCAGGCACTGCTGGATTGTAGTTAGTCTGGCCGACTACATGGCACAGCGTGTAGATAACCAGGTTAGCTCAGAACAAGCTGCTCTGCATGCCCGAGGCACTAAGGTCACACAAGTTTGCAGTTCACTGTGACTTCAATAAAGCTGATTAGATGCAGGAGAACATTCCACTCATGGGACTATTCATCTTCTTGATATCACTTTGTTTGGAGCAAAGCTGGGTACCTCTGCAAGGAACTTGCATGAACAAGAGAAAAAGATGTGTAACTACAATGGCTTTTCAGAAATTCAGTGGAAACTATTAATAAGAGAGGAAAGCAAGCATTATATCAAGGGAAAAAAATCAAGGAGAAATAGGAAACAGGTGCACATACATATATACATGTGGTCTGTGAAGCACATAAAAAGTTCCATGTTTCTCTTTACCAGCATTAGTACAAATTTGAAACACAAGAAATGTTCTATACACTGTAGCACTAAGTGGGCTTGTGTTGTAGTTTTGCTTTTGATATTCATATTTTCAAAAGGTTTTAAACAGCCTACTTGGTAGGAGGCAGCACAATTTTCTCAGTCACTACTGTGAAGGACAGGTGATGTTTCTTATGCACTTCTATTTATGCAGCACAAGAATTTATTTCTGAATACAGATTTAAAGCAAATTTTAATTCTTGTGAAAGGCAGCAGACTGGCAGCTCTACAGAACGAAGTGCCTGAGATATACTTGGATTGCACACAGACTGGTAGCGCCAATTATGCCACACTGCCTCCTCGATGTGACTCATTGTGATCACATCTGTGGAAGCAGGCAGTGTCATTCTCAAAGCTACAGCAAAAGCTAGTGGCTGTAAGTTGAGACTGTTATGTTTAAAATATTGCTTAATTTAAAAAAAAACATTTAAGTGTCTTGTATGTCTAGGACAAATCACCTCCTCGTATTTAGATATTTAGATCCAGATGGAATGCTTTCATGGAGGAGGTGTCTAACATGTATTAGCTGCTGACAAAATTATTACCATTGTGCCCTCCACTAACTCTTACATGGATTTAGATAACACATTATTGTATATGAAAAGAGAAGCACAGGTTTTCTTATTTTCAGTATTCATTGTTGTTACCTTTTTAGCAATATAGTGACAATGAGGATGACTCCTATATGTAATGGTTTTGCAGCATTATTAGGGAACTAATACTACTGTGTTATTTTTTCTTTAGTATACATTTGAGCCTAGATTTTTAAAACTACGTTTTGTAAAAATTATTCTAATGACATGGTTCTGTACTTCTGAATTTCCAGAGAAACCCTGCACAAAACACACTGCCAACTACAAATAAGTCCTTTATAATGATGCAGAATGCAGCACAATGCAGTACAGTAGACACTTCTAGTTCGGGGGGAAAATCCCAACATGTAAAAGTAGCGTGGATCGGTTTTTTGCTTTTTCTTGTTAAGGTCAAGTCTACTGAAGAAATGGCACTGCTGCTGTCTTCCTTTCTCGAAGGCTCTGCTGGCAAAAGAGCAGCTACAAAGTAAATCAAGCTCTTCCAGGAGCCCTGCTACCAGAGGCTGCTGAAGGCAGCACCAGTCAACCTGGGTTCTATTTCACTGCCAAGGTAAGTGCTGGTTTTAGCACACTGGACTTATGCAGCCACCATATTTCCATTCACTTTTCTGCCTGTGGCTTGAATTCAGTGCATATGAATTATGTTGTGCATAAGAGCTGAGATCAAGGTGCATACTGACCAACTGGGCTTTTGCCTTCCCAGTCTCACCTACAATAGAGCTGTCTAGACGACAGGTGATAGAGACTGAGTTTGCACAATGCCTCAGTACCTGCTGTCGTTCAGCTTCTGCAGAGTGCTCTAGAGGCTGGCTTATGCTTGCCCTTGCCTGCAAACAAAGATTGTGAAAATGCTCAGAGCTATGTATTCCTGAGAAAAAAGGCAGACTCCTCACCTCTCCTCAGGCTGCTCTGCTGATATTCAGGTGTGCCTGGCCCCACAACAGATTCAGCACTGCTAGGAGTTTGTGGTCACAGGGACTGTGTGACTATTTCATGGGTTAGTGGTAGAACTGGGGCTGATCATACTGCCAGACATAATACCTTCAATAGTCAGTTTATTTCCTTTCAGCCCTGAATTCTGCTAAAATAAGTAGATCAAATGACACCTAGAGATGTAGTCATTCAGTATTTTTCTTAACTCAGATAACACTCTAAGTATAAATTATTGGTTGGAACGTAATCCTTTTTTAAAACAGTGCAGACTCTGTATTGCAGTATGTTTTATAAACACAGCTTATGTGGAAGATTTCAGGAAAAAAAAATCCAAACCTCTCTTCTATATTTCCTATTGCATACATGACATATATGTACTTTGTATGTGACATAATCCAGATGAATGCCTGCATGCGTTAACATGTATTCAGTCCTTTTGTTTAATAACTCAGTTGTTGCTGTGTATCATACAGACTGTTTTATAACTTTGAAGGCATGAAGCACACAATTTACTGAGTGACTGCAGTGCTACTTGCTGAGACTTTAGACTGCTGGCTGACTGCAGCTGTGTCAGACAGGCAGCACCATTTCCTCTGAATTCCTTTAGGGGGTTCTTCGAACAAAGGAAAACGGTTTTGAAGTTTTGCTTTTACCTGCTTGCTGCCAAAGAAGCTCATAATAAAACCCATGCTGTTAACCCATGTTGGAGCTGAAGCCTTCAAGCTGTGAGCCAACAGTGCTTAAAAGCTGGATGAACTGTGGAGTAAACTAAATATGTTCAAGTATATGCACACCTGCAACAGATCAACCATTTAAAGGTAATTAATCTATCAACTACTCTGAATCGTTTCCAAGCAAGACAGCTTACAGTTATTTCTCCCTCAAACGTGTCATAATTAGTGTGTATGCCTTCACAGCTTGAGCTTGTAAGAAGACAACTTACCTAATATAGCTAATTTTCAGACAGAGCTGTCTATTAGAGCACTGAGATTCCTCTTTTTTTCCAAGTGTCTGTGACTCCTACCACAGTCTTATAGGAATCATTCAGTCCAGCTGATATCAGAATATGCAAGCTCATGTTTTCAGAGGAAATTCTGGCACAAACTCCCACAGGAGTTATGTGGCTGTTTCATTAAACAGCTTTCTAAAAATGTTTCCCATTACGGTTTTCATATTCGTGCTTCTACGCTTATATGTAAACACCTAACTGCAATTTGGTACTATTTTGGAAATAAAATTTTCTTTAACACATTCTTTAAAAATATAAACTGCCACTGGTATTTTTTAAATATGTACTATCCAGTCAAAACTCTTCCTTGACTAAAAAAAAGTCAGCCGTGATATGTAATATAGCTCATGCTACTTGTCTGCTTTGCAGCACTGATCTGTGATTTAGAGCTACGTGCCTGAAAATACAGAAAAGAACATAAGCTACAACATTAAAAAAACAAAACAAAACAAAACACAGAAAACATTATGTGAATTCCTTGTTACAGTTCTTCTCTCAATAACAGTTTTCATTTCCTCTTTTCACCCCTATGATCTGTTGTCATTTCTTGCTCTACACATCTAATTCACTCAAACTACAGCCTCCAGAAAGAGGTGGACAAGAGTTTTCCAAGTGAACAGTTTTTCACTGAAAAATGTACAGACATTGAACTCAGAAGGTTTCACAAAGGCATTTCATTTTCAATGAACTTCCACAAGACACCCATGCTTTCCACCAGCTCAGTTGTTGGGCTGAAGGGATGTATGAGTACTTGGAGCTGCAAAGAAGCCCAACCGTGCAACTGAAGTCCCAGCTGGGATACCTGGGGAATCCAGGCTCCCGAAGTCAAGAGACCCAGAAACCTTCATCTCTGTCTGAAGTGCTTCATTCAGATGGCTGGTTTTGCAGGAGGGAGAAAGGAGTCCACACTGCTGAGAGCTCCTGTTTGACATGTCCTCTCAGGGCTTTCCACCTCCATACCACACAATCTGATGGCAATTTTGTAATTGTAGAGACCCTGGGAGCCGTGGTCACCCAAGGCTTTGCCAGCTCCTGAGACTGCTTTTCAGTGCAGAGGTTTCCATGGGCATTTTTTAATGTGTTGCTCAGTCTTATTTTTTGAAAAATCAAGCCAGAATAGTTCCTTTTAGTGGAAGATTTCAAACTGTCTATTTTTTTCTAAGTAAATATTAAAGTTTTTTTATGGCATCAGAAATTCCATGCAGAGGGAAATTCCAAGCTTTGAAATGCCATCTTCCAGAAATATTGGGAAGAACTGTTCCAGAAATCTGGCATTCAGGGAATAAAAAGTTAAACCATAACAGGCACAAGCAGACCTCCTTGTCTCAGTTGTAGCAGAAGGATTCCAAGTCACAACAGTTCCCATACCTTCAAAAAGGGATTAACATACCACTCTAAACTGTCTTTTGCTGCTAGTAGTGTCTCTAGGTAGACACACCATGGTGTAAATAGTGTGACTCCCTTAATCGTTCAACAAGTATAGCAGAGTAGATGTAATCATAAAACAAATGTCTTTCTCCTGTACAGCAAACCTGCATGCAAACACATTTTCTCCATGAATCTGGCAGAGGAGGTATTTATGTCTGTAGTCCAATGTCTGCACATTCAGATTAGGAACTTGGATGTACAAACTGATCAGAAAAGATATAATTCTTCAATTTATTCATACAAATGTCATTTCAATAAAATAAATATGGGGAGCTTAATCATGTTGCAGGATCCACTATATTCTAGTAAAACAGTCCTTAAAACCCTCAAGTTCTAAATCTTGTTCTTAGTCTTGTTCAGAATTTGAGAAACATAAGTTTCATTTTAATTCTCTTGAAATCACATGCATACACATATATATATATGTCTGTATGTATGTATATATATATATATGTCTGTTTGATAGGTATGCTAATCTTAAGAAAACTGGTACATGTCCTGCCCATCTGGTTTGCATTTTCCTACACTGTGGATTCTTATTTCATTGTTACAGAAGAGTTGACACTGACTGAATCAATGCTTGTTCATGGGAAATAAGCAGCAAGCACTGATGTTCAAAAACACAGCATTAAAAATTTTTAGAACTGAAACATGACACTCAGACCAGTCTCATTTTAAAATTTCCAGCATTTTAATTAAAATAATACCCAAAAGTCTTTTCTCGTATTTTGAGGAAAATCCCAAAATACTTGTGCCAATAAATAGTAAATATCAGAAAGCATTTATTTCCAAAAAATGAATAGGAATTACACACTATACTCTAGACAGCTCTAACTATAAACTCATATGTGGTAGCTGACTAATGCAAATCTCAATGCCCATGAAATGTTATTTTTGCATGTGACCAAACAGCAAGTGATTTTAAATATAAAACTATATTTAAAATATTTTTAACATGTAATCATATGATAATGAATCTATTCATACCTATTTTATATACAAGGCATAGTATGCTTCCAGTCTTTATGCATAGGTAAGCAGTGCTCTGAGTAAGACATGAATAATGGAGGCATAGTCAGATGGTAATTCATCAGATTCTTCTGGCAGCTAATCTGATCATGTAAGACAGCTATTGTTTGCATAGGTAACTACAATGACTTGGCCAGATTCCTTTCTCAGCAGTTTCAGTGGATATATAATGTTCTCCATTTACTTTTTTTAGGTAGATAAACTGCAGAGTACATACCACCATGGCTTTAGAAATGTGAAGAGACAGCATAGAAGCAAGCTGCATGACAACTGCTCCCCTCACTTGGCTTTCTGGTAGCTGTGGAGCATCTGGTCCTCTGGTAGAAGCTTCCATGGATGTTGTCTTCTTTCTCTTGACATACTTTATTAAGGCCTTTTAAAGGTTTCATCTAGGTCTTGTGCTGCTTCTCTTCCCAATTTTCAAAGGGAATTTCATCTTAAGGCTGATTAATCTATAGTAGTAGAACTTCATCTACTGGCTCCTATATTTTTAAGTGGCAGGACAAACAAAAAAGGAAAAATTTCTCCAGTATGACTTTCTTGAATATGTGCAGTCTCCTGTCACTGAATATTTCCAAAAGAGGGTAATTCAGTTCCTTTTGCTACTGTATTTGAAATTATGTTGTTCAGTTGCCCTATAGAACTAAGGAATCTAACGAATTTGAGAAGGACACATACCAATCTAGTTAAGGATGTTGACTGTAACAGTAACCAACAGATGTCTAGAGAATAGAACATTTACAAGTCAGTTCTCCAAACATCCTAGAAAATCACAGCGAGGTCCTTTGAGAATTAGAAGTGTGACCCTCTACTAATAATAAATTGTTAATTTCTCTTTGACAAATTCTTTCGGTTTTCCCTTGTGCCTACATATGCTTTCACCATCTAGAACATCCTGTTAAACACTTTCCATAGATTACCCACTTAGTCTGTGGAGAGCCACATTTTACTGCCAATTTGGACTTTGGTGCATGATAAACTCACCTAATTTTGGCATGTTCTTGTAGTAGAGGAGACATAAAAATAATAATAAAAAAAATAAATTCCCAAATCATAGTGCATCTCTGTTTACATTCATCCCATGTATGACTTGGCACGTTTCTTTTAAAGCGTCCTCAGTTACCCTTTTCCATAGGACAAAAGAGGATCCCTACTCAATTTTTATCAATTCCATTTTTTTATCAATTCCAATTTTTATCAATTCCATTCAAAGCAATTCCATACCTTTGGGTATCCTGCAGTCTTTCTCTATATCTCTTCTAATTTATTTCACCACTTGTTAGAAGAGGGAACAAATACTGAGGAGAGTTTTCAAGGCATGGTGGAGGTATTTAAAAGATGTACAGATAAAGTTCTTAAGGACATAGTTTAGTGCCAAAGTTAGGTTATGGTTGGACTCCATGATCCTGAGGATCTCTTCCCACCTAAATTATTCCATAATTCTATGTGATACGGCTTTATAAACTGATGTAACAATGATCTGTGTATTTTTTTCTTAAAAATTCCCTACATACGGTTTGGCCTCTGTGTATTGCTTGAAAATGCCATTTTAGTTATGCACTCCCCACACATATCTTCACAGTCAGACTTTGTATTTACTCCGCTGAATCAGTTACTGCCATCAGTAAACTTTGTACCCTTCCTGTTCATCCCTTTTCTATGACCATTTATAGGCAAAGTAGACCCAATGCATATAGTGGGAGACTCTACTGACAGCCTTCCCCCTTTGAGAATACTAACCATTTATTCCAGCTCTCTGCTTTCAATCTTCTAAGTTAGTTATTTTAAAATGTGATGGCCTTCCCCTTTATGCCATGACTGCTGAATTGCTCTAAGACCCTTTGAGAAGGGAACTTGTTAAATAGCTTTTATAAATCCAAGCAGAGCATATCAACTGGATGTCTCCTGTGTATGAGCTTGCAATCTTCTTTGAAGAACTACAACACTTTTTCAAAGCAAAATCTGCAAAACTCTTCCTTAGTGTCTACTAAGGAAGAATGAACAATACTTCCTTTTTCAAAAGAGTGCTCAGCAATATTTTTTTTTTTGTACAAGTAGTCTGTTATTACCTTGATGTCTCCTGGAACATCCGTCAAAAACTAGCATGACATTAACCATCTTCAAATTCTGTGATGCTAAGGAAGCTTTAATCATGGGACTATATATTAAAGTTTACTAGCTCAGCTGTTTGGGTTAAACTCTTAACAATCTATTCTAGGCTTTTGTATCCATTCTATCTGAAATCATTTGATGCCCCAGTACATCTCCTCTCAGAGGGGAGGCAGACATTATTGTGACTGTTTCACTGCCTGAGTACAGCTTCCTGATAAAATCCCTTTGAGTCCAAGTATTTTCAAAGCTGTTACCAAAACTTTGCCATTAGAAGCATATAAAATCACAAAAACAAGTCACACAAACTTAACTTGATGAAAGTGTCATTCTGGATTACATTTTGAAAGTTTTTTGAACCAGTCCCACTTTGTCAACACATAAGATTACACACGCACTTTCCTGGTAGTATCATTCACATGTGGTAGGTTTTGTGAAGGCAAAGTCAAGCTGCATTGTCCCACGAGTAACAACACTCTGGACATGTGAATACAAGAAGGTTTCTAAACACCAATGAGCTACTTATCAAAATTTTGCCCTAAAATGTTCTTTGTTAGTATTTGTCAGATCAGAGGCATAAGCAGGAGTTAGATATTTTGTTCCTTCCCAGTCTGATACGTACTAAACAATGGTCTGAGTAAAACCTTGCCAACCTACTACTCATATGACTTCTTCTGTGGTGACATCCCAGTTAGTCAACATTAATACATATGTAACTGCAGTAGGCCATGTCTGTGTAGTCAGTGATTAACAGCCAATATGTTTGAAACCAGCCAAAACTACATCAGCCACTTTAATCATTCAGGCTTCTGTCAACTGTATAGCTAGCTACATGTACTTTTGAAAACTCATTATTTTGTAGTGGGCAGAACACAGATGGTCTGCTTCACCACCTTTCCTTATGTAACTTTACACTTCAGCTGCTTTATAACATGTGGGCTGGATCCCAAAGGTATGACAACAATTTTCAAATAACAATAAAAGAACAAGAAAACATCTCCAGTGGTGTAGGTCTGTCAAGCTGCTCAAACAAAACATGACAGGCATTTTAGGGGCCAGGCACATCAGCAGCAATCAGTACAGGATGCTCACCAAATCTTTTAAGATCTTGTCTTTCCCCTTCTGCCAGCCCTATGTACCTGTGACTACATGCAACTACCTGTTTGACAAATCCTGCAGTGTTCATTGGTTTCTATGAGGATGACAGTTATTTGCACTTCTTACATGTAGAAAGTTGATCACTATTTGATATTCAAAAAAGTCTCAGAAAGCATGGTTTGTTTCTCATTATTCCTGTTACTGTGGGTGCTTTCAGCCATCAAAATATTGATCTACATGACTCAGTCAGAGCCTGTGAGTCTGCTGAAAATAATAACAGTTCATTCTTATCAGGTACGTCTCCAAGTTGCAGATGTGATGAAAAAATTCTTAAATCCTTCACTTCTAATTGTTCTCTGTCAGTATTTCTGTAGTCCCAGTACTGCCACTGAGAGCAAAATTCACATTTTCTCATTCCTGCCACACACAGCCTTACTCTCCAAATACTTCCAGCTTTGGTTGGGCAGTGTAGAGAAAAAAGGTGGAGCTAAAGGTTTTAGAAACTGCTCTTTAAACTGCTGAGACAGAGGGAAAGAAAGGACAGGAAGTAATTTCTAAGCAGAGATTGGACTTTGCACGGGAGCTGAAGTTTCCATTTGATCTACCCACCAGCAGTAATCAGAGTCATTCAGCTTCCCCTTTTGGTAATGCATACTGCAAGAGTTTTAATTGCTCAGCATTGTGCCATTCAGTCATTAACTATCTACTGAGTGTTCGAAGCAACACAAGGGATTGCGAAGCACAATACATACCAGGTAAATTGAGTAGCTGTTCTTCTCGTTCAAAATAGTATGCCAAAACCGAAGATGACAAAGTAGTCCTTATTAGCACTGAGGCCCTGACATTACAAACCCTCCATGCACAAAAAGTTGTCATAGATATTGCAAAAGTGTGTGGTCAACTTGCAGAACTCATCAGGTAAATAGCATCAGGATAGCAACATAACTTCTTCTCACTGTCATGGTAAGGTGACTGCATGGTAGAAATCACCACTCAGTACTGAGAAGGAAAAATTCTCATGTTCCAGCCCAGAATTACAAAAAAAAATTAGTTTTTCACCCCTACATCCGTGATCTGCTTACAGCATGTTCATTTCTTCTAGTTAGAGAAAATTAGAGATAACACTAGAAAATTTATGATTAATTAGATCTACAACCAAACAATTATTAAAATACCATTTCTTTCTGAATTATGGACTGTCCTCAGCTAACACAACCTGTGACATACAAGCCCACCGTAAAGTTTCTGATGAAACTATCATACGTGTTAGTTCCTCTGTGTCAGCAGGGTGACAAGAAACAGCAAAAACACAGTATTGAGAAGGAGGCATTTTTCATACTATCACTGAAAAAAAAACTTAATCTGTTATATAAAACACAAATTTGTAATCTGGAAGTGTTTAAGATTGTGAGGTATAACATTTCACAACAGTCTTCCTAATAAAACATGTATGAAATTATTATACATGAACATCAATATGAAATCAGCAGCAGCCAGGCGTATACAAAACAGACGTCTCTAAAAGAATCACAGAAACGTCTCAATTTAATGTCATGTAAGGAAGAAAAAAATGTAAATTATCTTTCTCAGAGGTGAGAAATTTGCTAGGGCCACAAGACACAGACTGAAGGAGTTAGTAATGTAAAATAAAAACCTCATTGCTCTTCAAGAAGATGGATGTCTATAACTTGCAAAGTTTTTACTCTTGCAAGTATCACATATCTTTTTGAATAGTCCCGTTAGAGTTAGTAGGCTGTTTGTGGCCATATTTGGAGTAGCAGGCCCCAAATTCATTTTGAAATAAGACTACTTAGCTCACAGCAGGCCGTATGGAAAATTCCTTTTAATTTCTCAAAATGTGCAAACATTTGATTTATAGTGAATTTCCAGTTCACCATGGTCATCACAGTACCCTCAAGTCTTCTACTCAAATAATGTATGCTGCAACAATCATTAATTGATATTTGGCATTTAATAACTGTTTAATTGCATTTAAATTACATGCTTGTATGAGATGTTCAAGTATTTAACGCTAATAGGTTTGCAAATAATTCATTTTTTCAAATTGTTAACTACCAATCCCTTCATCAGATGAATCACCCATAGTAAAACAGGGTGAATTAGCCAGCTTCCTAGTGCAGCTTCACCCCATTACCCAAACCCAAGAAAACCATGTACAGCTGTAAGGTAACTGTGTGGTCGAAAGAAATCAATTTACCCATTCTGCTGTCACTTTCAGAAATGAAAACATTAAGGAATGTTTAACCACAGGGGCCTCTCACTTTTCATAATGACAGCTCTGTGGCCCTTACTGAAGCAGTCTGCAGAGGTACAGAAGAAATTTCTAAAGGTTCAGTTACTGTGCTGGACCATTAAGCCTCCGAGGCACCAAGGAAAACACAAAAGGATTGTCAGTGTCAGGTCTGAGGCAGAAAAAAGCTTTGAAATATAAGAAGGGATAAAAAGAAAAGCCTGTACAGGTATGTCATCCCCAGTCAGATAAAAATACCAGCAGAATGGATGACAAAGCTAGATTTCAAAAGCTGGTGTCTCTGGGAGAATCCCAACTCATTTATTTTTGTTGGAAATATGACATGTTAGTTTGTTGAAACTTAAAGTCTTAAGAGCCTGCTGTGGCTACAAGCTCAGCAATAAGAACGAGAAAAAAAAAACAGAGAACTAAGAGAACTAGTAGGCTAAACAAGCTCTCTGGTTGCTGGTTTTGTGCAGATTTCATCTACTCTATATCAAAGAGAAGATGACATGTTTCACCCAAGTTACTTTTCAAAAGATGGCAAGTTTTAGTTTGTCCTAAAGGTGCCATAGAGAATATATAGGCACAAAAAAAGTCAGTGATGAAATGGTTTGATATTTATTTGATGCCTAAAGTTGTTTTCCTAGGGAATATTTACAATAGAAACGTGGTTTTGAAATGACAAAATGTGACATCTTTATCAAAGGAAAACACAGTATCCAGGCAGATCTTGAATTCAGCCTGACTTTCCACACCAAAAATTCACAAGTTGCAGCCAGGTTATGGATATGTGAAGATTCAATGCTCTCAGTTTTGTGACCTCTTGATTTGTTTGGGGCAATTTTATGTAAATATTCAGAATTCCACATTCTCAACAGCATTATTTTTCCCGGTCTATAAACTGGCGTATTTTGCTCTGTCTGTCCCTGTACAGTTAAGATTTACATTGGAATTCACAAATGAAAGCAATGTAAAATGGAAATTACAGTGAAAGGCCTTTCCTTACTTATCAGAAGTCCTAACTCTCACCAAAATGATTTTAGATAACAGTCGTTAGGAGAGGTTTTCGCTGGGGATGGGGAAGATTGCCTGGAATTTACTAAAACAAGTAAAAAATCCTGGAAGGAAAATAGATTTTGAGGCACCAGAGAGGCTTCAGAGAAGGGAATGGAGCTGGTGAGGGGCTGGAGCATAAGTGTGATCGAGAGCGGCTGAGGGGCCAGGGGGATTCATCCTGAAGAAAAGGAGGCTGAGGGGAGACCTTATCGCTCTCTGCAACTGCCTGAGAGAAGGTTGGAGCCGGGGGGGGTTGGGCTCTCTGGCCAAGGAACGAGTGAAAAGATGAGTGGAAATGGCCTCAAGTTGTGCCAGGGGAGGCTGAGGTTGGATCTTGGGAAAAATTTCTTCTCGGAAACGGCTGTTGGGTATTGGAACAAGCTGCCCAGGGTAGTGGTGGAGTCACCGTCCCTGAAGGGGTTGAACAGATGTGGAGATGAGGTCCTCAGGGACTTGGGTTAGTGCCAGGGCTGGGTTAACAGTTGGACTCGATGATCTTGAGGGTGTCTTCCAGCTGGACTGACTTTTTGATTCTGTGATTTGTGCACTTGAGAGACAAGACAAACCCAGTCAAAACATATAGATTGAACATTACCCTGCTTGAAGCATTGTAAACAGGGTTTGATGGTAATTTAAATGTGATTAAAGGATTCTTTTTACACTGAAGGCAGACTAAGTCCAGAAGACAATGTTTTAGGGTATGCTGCATTGTAGTAATTCTTACCATGCATAAAATGCATTGCAACACATGTGATTGAAAGTCATTCTGAAATTTCTGTAAGGGCGTGGAATGTGAACTTTCTCTAGGATCCATATATGGGGAAGAAAGGGAAAAACCAGAACAAATCTTGGACAGTTACTACCCTTCAATATGGAACAGTAATAACTCTTGGCTTAATGGACACAAGGAGAAAGAGATGGGCCTATAGACTAACTTTCTCCATCCTCCTACCCTACTTTCTGCTTCCTTCCTCACCTCTCAAAAACAGGTCTTTGAAACCAAGTCCTTATCTATCTCCACTCATCTACTGCATGTTTCACTGCTGCAAAGACCCCAACCTATGTTCCAGCCTCCTGCACCTTCTTGCTTCCCACGAGGAGCACTGGTGCCATGCCCTCATGTACCTTTACACATCAAGGCATTGACACCTAAGACATATTTTCTCTCATGACTCCCACGCTAGCTGCTGTGACTCTTTTTCTGCAGAGCTAAACTAGAAGCACAGGCAGGGCCACTGGCTTCATTCCTTCAGATGTTCCAGGGCATAGCAGAGGAACCTGAAGAGCTGAGAACACAAATACTGAAAAAGGGACCTCTGATCAGATCAGCTTCTGTGTCTAGCAAGCAAGGCACATAGGTCCCCATAGGCAAAGGTAGGGGCTGCTGCCAGGACGTATCCTTCTGAACCGTTTCATTTCTAATCAATCTCACCTTCTTTGAATTCAGTCTCTGATTCAACTTGGATTTCACTATAGTGAAGAACATTTAAAGAATGTTAGGTCTGGAATATTAAATGGGGGAGGACAAATTTCACTTAATGTAACTCTTGAGCACTTAGATATCTTTACAGTCTAAACAAACCAAGTTGTTCTTGCACATATGTGTTAAACGTGACTGATGTTCATGACTTTTCATTAGTGAATTTATATTTGTACACTACTAATGAAAGAATCACTATGAGAGGATTTAATAAAACACCTGTGTAAGTTCAAGGTGTTGACTGCAGGAATTTGACAAAAAAAAAGACACGTGATTCGCTCAGATGGAAGAAGGATGTTTATGTAATGTGGAAAAAGGGACAGACCACCTGGGAGGAATACAAAGCAGCTCTTAGAGTATGCAGGGATGCGGTGAGGAAGGCCAAACTCCACTTGGAATTAAATCTGGCCAAGGATGTCAAGGACAACAATAAGGGCTTCTTCAAGTACATCAGCAGCAAGAGGAACTTTAGGGAAATCATAGGTCCATTGCTGAATGAGGTGGGTGCCCTGGTGACAGATGATACAGAGGAGGAAGAGTTACTGAATGCCTTCTTCGCTTCCATCTTTACTGCTGAGATGAGCCCTCAAGAATCTCAGACTGTAGTGATAGGAGAAAAAGTCTGCAGAAAGGAAGACTTTCACTTGGTTCAGGAGGGTCAGGTTAGAGATCATTTAGGCAACCTGGACATCTATAAATCCATAGGCCCCAAGAGTGCTGAGAGAGCTGTCAGATATTATTGCTAAGCTGCTCTCCATCATCTTTGAAAGGTTGTGGAGGTGCCTGAGTATGGGAAGTAAACCAACATCACTCCAGTCTTCAAAAAGGGCAAGAAGGATGACTCAGGAATCTCCAGGCCAGTCAGCGTTCATCCATGGAAAGGTGATGGAACAGCTCATTCTAGACATCATCTCCAAGCATGTGGAGGAAAAGAAAGTTATCAGTAGTCAGCATGGACTCACGAAGGGGAAATCATGTTTGACTAACCTGATAGCTTTCTGTGATGGTATGACTGACTGAGTAGATGAGGGGAGAGCAGTGGATGTTGCCTACCTTGACTTCAGCAGGGCTTTTGACACTGTCTCTCACAACATCCTCATAGGAAAGCTAAGGAAGCACGGGTGGGATGAGTGCATGGTGAGATGGATCCAGAACTGGCTGGATGGCAGAGCTCAGAGGGTAGTGACCAATGGTACAGAGTCTGGCTGCACTACAGTAGTTACTGGGGCTCCCTAGGGGTCAGTTCTATGTTCAGTCCTCTTCAACCTGTTCATCAATGACCCATATGAAGAGGCTGAGTGCACCTTCAGCAAGTTTGATGATGATACCAAACTGGGAGGAGTGGCTGATACACAGGACAGTTGTGCCACCATTCAGCAAGACCTGGGTCGGCTGGGCAGAGAAGACCCTGATGAAGTTCAGCAAGGGCAAGTGTATAGTCCTGCACCTGGTGAAGAATAATCCCAGGCACCAGTACAGGTTAGGGGCTGAACTGCTACAAAGCTGCTCTGCAGAGAAGCACTTGGGAGTTCTGGTTGACAACAGGTTGACCATGAGTCAAGAGTGTGCTCTTGTAGCCAAGAAGGCCAATGGTATCCTGAGGTGCATTAGGAAAAGTGTGACCAGCAGATTGAGGGAGGTTATCTTCCACCTTACTCTGCTCTGGTGAGGCTCCATCTGGAGTTCTGCATTCAGTTCTGGGCTCCTCAGTTTAAGAAGGGCAAGGAATTACTGGAGAGAACTACAAAATGATTAGGAGTCTGGAACAGACCTTTCTGGTCCTATCTGAAGAGGAAAGACTGAGAGAGCTGGGTCTGTTTATCCTGGAGAAGAGAAGACTGTGAAAGGGGATCTTATCAATGCTTATAAATATCTCAAAGGTGAGTGTCAAGAGGATTGGACCAGACTCTTTTCAGTGTTACCCAACAATAGGATGAGGGGCAATAGGCACAGACTGAAGCACAGGAGGATCCATGGAAACATGAAGAGAAACTTCTTTACTTCGAAGGTGCCAGAGCACTAAAACCGGCTGCCCAGAAAGGTTGTGGAGTCTCCTTATCTGGAGACATTCAAAACCCACCTGGACACTTCCCTGTGCTATCTGCTCTGGGTGAACCTGTTTTTAGCAGGTGTGTTGGACTAGATGATCTCCAGAGTCCCTTCCAAGCACAACCACTCTGTGATTCTATGATGATCCCACGGACATAGTGGATTGCCATCCAAAGCATAAAATGTTTCTTACAGACAGAGACTCCTACCTGAAGGACAGAATAAAGCAAGAGGTTTATAAAGTGAAGACACTTTGGAGTCTTTACATCCAAAGTGTAGATGTGATAGATGCTGGTAAGGTGTACAGAAGGGCTGAAGAACACTGTCAGTGAATTATTAAAAAAAAAAAAGATGCCCACAATGCTCTATTAAACTAATTATCTGAAACCAGGAAAATATCATATCCTCATTTAAAAAAAAAAAAAAAAAACCACCTTTTTTTGACAGAATAGAATAGAATAGAATAGAATAGAATAGAATAGAATAGAATATTATATTTTCAGTTGGGAGGGACCTACAACAACTATCTAGCCAAACTACCTGACCACTTCAGGGCTCAAAAAGAGTTAAAGTATATTTCTTAGGGCGTTGTACAAATTCCTCTTAAACACTGTCAGGCTTGGGACATTGATGACCTGTTCCAGTGTTTGACTACCTTCTCAGTACATCAATGCTTCCTAATGTCAAGTCTAAACCTCCCCTGATGCAGCTTTGAGCCATTCACAGGCATCCTGTACCTGGATACCAGGGGAGATCAGCATCTTCCTCTCCACTTTCCCTCCTCAGGAAGCTGTAGAGAGTAATGAGTTCACCTCTCAGCCTCCTTTTCTCCAAACTAGACAAACTCAGAGTCCTCAGCTGCTCCTCACAGGACATGTCTTACAGCCCTTCCACCAGCTGTGTTGCCCTCCTCTGAACTCATTCAATTACCTTTACATCCTCTCTCTATTTTGGGTCCCAGAACCACCCCCAGCCTTCTTGGTGAGGTCGCACCAAGGCTGAATCCAGGGGACAGTCCCCTCTTCTGAGCGCTGGCTGTGCCGAGTTTGATGCCCCCAGGATGGGTTTTGCCTCTGGGCTGGCAGGGCACACACTGCTGACTCACACTGAGCTGCTGTCAGCCAGCACCCCAGGACCCGTTCTGCAGGGCTGCTCCCCAGACACTGCTCTCCCAGTTCATACTTGTGCCCAGTGTTACTCAGTCTCAGTGCAGAATCTGGCATTTGTTTTTGTTAAATTTCATGCCATTGATAACCACCAAGTGTTCCAGTCTATCTGGATCCCACTGCAAGGCCTCTGTCCCTTGAGACCGTTCACAGCACCTTCCAGTTCGGTGTCATCAACAAGCTTGCTAATGCTGCATTCAGCTCCTTCATCCAGATCATTGACAAATACATTAGACAGAACAGGCCCTAGAATTGAGCCCAGAGGAACATTGTTGGTGACTGGTCATCAGCCAGATGTAGTCCCATTGAGGTCTGCCATTTATTCAGTTTTTCACCCAGTGCACCATGTACCTGCTCATCTCACAGTTGAGCAACTTGTCCAGAAGAGTGCTGTGAAGAACAGTATAAAAAGCCTTACTAAAATCCAGAAAAGTTACATTGGCCACCTTCCCTTCATCAAGGTTGGTGACCTTTATCATGGAAGAATATAAAACTAGTTAAACAGGACTTTCTCTTTGTGAGTTCAGGTTGATTTTCCTGATGATTGCATTGGTCTTGAAATGCTTTTCAAAGACACCCTGTATGATCTTTTCCATAATTTTTCCAGGAATTGAGGTTAGACTAATTGGTCTGTAGTTTCATTGATCTTCACTCTTGCTGTTATTGTAAATTGGAATACCACTGGCTAGCTTCCAGTCAGCAATAGGACAAGGACTTTAGCCTGGCATTCTAATAGTAGTTGTAAGGGTCTAACACCCCCTTCCTTTCCCTTGTTTTTCTTATTTATTCTATTTTGAAAATATTCGACACAGGTCTCTTTTTTCAGCCTAAGTCTGGTAAAGTAGTGAGAAGATGCATTGAAACAATAATTACTACAATATTTTGCTGAGGATTGGAAGTCTAAAAAATACAAGTACTTAACATGCCTTATACACTGTGTCTTGGAAATGTTTTTACAAACTTCTGTGAGTAGTCTTCCAAAAACTCCCTGATATATCTAAATGGTTTTATTCCTGCCTTACCAATGGAAGCGTTGGGTAATCTGGCCAGTAAGCACTTCCATTAGTATTTATGACTGTCTAATTCACATTTGCTGAGACAAATGAAATCTTTCTTCACGGTAGGTCCTCTGTAGGTATATCATTGAATGTGTGCATGTAGCTGAAGTCTGTTCACTAAAAAGCTGCTGTTAATCTGAGATACTTTTCTCTTTCTCTTTCTGTTCATTCCATTGCTCTCAGCTGACCACTGCAATCTGAATTCCTAGCTCCTACCAGAGAATAGCAAAAGAAAACAAAAATTATGTGGACACACCAATAATGGACATCATGTAATGAAGGGTCTCTGTTATGGTTTAACCCAAACTAGCAATATAACCATGATAGCCGCTCACTAACCCCCTGTTCGTCCCCCCCACTCAATAGAGGAAGAATAAAAAGGGAAGGGAGAAACTTGGATTGAGATAAACACACTTTAATAAAATAACAAAATACTAATACACTACTAGTAAATATATATATATATATAACAGAAATGGAACATAAAATAAAAGATACTCAGTGCAATTTCCCATGAACTCCATCCACACTAAGCAGCCAGTAAAGGGGAAGAAAAAAAAAAAAAAAAAAGGAAGAAAAGCAGAAAAGCCAGAGGCTTCTGCAAAATGGCAAAAGGCTACGCCAGAGGCTTCTGCAAAATGGCAAAAGGCTGCGCCCCAGAGAGAGAGAGAGAGAGAGAGTTAAATACCCTGAATGAAGAAATGAAGAATGTTTACTAGTTAGTTTCATTTATTCTGACTGAGATCCTTGCAGGCATCATTTGGGAAGGGTATAGCAACTTGAAAGATATAGACAATTATGTTTGAAAGTAACAGAACTTTATTTTTCTTCTCTAGCAGATTTCTGATAAAAAAAATCCGTTATGGCAGTTAGACTGTGTGATAAAACTAAAACAGTGTCTTCTAAGAAAACTGCTTCGTTTCATACATAATGCAACAGGAGATTCCCAGGGGGAAACTGCTGAGTCTCTTGTCATTGATTTTCTGAATCCACCTCACAGACCTGGACGGTCTAAAACCTGACTTTCTGCCTTTGAAAAATGCGAGGTTTATAGCCCTGGTGATTGACAGTTACTTGTGACAGAGTAGACCATGCCCTAGCAAAACACCCAAGCAGTTATGGGGAAAGACCACATATGGGGTCAGCAAATACCGTTGTTTCTTCCTTACTTCTTGGTCTGCTTACTAGGGTTGGTCAAACAGTATTTGTATCAGTGTCCTTTATGACAAACAATGTCAACTGCATCAAAGACTAGATTCAAACAGTTTCAGTTTTTTTAAAATGCAAATTCTATAACCAGAAGTTTTCTTCCTGATCCAGATGCAGTGACATATGACATTGCAACACTGTTACTTCTTACAATTCCTTTCTTCTGAAAGTTACTGTCTAAAAAGCTTTGTCAACATAGCAGTTTAACCAATTCAGGTCAGATCAATCAAGTTGGGTTAAACCTGTTAACTCTGCTGGTATTGCAGGGGGTAGACTAAGAAACAGCACAGCTGTGTGAGCAAGAGCAGAGGGGTAGTAACAAGCAGCTGGAGGGCAGTAGTAGCTTAAACTCCTACATATGTTTACAAAATGTACATCTGTTCACAGCCCAGTAAATAGCTTAAGATTGAGTTCCTGATAACAGTTCTGGCAATCAAGACATTTTAGAATCCTTGACATTTACCTGCATCAAGTTAGTGACCTAGAGAAAATTTCAGTTGCCAAAAGAGAAAGCAACCCTTATGCGGAAAAGGTAGCAAGTATTAAATAGAAAAAGACAAATAAAACAAACCTCCACGATAACTTTGGTCTCTGTGGATTAACTCTGTTACAAACGTGCCAGTGCAAACAAGCAGCACAAAAATGTTTGGTTTGGTTTGTAGTATGCCTTCAATACTCATTCCTGTGTTCTTTCTGTAGACAGCAAAATCTCAAGTGTCCCAGGACCAGGCTTCTCTCCCATTCACGAAAAAGTTCTATGCAATATTTTCTGTACTGTGTTAGTTGACCTCAACATAATAAATTCATTTTAGAAGGTGTCTGAACACAATGACCCTTGCCTAAGTTTATTTAGCTTTGTTATTATTCTTTATAGCTTCAATACAGTTTCCCATGGATCATCTCCTGTTGGAGAATCCTGTCACAAAGTCATTTGATGGAGGTGAAGCAGGCACAGGAAAGACCCTCGAACAGAGTCCTTACAGGGAGGATTATATTCTTGGTTAGGTCTAAAAGTCGTCTTCATGTTCTCTCAAGAAGCTAGGATTTTGCATACAGTTGTGGTAAGCTCCAAAACTATGCTGGAGGAGAAAAAAAAATTCACTTCACTTGGCTAGACATGCTGATGACCAAACAGAAGTCATATGAGTGACAAATGTACCTTCCACACTAGATCTTCTACACGGGTACTCTAAATAGATAATTAAAGCAGGTAAACCTCCCCTGTCTGGACTGCAGGGCATGGTACTGAACAGTGTTGAGCATGCAACCCAAGGTGGTGAGCTCATCAAGCCACACTGCAGCTCCTTTCTGGCCTCCACATCCTAATTTCCTTTGCACAGGACTGAGGTACGGAGAGAGAAATTGTAACGCAGGCTCAAAGCACAACTCGCATGCACACATGAGTTTAGGAGCTCAGGTGACCTTGTGTCCCCATTTGAAATGTAGTGTTACTACTTTGTTCTCAACAAATTATCAGGGATCTCCTTACTTTCTATATCTTCAGTCACATGCTTTAAAAAAAATCTGCAAGGTTTTTCTGAACTACAGTAGATCTTAGAGTAAAATTATTTTATTTGTTGGGTCATATTACACTTTCTTTGTGAAAGTGTAGACAACCATGGAATTACCTGAATCCTACCACAATAAATACCTGTCTGACCACCTAAACCACCTGTCCATTGTGGTCTTGTTTGTAAAAGTTTCAGTCCAGCAAAGAAAACCAGTGTGATTTAGATGACTTATAATATAATGTGAACAGTGAATACTTATTCCTGTATAAGCTAAACAATTCAGAGATTACATCTGAAAAGTATTAACTGAGGATATTAATTGGCTAATAGTTCATAGATTCACAGTAGCTGTGACTGATATGCGAAGAATTTTTTCTCTAAGAATAGGGTAATACTAAATGAGACTTATTCCAAATGAAGAGTTCAACAAGTTTGTTTTTTTACCTATTCAGTCAGCCAGATACCAGGTCAAGAAAACAGTCCCTGAACTATGGCATTGGTTTGATTATAGTTTTATCAAAGTCAGAAACTCATTTCAGAAATTGGAATTTTAAATATTTCAATTAAGTTAAGAACCTGTTCTTCAGGTAGAGTGCAAAATATGTGTCCGTATATGGGAATAGCAGAAGAATGGTGAGGAGGAGAATTGTAAATACGCTCAAATTACTGCATAAATCACAAGTAGAACCTCTGTGTTTAGATAACAGGCCTGGGAAAAGAGTGGTAAAGGCACCTCACCATACATCCTTGAGATTCCTGCAGACAAAGATCAAAACAGTGTGGCAAACTGCACCTGTGTGAGTCCCTAAATACAGGCTGACATTAGTAGGCCCGTTTACCTTCTACCAGGGCTGAATTCTGCAGCACCTGCATCTCTGCTTATGTCACCTTCACTCAGGAGCTTAGGTGTCTGCTTCAGAGATTGCTCGGCAGTGAGGTAACTAAAATAAATTTGCTCTTTGCAATTGCATTCGTGGCCTCTGGTTTTTCTTGCGACCTGCCTGTGCCTTCTCACAGTCTTCATTAGCCAAAGATATCTCAGCAAAAGAGAGAGATGAACACACAGGCAAGGCACAAATCTGGTTTTTGTTTATCATATGTTTTCTTTTATCATATACATATAACCTTAAGCAAACACACAAAATATTTATGCGTCATTCTTGCTGAATATCTACTTGGAAGGCATACTAAAAACAATGCTCATAGAAGGAAAAGCGAAGCCAGGTTTACAGGTAGCATCAGGGAGAATAACATGGTAACAAGGCTCTTACGTAGGCACATATTCAGAAGTATTTGTTTATTCAGGTTTTCTTTGCAAACTCTTTTGAAAAGCTGCTAGAATAACAGCTTTCCATTAGATGCAGAAAAAGTAGTAAAAAAAAAAAGTTCAGGACGCTGACCCATTATTGCAAAAGTATATGGAGTTGCTCAAAATAGATGTTCAAATGGGCTGAAGCTTCCAGTTCAAATTCTGTGTTTCCTTAGACTAGGGATCCCTGATGAAATCTGATGTCTATGAACACATTTGTGACATTTTCTGTACATCATTGTTATGCATGTGCTTTTTGGGGTCACTATGAAGTAAGGTAACTAGGTGCATTTAACAATGTGCATTACAACTGAAGTAAACTCAAAATGATATTGCTAAATAGCCGTAGGAATACCTTTTTCACAGTAAATATAAAAATTAAATAGTGCCAAGGCAAAAATGCTTCAGGAGATAGTATCTTGAAACCTCTAGAAAAATAATTCAGAGTTCTACCATCTCAGGTGAGCTCAAGGTGTATGAAAAGCACTCAGCTACTTAAACTAGTCTTAAGATTTTTCCTCTAGTGCGCAAGACCGCTCAGTTTCTCTGCCCCTGTCCCAGCTTTGATAATAATTTTGGTAACTTTTACTGCGGATAGAGAAGCTGTGGTATGTAAAAGTGCCAGAGTGCCTCTTCCTAACAGACCCAGTGCTCTCCCCAGTGAACTCATTTCACTAAATGAGCCTTTAGTTTGGCTTCTCCTGCACTTTTGATGATTAAAATGTAGTTTTGACCAGGAAGCTTTCAGGTTGCTGTGACAGCCTTGAAGAGACCCCCATATCCTTTGAAAAACAGTGTATGTTGTGCCTTAAACAGCTGTTTTTTGCAGCTTCTGACAGGAATAGACAAAGTGCTGTGGAGACAGTACTTGTGTCTATTCTTGAAGGCCTTTGCAAAACAAAAGCATAAATTTTTGAGACAAAGACAATTAACAGTGTTTCCTTTGAAGACCCATACAAGTCCTAGCCCTCATTCAAGATGGGTCATCTAGCAGACAATCAACCACTGGGAGAAATCAGGAGCCACCAGCTACCTCTGGAGGACAAAACAACTCACTTCTAGCTACTTCTGAGACCACCTACCTATTTTCTGAGAGCGCCAACCTATTTCTGGAACAATCTTCTTAACTAGCATGAAGGGCGAGCAGAGGGAGGAGAGGAGATGCTCCATCCTATCTTGCATGCAAATGGGCTGGGCTATAAAACTCCTCACTTGGAACACTTGTGTGTGATTCATTGTACCCATCACCATGAGGACTTGTTGCATGGCAGATTCATTGCTGGACACCCCCACCAAGAGAATGTTGCTAGATCAATCTTTGGAGTGGTGAAATCTTACTTTTTTTCTGTTAAGTTAACCTATCTCTCTTTTTGTCTCTCTTTCTAGCTTTATTCTGGGTACATAAGGGTAATATAATTGTGAGTTTTGTTGTTGAAGTCTTGTTAAGTTTTATGATATAGTCACAAACTTTTGGCAAGCCACTATTTGCTGTATTTCCACCAAGCTTTTAGTAAATCCGTGATTTAATTGAACCGCTTGAGTAATTGTCGTTACTCTCAGTTACCGCACAGGATATTGAAAGGTTAACTCTCCCCTCATTCACTGAGTGGGATGGGACAGCTGCAACTGCTTTAGCAAGTTTTCCTTCTTGCTCCACACCAAAAAAAACATCAGTGCTCTTTTTTGCCTGCAGAAATTACTGCTGCTTGGCCTGCTTCTAATCAGGAAATGGCTTTGTAGGAATGGTTTTCCTTTTACTTTTAATAAAACATTAAAATTAAAAACATTTTGTAGAAAGCCTGAAAGAAGACTTCCTTGTGTTCTGAAGTAGGGCGACTATGTTTCGCTACCACACTGAGCAACTATTCAGAGATTAAAAAGATTTTGGAAATCATAACTAACACCAAAAAGCTGGGGAAACTTTCCAAAATTGTATTGGGCAGAGAGGAGGGGAATAGACAAATAAAAAGGTATTTCCAAGAGATATTCTATTCCTCAGGATTTAGAGAAAATGGGGCTAGGTTTTTTAAAAACTGGGGGTTAAATCTAAAATTTGAATTGGTATATGAAAGAAGCTTTGTACTACACTTTTTTGCCACACAGCCACAAACAAATCAATCAGATGGTAGCTCTAAAAATACCTTAGCTTTTAACATTTTTCTCCATTCTTGTTAGACTTGAAAGCATGTCCATTGATCTAGCAAGAGCAATTTGCTAGTAATTAGACCAGCAAGGGAAGACCTGAGATTTTAACCAGGAGAGGGGGGAGGAGGAGTTCCTCGAGCTTCTCAAGTCCCAGTTTAATACAGATGAAAAAGGAACCCTTCCTTACAGCAAAATACATACAATTATGGTAGTGACTATATCAAATCACCATACGAAGTCACAAGTCTAAGGATTTATAGATTCATACAGTGATTCAGATCAGAGTTCATAGACAACAATACTATTTGAGATATCCATAAAATATTTTAAATGGTTACTAATACAAGGTAGAAGATCTGTGGTTTCCTCCATCCTCTGCAAGTGAGGTTTTTTGCATTTACCTCAGTTACCAGTACTTGTAGCTGGATTAGTTTAGAAGTGATGGATTGCGTTACATAAAGCTGACAGTAGTATGGCTTTGAATACTAATTACTTGTGAAAGTTTTTACACAAATATTTGTGCATTCTAGTTTGATAAAACTTTTTAAAATAAATAAAAGTATGAAAGAATGTATATTTTTACAAATGGTGAAGAAGGTAATTGTTTCTTTCATCATCCTAGTTGTGACTGTTTATCTATCAATTAAAAAAAACAAAGGGAGTTATTTTCCTCTTAAAATATGCATTGTTTTTTATTTTAAAAGAAAGAGATAAATCAATTGTAGTTTGAATGTCACATGAAAAGTGCAAGCTCAAGAGTATGGGATACATTTCACAGAAGATTACAACTGCTAACTTTTTTTTTCCTCATCTACCAGAAGAAATCAAATGAAACCAGTTTGCCTCTAGGGTTGTAAACATCATTATAATTCATTTCAATAATGAGGCTAAAATTAACTGAAAGAAGATTAAAAAAAAAAAAAACAAAACACACAAATAAACAAACAACAACAAATCGTCAAGCAAAAACTGTTCTGTCTGCCAACACATGGATTTATCAAAGAAAAACTGATAAAAATAATATCTGCTGTGTATATCTAAAATGAACAGTGAGATATGAAGAACGCAAGTGTCCTTGAATTCAGGAAGCACAACACTGCAAACAAGTTCTACAGATACATTTTCAAAAGCAACAATAGTGTGTATTCTGTACAAGACACAAAGCATAGTAAATATAAGAACAAGATTAGGTATAACTATAGTGATAATAATATTTGCACTGAAAATACCTGGTTCCAATACAGGCTTTTTATTTATTTATCTGCAGAAGAGTAAACCATAATGCAGAGGTCACTATGGGCATCTGATCTCTTGAGACCTCCCATAAATGCTCTGATGAGTTTGCTTGCATTCACTGACCTTGATCTTTAACTGTGCTGAGAGCTTTCCATTCCTACAGTGTACAGAAAGCACCTTTTTTTATTAAGCCTGCTGTCTCCTATCCCCTTAGAATGTGCACTAAGCTTATTGGGAACGCTTTATATCACAAATTAAGTTCTTTAGGAAAAAAAAAAGATTGTCACATCCCAGCTATGACAATGATTCTGACAATAATGGATAGTGCTGTAAAGTTGAACAAAGAGACCACTGGTGGTTTCTACAGCTGTCAGGAAAGATCCTCAGATTACTATCTTTCTACCCTGTCTGACTGTCAATTTTAGTAGCACTAAATCACAATGCATCCATTTTAAACATGTTGCATGCTTTAAACAGACCCTTGGAAAAAAAAAACCAAACACGTGTTCACTCCAGCTTGATGAAGAGTGTAAACAGAAAGGAGTCTCACCCTGGGAGGTATTTTCACTTGCCCTTTTGCCCTTGATGTCTAGAAGAAATTCTTTCAACAACAACAAAAAGAGCATGAATGAAGCAAGGAGACATTGAATTTGCCAAAGGGAAATTGCCCTCTGACGAGTGTCTTCACAGGTTTTTTCAAACTAAGAGTTGCAGGGTAACAAAGTGCCTGAGTTAACCACAGCTAAATTTGAAATTGCAGACTCCAAACAGAGGGGCATTGTAGTCAAAATAACACCAGGGTCAGTCACTGGAACTCTTCTTATGCCTCCTCCTCATTTTCTAACATTGCCATATACAAAGAGAAGCAACACAAAAAACTTGAGTTCAACTCCGCTGACAGAATGTGTAAATCTAACTAAACTTTGCAGTCAGTCAACACAAGCACTTGGTTTTTTACCAGCTCCTCAGTCTTACTGATCCTGGAAACTGCCGTTACCATTGAAGACTGTAGCTAGTCTCCAGCATTTATTCACTTGCTTCACATCTCTCTCCAAAATATGACCTTATCCTCTTTCAAGTCTCTCTGTAACACCAGTTCCTTTCACTATGCAGGATAGATAACACCTATGCAGAACTCCTTCCTTCAGAATGGTTTGAATGCTACGAGCTAATGTATGTCCAGAAAGCAACCTGATAACTTTATGGAAGACAAATCCACTACAGACTATTAACAACAACAGCACCACTTCAGGAAGTTTCTGAGTTTAATTCCTGAAGACTAAGAGAGCATTCTGGGAAAGTATTTCTACATCTGTCCTTTATACTCTTCCCCATTCATAAGCGACTGACTACTCTCTTAAGCAGGCTATGTGCTTGATGGACCCTTGGTTTAACAGGCGCCAGTTGATCTTTTTTTCACGTGTGATTTTTCAAATTGTTGCTTATTGCTACTGATAAAAACAGAATTAAGTGAAAACTTCAGCTGCAAACTGTGCCCATAATTAATTCCTGTTCTCTTTGCCCTCTCTGCACAGTAGTTTATTCATAATACTGTTATGACTTCTGGTAAGACATTAAGTCCTTCACAATCTTAAGGTTTGTTTTATTAATACATGTGCGCAGCAGCTATAAGGGTTCCCAATCCGGTTTCCTCATCCAGGTGAAAACAAAAAGTACAACTGTACAATACTTCTTTGTGTTCAGTTGTGTGGATGTCAAATTTATCATACTCTTCTTAATCATCTTAATTGAAAATAAACTCCAGGAAACACAGATCATAGGTTTAGCCACTTTCCCTCTGAGAAGGTGGGCAGGCTGTTAAGGGTCTCTTTGAAACTCTGTCCTCTTGGACTTTCTGCTTGCTCACCACAGTGTTAAGGACTTTGTGGTTTGTTTCATGGTCTGAATGCTTGAAACAGGTTTGCAAATCTATGAAGTGTCCAGGAGTACAAAAGCTGCTGCAGTTCGAAAAACCTTAATCTACTGTTTTTGATTAAAATACAACTTTTCTTGGCATTTTTAACTTTGCAAAAATAAATTATAGATGTTTAGTTCTAATTAGCTTTTTCAAATCCTTTTTTTTCCAATCCACATTGCCTAAAGCAAAATATTACCTTGAAGATCTGAAGAGACTTAGCAGAGAAGACATTGACTGAGCTATTAGCCAGAAAAGTAGTTCTCAGTGGACTGAGAGGTTAGGCTTTGATGGGGCTAGAATAATGAATGGGTATTTCCCTACAGCCCAGATACTCATTTATAGTAATTACCCAGCATATTGGTGAGGTCTTTGCAACTGCTTGGCAAAATTGCAGGAGCAGGATCTATCAGTAAGTAGAGAGAAGAATGGCACACCTGGAACACAGTGTAAGTAGTGCTTGTGCTAAGAGCAAAAAAGTGCCTCTGCATATATGCTAATCCTTGCTAAGCGGATCTTGATGATTCTGTCACAATTTCCCACTAACTTCATACTTATATTTTAAGTACTCTGAAAGGAGTAACAGCACTAACACCCAATGACTGCAGAAAATTGTCATTTCAAACAAAAGGAGCTCTTGTAAATTTAATTCAGTTTTTCCCAGCCAGTTATGTGTGACAACAAAACAACAGCAGTGTGTGGAACTCTTATATGATAACTAGTTTATTACCTTTAACTACTTTGAAATGGTGGAATGGAGCTTCTAAAATCACTATCAGTATAATTCATGATATAAATAAAACTAATGAGAAGTGATGCTGTTCTGGCCATTTCAGAGATCCATAACAATTTGTTAGGTCCAATGACAGAACCCACATAGTCTTGCTGTAATCATCAGTTCTTTTGGTACTAATAGATGTTTCACTCATGTGGCAAAGTGAAATACTTAAATCTTATCCTGTTTGACTGCTATCTGGCTTAGGATGACAACAATTTTGACTTGAGCACATAATTGCTGTCATAATATAAATATTCCGTAAAAATAACATAAAAATAGTTAAGCTTAGATTGTTTACTATTCTGCCTATGTTTTAAATGACCAATGTTTTCACTTTACCTTGCTAGTAAAAATTTTGCTAACGCATAATAAGGACCTACTGAAAGAAATAGCACTGATTATTCAGTGAAAATTGACTTTGCTTATTAAAAAATCCAAAGAAAATACAAGTTCTGCTTTCTAAATCAACCATGATCTCAGACGTAATACATTAAAACATTAGATATAGTGAAGTTCACCATCTTCCAAGAAACAGTACTAATCTTCTGTGTAACAGTAACAGCAGTCACTGTGTCAGCAATAATTTGAATTTTTCTGTTTCAGACTTGAAAAGGGCTTGAGCACCTGAAAGCCTGTACTCTTTTCCAGATATATTACTTTTTCTAATAAAAGATTTTTCTCTATAAGACTTGCTTGCCTTATAAGCTTTTATGATATTCACTAACATTACACTCCTCATGTAGATTTTAATCTGCTTTTCCAGTGCAAAATGTCAGGTTCACCGCTGCACAATAAGTAAGACAAAGGAAGACAAAGAAGGGTAACAAGAATGCATCCCCATCTATATGTTATCCAGAGTCTTAAACACAGCATATATAGATGTATACATATCTATGTAGATGTATACAAACAATAGGTGATTTAACTCCTGAAATCCTGGATTCTATGGACATGAATGAAAAAACATAAGTTTATGGTGATGGAAACAAACAACTGAACCTAGCGAAGTATGAAAGATTTTAAAGCTGAGGCTCTCCACTGCTCACTTATATATTTCTTTTATTACAAACTGCCAACAATTATGAAAAAAGGTTAGCGCATAATGTAATTATTGGTAATAGAGAGGGACTTCTTTTTATTTTCTCTTCTGCAGAAGGTAAAGCTGGCATTCAAACCAACATCTCTGTATTCAGTTGTTTAATCCCTTGACGTACATTTAGAAAATACAATAATGTATCAGTACCAGAGAGGAGTAATAATGGTGTTTAGTTTGCTTCACAAGAATGATTTCTGCACGTGCACGAAAGACTAATGTGCTTTTGATCTTTTACTCATTGGTAGGAATTTTAGGGCTTGTCATTGCACCAGTGGTTTCAATCTCAGCAGAGAAACAGGAATAAATTATCTGCCTCACAGTCTGAATTATTTGCAAGTGGAATACTACTTACGATTAACTTGGATGGAGTAAAAATGGAGGGATTTCTTCCCTGACGAAATTAAAGTATGTGATCAGTAAGAAAGTGAGAGAAAAACATTCAAATAAGCACAGGAACGGGAAGAAAAGTTTCAAAAGTCCCCAGAGTCCCTCCTCAATCTAGTCTAAGCATTAATTTTGAAGCAGAAGAAAAACATATAAATAAATCTAAAAATACCAATTTGAGTGTACTACGTAAAATATTAATTTGAATAATAAACATACTGCTCTGTCTCTGAGTTATTTATGTCTTTCAAATAACATTCTGAAAAAAAGTAAGTAAAGTTACTTTTATTGAATGCTTACTTCAGTTGCAAAACTGACCACAGTATTTTGTCAAGTAATTGGGTTATTTTTCCTACAGAGGAGGTAATACTTGTTGTTTTATGCACTTTATATGGTTGAAAACGAATGATATAACTTCAGCTGTGGAAGCTATTTCCAATTTAGATTCAAATTATCTCATAAGATAATTCCTTGTCTTTTTAAGTTAGTTAATACTTTACTTAACAACTTACTTAAAGGGAAAAAAATGAGAAATAAACTTCATGTATGTATGTTTGGAAAACTAATTATTTTATGAGGTAAAAAAAAATTGTGTGTGGAAAACACATTTTCTCTGTGATCTAAATATGGCTTTTTAAACATATTTATTATGTAAATTCTTCTATTTAACATACATTTTAGAGTTGCATTCATTTCTTACTTCAGCAGTTGTTCTCCATTATCAACAATAATAAGTAGTGGCATTCTGTTCAACAGAAGACAGGATTTTAAAGATTTGATACTGATTTTCAAATTGCATTGACCTGAAACAGGTCTATACTTAGGCATATTCTTAAACTTCTGTTTGATTTTACTTGCCATACAGGCAGTGAATGTACATGAAGAGTATATTCCTGGATGAAAACTAAAGTATTATGCTTCTACCTTTTGTTTTGTTTAGTTTTAAAGTTATAGCAATAAAATCAGTTCCTTACCTGAAGCTATACTTGAGAGCTCATTATTCTGAAAATAAGTACCACAAATAGTAAATATACTCAGAATATTAGGCAGGAGAGGAGATCTTTGCTTTGCCACTGTTCTGTTGAATTATGTCCTCAGGTCTGCTGTTGAAAGTTAAATAATACACTGAAAAATTGAGAGTACAAAATAATGCAGGTTTGCAGACTGTAAGGTTTCTTATGCTAAGCAAGGAAACATTCTTTTGAACAGAAAAATATAACTGGAAGAAAAATATATACTTGTGCTAGAGAATGTTTTTATTTTAATTTTAGTCAATTAAAAAATTAATTAAGTTTCTCAATAAGGTACCATACATGTTTTTTAGATCACAAATTCCAGCAACTCTTTGAAAACCTGTGCATCATGTATTATATACCAACATGTGAACAAACAAAGGGAAAGAGAATATGTTCTTTTGTGCCATAGTCAAGTTAAAAGCACTTCTGAGAGAATTTCTTTCTTTAAAATTTGATCAGATGGCATCTGATAGTTTAAACATCCCTTATTTGAGACAGCACTTTTCTGTACTTTCCTGTAAATTTGATGTCAGGTCTCTCAGGCTTGATTTGTAACTCAAATAAAATACAACATCTAGAGAGTTAACCCCAGTAATGATTGCTATATTTTTTTTATTTTTTTTTTTCTTTTAGAGACATAGAAACTAACAGTGATACCTTGCTGAATCATTATTTTTTTATTATATTACTATTTATTTGAACATAACACGTAGGAGCTCATCAGAGTGGACTGACATTAGAGACTCTACCTCTGTTTTAAGAGATGTGCACTTTACCGTCCCCACCTCTGGGTGTGTATCCTGGCTAGCTCATGTCTGCACTGAAGACCTCTTGGAGAACACTGTGATGGAGAAATGGGGAACAGCACTCACCCAGTTGTTTTCCTGATAGGCAGCAAGGATGCATCCCAGGACTACACAAAGGCATCAAGACTGCTGAACACACCTACTTCAAAGAGCTACGGTATCTATTTCGACAACAACAAAAAGAAACGAAAGATGAGCCGTGGGACATTGGTCAGCGTTCTAGGCATAATCTCAGAGAAATAATTTCTCTTCTGCTAAGCAGGATTCAAAATAGAAATTCTGATTTTATACTGACAGAATTGGCTAAACTTTCTGCAGATGTTTGATTACCTTGTAAGATGCTTCACTGATATTCGCAGCTAGTTTCAAATGTTTAAGCTTCTGATGACACTGATGATACTTCAGGTAGGTGAGACATGTCCTCCAAGTTCTATCTTCTGTTCATACTTCACACATCACTGCTTAATATTTTAGGGTAACATCTGAATTTCAGTTATTTTTCTGCTATATTTCCCCGTACGAACTAATACTACTTATTTCATTCCCACATGCTTTGCTTTATTCCTAGGAGGCACAGATTTTTTTAAAATATGTTTACTCAAATCAAGTGTCATAACTTCTAGTCTGATACATGAAAATCTTCCCATTAGTACTTCAGCAATCACATATTTCTAGACTATATGGTGTTGCTCGATAATAGAGCAGGAAATAAGCTATTTTCTGATACAAAGATAGTTAATCTTCTTTGACAGTTTTCATGACAGTTTTAAAAAAATCTTGGAAAATACTGTCCTTAAATAGAACATAGAATGTGGTAGGCAGATGAAGTATCTAAATATTATTGATCTCATAACTTTTTCTGCGTTCATCAGGGTCAATTAGCAGAAAATAATTCTCATTTTAACACATACATCACAAATTTAAGCCTTAAACTTAAAAACATTTATTGTATGGTGCTGACAAACTGTATAACTCCTGACTATGTTGATGGTTAATCTTCAAAAGTCAAAAAACTTTCACCAAAGAAAGGATTGCCAAAATTCGATATAATCTACTGGTTGTGGGCGTGATGACTGTTGCAAGGAATGTTCTGCTGCATGATTGAGATCATTTATGCCAACTTACTTTTTAGCCTTCTTTCCATTCCCCAACCTCTTCACAGTCAAATTAAGAATGGCACAGAACTCAGGTATAATGCACTTCTTAGAGCACTGAAAAAGTCCAGTGACTTTAAATAAAATTGAATGATTAGACCCAAATGAATTTTTTTTTTTTCCTGACAGATGTTGCTCTATTTTTCATTCAGTAAGTGTCTCAGTTCAGATTAAATCAGGCATTACCAGCCATGTAACCATTCTTTTTTGGTTGTTGCAAAGCATGAAGCCTCTGAGAGGTTTGCATAAATATGCAGTACACATCATTTCTTTTTTTCTTATGCTGACTTGTATGTACTTACCTATGTTTTGGACTAATCTTTATTCTGTGCACGTCTGGTCACGAAGTGGTAACACCTGGCATTCAGTCACTGTATACTTTAAGACAGGTGGGCCTACTGCAATTGGCTATTATATATTTGAATTGTTTGTAAAACTTCTGGTGCTGCCTGCTTTCCCCTCTTATGCAGCTAGAACCTGCTAGAATTCATTAAAGGCGCACTGAGAGATAAGCGTAGCGATGCCTTGCATGCTGGAGCATGGGGTTACTTGGCTTCAGTGCATCTGCATGTTTCACTACCAACGGTGTTCAGAGTAAAAGGCACAAAAGATCTCTGGCTTTGAATATGTTTTCATGGACTGTTTTAAGATCACTGAAGATACTGAACATCTTGCATGTTCTCCCTTGTGTCTGTGGTAATGCTGCTATTATGTCTGCCTAATGTATTATACCTGAAGCCACATATCTAATAGGGCATGTTAAGCATTCATGGGTAGCAGAAAATACATCCTAGTTAAGGAACAACTGATTTGTTAAAGTCACAGGGGTTACTTATTATTGGGTATACCCGTCTGTGGAGGGGTTTCGTTAGAAGGAGATATGTTGTTGAATTAGTCAGGCCCAAAGGAATCTCAAGGCCACTTCGAGAAGCTGAGAACATTTCTTCATTAACAGGACCTCAGCATGGCGTGAGTCGTCGGACTTATCATCGGTGGGGCTCCAGCGTGTGGACTGCCCATGATGTTCATTTAGCGAATCCATGCTTGGAGCGTGGACGCGTGATTAGAGAATAGTTGCGTATATAAGGAGACTTGTTTCTGTAATAAATGGCTTTGCGTGATTCACACTGAATCGGAGTGCTGAGTCCTTTATCGTTCCAACACCCGTCTATTTATTTATTTGATATACATAATTATTTAGATATTTATTTATTATTTTTAGGTATATTTTTGTGGTTCAGGATTGACAATTTTTTTTTTTTTGCAAAAGTGTTGGCTCCTGAGCCTTCCAGACTGGTTGCATAGACAAATGAAATGTACATGAACTGGATGTCACCCTATTGAATCAAGAGGGTTTACCGTGGTCATTTACAGACAGTACAGCTTGTCAGGGATCCCATCCCTGAGAGCCACAAGTGCAGAACTGTGCTTCTGAACAAATACGAATACAAGGGACCCAGATGGTGAAGCAATAATTACATGAGCAACCACCACAAAGTTGAGCACAGTTATCAGAGAATGTGGCAGCTGAGAGCTCACAGTTTGGTACTGGGATGAGATTCACAGCAGCTTCCATACTGCACACTCCTGGGAGCTCAGTTTTATTGTGGTTTTATAGAAATGGCAAAACACGGACAAAATGCATCAGGAGGATCTGTGTTTCCCATACTGATATCAGCAAAGAACACACAGGTAGCTGTTTTCCTTAAAAAGCTCTTAAGCCTGGAGGTAGCTTATGAAGAGGAGAGCAGCTGTTAGGTCACCCTGTCCCACTACTGTATCGTGTCAGGGCAGAGGCAGTAAAATCAGCTGCTCATCCTGCTCAACTACTTCTTCCCTAAGGCAAGCAGATTCCTCTCAGCCAGTTGTGTAAGTGCAGTCTTCTATTATCCCACTGTAAAGGAGTTCCTGACAAAGTCCTATGAAAATCCACAGAACAGCTACAAAATATTTGGATTTTTTTTTTTTTTAATAAGGTATTATATAACAGAATATGTTATTTGTAGTCTTTTACCTGTCTTCAGAATTGCCCTGAGAACAGGCTGTAAATCAGGCCACAAATTTAATAGGATCATAAGCAAACAATACAGAGCACAGAGATGGGCATTTTTGCCCATTGAGTGATGCTGGATCCCATAGTTACTTTTCAAATGGAAAGTTAATTGCTACACAATACCCACATTCTTCCACTATCTTTAGTACAATCCATTCACAGTATCACCCAGAGAGGCATTCAATTAAAGTGGCTCAAGCTTGGCCTCTAGGCTTCACTTGGTGTTGGTTTTATGTTTGTCTGTTTGTTTTACACTTATTACACATATTAATACTTGTTTCACTTATTGTCACTTTTGACCTGTGAATATTTTTGATCCAGTCTTTGATGGGCTCCTGCATTTTCTCCAACATTCCCTCAGTTATTTTTCTCAGTTGCTGAGGTACTGACATACCAGATCACTTCCTCTACACAAAATGGTTCCCTGTTTCCACTTCATAGAAATTGCTGGATGTTATTTTGATCTTGAGTCTTTCTAGACATGTTCTGAATTAATTTCCATGCCAGTTTTTCTTCAATCTTATCAGTATTCATTACTGTTTCTAAATTGGTTACTTTTTTTTTTTTCTCATTAGTCTTTTGTGTCATTCTTTTTCTGATGGTATATTTTGCTTAGATTGATATTTTTTAGCTATTCAAGAGTTGGATCTGGGGGTTCTGGTCGGTGGCAAGTTAAACCTGGGCCAGCAGCGTGCCCTGGCAGCCAAGAGGGCCACCCATGTCCTAGATTACTTTCTGAGGGAGAGATTGGTCAAACACATAGAAAAAAACTTAATGAGAATTGGTTGCTTGAGACTCCAGAGGTGTTTTTTTTGACCTGACATATTATCAGGAGACTAATTTTCCTCAGTCGCCAGATCAGTGTCTTATAAGAAGCAATGTCAAGGACTGCTCTGCCCACCTGTCAATATGACCCTTTTTTTGAAATCAAGAGGGTAACCTGCATTTTTAATACAGCACTACTTTCTGATCTAAAGTTAATATTGATATGTGGTGTGAAGGAAAAGAAAATGAGGAAGGTACTGTCTCATTCAGGCATTCAATTCAGAAGAGTATCTAAAATAAATTTTCCTCTTTATCTATTTTATTGACCTCATGTCTACAGTCACCAAAACACTTCTAGGTAGCCTTTCTTTTCTGAATTTTTTTTCTTTTATTTTGACTCCCATATTTTTCCCATTTATTTTTTACTCCCTTTTTTATTCCTTGACATACCATCATGGCCATGATTACTTGCAACCATATGCATTAGTATTTCTCTGTTGCACAATTTTGTTTCGTACTAATAGAAAGGTACTCAGCAGAAAAAATAAGAATGCAATTATGTATTTTCAACATTTATCTGAGTAGGAGTATACTTTTTTTAAAAAAAAAAATGCACATTGGACGAAACGAGTACTTACAGAATAATGTGGTGGAATGAAGCAGTATTCTGCCTTACAATGTTTGGCAAGTTCTTTATACAAAAAATACCTAAGGAAAGTTTACATGAAATAAGATTTCCAAAACATCAGAAGTTGTACCTGCAATGGATTTAACAAACATCTTTACATGAACAATAAAAATAGATTTCTTCCTCCTTCCACATACAAACCCGGCAAAAATAGCAATTCACATTTCTGTAAACCTTTCTTTGGCTTCTATTTGCTATGCAACAAGGTTTTTTGTTTGTTTGTTTTAAATTGAAAACAAGAGAAATTGACGAAAAAAAACCTAAACAACAGAAAATGTTGCAATTCTGGATGAATAAGCAGACCAATATTTTAAAGGGTCAGACAAACCCTGAGGCACATCATTTGTTAATGTTCTAATATTTCTTATAATCTATCATTGTGACAAATACACAAGTTGTCTTCATTTTTCTGTGTGACAGAGCACTGGAACAGGCTGCCCAGGGAGGTTGTAGAATTTCCTTCTCTGGACACACTCAAAACCCACCTGGACACATTCCTGTGTAACCTCATCTAGGTGTTCCTGCTCCAGCAGGGGGATTGGACTGGGTGATCTTCCGAGGTCCCTTCCAATCTGTAACATTCTGTGATTCTGTGATCTGCAGATATTTTCTGCACTTGGTGAATTTTGGGTCACATCTGAGTCTGTGGAAACTGCAAGCACTGCAAAACATGAAATTGAATATTGGTGTCATAGTGAAGACCAGTGAAATATAACAAGAGTTTCAATCAATTACTTTTAAAATATCTGAAAAGTGAAAACATCAGTGGGAAAAATTTTAAATGCAGGTAAATAGAACTACTCTGGGTTCTTTGGCTGCAAAGAACCCTGAACACAAAGCTGCAGACCTGTAAAGAACCTTGTAACCCCCTTCCCTGGAGGAGTGGTGGGAGTCTCTGCATTCTCCACTTCTTTTGTTTATCAGTATGGCTGCAATATGCAATGGATGTTCTTCAACTAGACTATGATGTCAAGAGTTCTTCGTCCATTCGTGGTGTTTACCCCTTCCCATCTTATTGATCTTCGTATTATCACATTGGTGTAGAAGAGGTGGTGAAAAAGCACTCACAGAAGAAACAGGGAGTCTGTATGATGGAGGGAAACTAAGAACGGATTTGGGAAAACGGTGACAGTGGGAATTTGAGATTGAAAGATTCCAAGGACAGAAAAAGGAAAAAGAATCTTTAGTCCTGCAACCTGTGGGACCTTTCATTCAATTCCTCACTCACCCAGACTTCTTAACAGGTTACTAAAATCTGTCTTGCATGACACACCCAATTCATCACAATTTCTCCACAAGCTATTGTCTGCTATGACACTAGAGACTCTCACAGGAATAATTATTTCTCTCATTCTTCACAGACATCCACATGCACAGTGAAGATAATTTCACTGGGAGTGAATGTGATGTATGTGCATGTACACGTTCACAAAAATCCATGTGCATGCGTGCATACACATATACATTCACTCCCTACTTTGACGAATGTATCTCCATTATTATTACTTCATAGGCAAATGCCAATTTACATCACACTTTAGTAATGTCATAAAATGAAACCAACGCTTTTTATAAATCAGTATCTAAAGTGTCAGCCAAGAACTACTGTTAATTAAAAAGGACATTAATGTGTTAAATATTTTGTTGTAGTTCACAGAGATCTTAAATTTTCTTGATGAACTATTTTAATGGCTTGGAAGTTATTTGTTCTCTTATTCATTGTTTCTTTTTTTAGAAACCTGAAATAAGTATTTTCTAAGGTCATGAAAGTCATATCCATATGAAGTTTGACATTTCAGCTTATTGCATTTAAATGTCTATGATCCAGGTATTTGGAAGTATGTAAATGACTAAAGATGTGTCACAGTTTTCAAAAGGATCTAGACACATAAGGTACAATTGAAACATAAGCTGTGAAAAAAAAAAACAGCTACCGTGCTTATGTATTTCTGGCAGTCTTATTATGGTGATGCTAAATGCTTTTGAAGTCTAGTCTCGTAATGCTAAATTTAGTTTTTGGAAGAGGAAACTTCTGAAGGGCAAGCACAACCATAGTGCCTGTACAGAGATCCTGAATATATAATGCATGATCTTGTGATGCTCATTTCTTGTCCAGAATAGATACTTTGAAATTTATTACTTCCCATTTTTAAAAAACAGCAGCCTTACAGATTAGGTTGGCTTTTATTTATTTATTACAAAAGCAGTCATCAACATGGTGTCAGGCTGCTATGCAATAAGTGATTTACAAGGTAGTAGCAGAGCACTGGTACAAACAAGATAGTAGACATTTGTCATCTAAGGTCAATTTTTACAGTATTCACCTATTCTGAATAAAATCAGAATATTCTAATTGATCTATATGGCAATAGTACCAATGGCTACAGTAACTACATGTTATTTGCAGTTGTGATTTACAAACTGAAAAGAAGATTGATACTCTCATGACAAGTCTATATGACACACACAGAGGGGTAAGCTTTGTCTAGTTTAGGCCATTTATTTCAAATAAATAGTTTATGGAAATATCTTGTCCTGTCCATTAATATTTTAAAGATTCTTAATATTCCTTCACCAAGAACGTTGAAAGAGAAGATCTGAAATACAGCAAGGCTATTGTTTTGCTTTAATTTGTTCTTTTCTTTCCCCCTTTTGCTTTGTCTGACAGAGGGAAAAAAAAATCAGTGTTACCAATCTTTAAGAAATCTAGGGTGACAAATAGACAATGGAGAGTACTGAGAATTTTACAAACACTCTGTCAACAAACAGATGTTCAAGAATGCCATCTGAGCAGAAGATCTCCTGCTCTCCTCTACCATAACCTACTGTGGTCCTAAAGGACTGTACCTCCTGTAGCCTCACTATGCTCCCCTATCAGCATACAAAAAGAAACAACTACATTCTAAATTAGAGAAAATGAGAAGCATCTGCAGAGAGACTCTGCCTGGTAAATCCAGGGATTGACTCCACAATGAGGAGACAAGGACTGAGAACAATAACATTTGGGAACAATAGCATTTTGGGAGCTAATGAAGAAAAAATCTAAGACCAAAACAACAAGCAATGGTAGAATGGTAGAAAACAGGAGAAGCAGACAATTAAAAGGCTTGACTGGGAGAGAAAGAAATTGGTTTGAAAAGTTTCAAAGCAAAGAGACAGAACAAGAAGCTGGAAAGGACTTAAAAAGCAGTGTGGGGAAGAAGGAGATGGAGTAGGAAAACAGGTTCACCTGGGATGGGCAATAAGGGCTCTTGCTCACTGATGTACACTTTTCAGGATCTGATGGAAGAGTGTCTCCTGGAACAGACATACAGATTTCTAGAGTTTACTATTGTCATGCTTTTGGTAATGCCTGAGAAAACCATGGGGAGATTATGAACAAAGACTTGAGTTGCATTTTCCACTTCTCAGCTATGTAGTGTGATCCAGTTGTCTTTGACCTGAAAGGAAGACATAGAGTATGTACTGCACTCCAGTATTCCCCAGCTCTACTGATATGTCCTTCTGGAGACTGAACAGATTCTAATTCTGCAGATGATTTATTTCTATGCCAGGATGAACTCAAGGAATACATTTTTTTGAAGTTTTTTTACATTTTCATTTTCTTAAACAAACAAATAATTTATGTATTTTTATATATATTAGTAAAGAAGTGCCTATCAAGAAATGGAAGTCACATATACGGTGATTTGTGCAAACTTCATACATTTTTTTTTTTTACTCTTGCATCACATACCAGTATCCTGCATCAGCACATGGATGGATCAGACTTGTTTCTGAATGCAACTGTGTAATAAACACAACTGACCTGGAGAGCACCAGTTGCTGCTCTTACAGAATTCAAATTGTGCTGCAGTGAATAAGAAAGACTGGTCTCATAAATGCAGTAATAAGAAACTTGAAGTGGGGTGGGGGACGGGGAGGAAGGGAAACAGCAAATATGCTCATATGAGAAGATAAAGCAGTGAGGAAAAGCAGTGGTTGATATAATTTAAGAAAACAGCTAGGAGATTCTAAAGTATCCAAGAAATAAAGAAATATCATGAATATTTTAACAGAGGATATAATAAAATTGTAAATAATGATGTATAAAAAATAGAGCCAACAATTCTACTCAGGATTTAGAAAGAAACACAATGCTTTGCTAACATAACTTTACAGGTATACAATTAAATCTATGAAAAACTAAAGGGAATGTTAAAGATAGTCCATTAGAATTATATAGCTTTACATTAACAGGCCTGTATAATTCTCACCCAAATAGTATTGAAAAAAATTCTGGACTTTTCTTAGTATATTTCGCAGTATATTAGCTAGCTTATCAAAGGCACTGTAGAGGATTCAGAAAATATTACAAATGCTCCAATGGGAAATTGGGGGTAATTATGTCACACCAGGAAAAAACACAGAAAAGCTAGCATGGAATTATATAAAGTAAAAATTAAATGAAAATAGTATGATCAAGGTCAACTGATACCATCTAAGAAAAAAAAAATCTTATACATCAAATCAGATTAAATCTTTGGTGAGATTAGAATTTAGGTTGGTGAGTTATTACATAAATATAACTTTTATGTAGCTCTGACTCAGCATCTTTTATCCTTTAATTAACGAATTAATGATAAACACTAGAACAAAGTATACATTAAAAAGTCTAATAATTAGGTAATTTATTAGTTCCTAAAACAACTGACAAGAAAGATATATTAAACAGAGGTTGTTTTTAGAGGTGAGTAGTATAAACCCACATATTTCTAAGTATGATTCAGAAGGATGCATGATGTGACCACAGAAGAAACTGAGGAAGGTTACACAAAACTAGTAGACAAGGGTATGGCCAAGGAGACTAGCTCTGGAATTGAAACAGAAGCATTTTTTAGAGAGAAACAAAAAGTCCCTTCCTTCTCCATCCTTTCACACCCAAAATGCAGTATATATCTGCACAATGACAAACTATTTCCTGATAGCCGCAAGTCTGAAAAGAAATTCAGGGTCATTACAGACAATCAAATCAAAATTAGTTCTCAGGAAAACACAGAGACAACATGTGCTAATACAAACATTCAAGAAACAAGCAAGGAAGACAAATAATGAAAAGCAGTGATGATTTTACGCCTCTAGATAGCACTGGTGAGAATGATACTGGCAAATTTCCTCCTTTTCTGTACACTGCACACAGTTCATTTTTAACATGTCACTGAAAAAATTGGAAATTATATAGAAAAAAAAGTGGCAATATTCTTATAGGATACAGAAAATACAGGTAGTGACTTAAAATATCAGTCTGTATATCTTATTTTAAAAAAAGAGACTGGCAGGTGGCTTGATTGCAGTGTATAAGCACCCTCACGTCAAAGAACTCTTTAATCCAGCGAGGAAGGCAGTCAATGGACAGAAAAGGAAGGCAGACAGATTTAAATATAAAAAGATAAAAACTTTAACAGTGCAGGTGCTTAACATCTGGAAAAAACTCCCAAAAAGGAATGGCATATTGTCCACTACTTGGTGCTTTCAAATCAATCCAGGCACCTTTCCAGAAAATGTACTTAGTCCGGAGTCACTGTAAGGAATATAATGTCCTGTAGCATTTGTGACAAGATGATCTCATAGTCTTTTCTGGTCTTAAAAACTTTTAGTCAAAGGTAAGGCTGTAAAATATTGCCTCACCAAATTGAATTTTAACCTTCATTGTATCACACAACACACCTAGATAATGTTTGGCAAATCACTTGATTCAAAATGTCTATGAACAGTTGCTGACAGTGTACTAGTGTTTGGTGCTTGGACACCCATTCTAAAGTCTTGCATAGTGCTTACTAACACAGCCAAAGTTAGTGAGAACAATGCAGAGAACTTAACCAGTGTGCCACAGATCACTATTTGAATATCAGCCCCTGGGAATTTCAAAGTAATAAGTCTTTTATGCCTCTGCTTCCTAGATATTAGTGCCACTAAAAACGTTTTCTTCCCATCTAAGTACAATGAAAATAAACCATTCTCCACAAGCATTATCATATTGAATGTCAAAGAAAAGCCTATGAGAAAACTAGCGATTTTTTTTTACTCACAGAAAAGTATAGATAGATTTCAGTGAGTTAGACATGAAAATATGTATTATACAACAACAGTTTAATGACCAAAAAGTCTTTCAGTTAGTTTATAGATTATTTTGTGCAATGAACAAGGCAAGGAATCTATGGATAGCATATAGTTACAAAAGACTCTATTAAACACATACCGGAATGCACCAAGAAACTGATGTTGCCTCACTTCACAGTATCCTTCTTATTTCTTCGGTGGATTTTACACTGCCTTGGTCATAACTACTGAAGTGACCTTTTCTCCAAGTCTTCACAAAAGAGAGTCAGAAAGACTTGTCTGGGACAAAATGTGGTCTAATTGCTCCCATTACAGCAGCATAAGCAGGTAAAAATTAGGAACTTAGGACACCAGATGTTACAGTAACATAGCACCTAATGAATTATCCGCCTGGCAGTATAGTTTGACAAACCTTTCACCATCCCTGCTTAAGACCCTATTGTTCTGGGACACACAACAATGGATAAAGACAAGGCTTGAGGGGACACAAGTTGCTTTGCATAATGCTGTAAACTTCAAAGCAGAGAACAGAAATGTAAGCCCATCACCACTGCTCTCTTTGAACAGTAAGTAAAGTGGTAAGTTACCAGCTGCCTATCTTTTTGATTTACTTCCTCTGCAAAATTTCAGATGAAGGGTAAACTACCCATTTGTTCTGCTTCCATTCTGGCCAGAATATTCTACAGATCAACCTTAACTTCCAAAGAAAAGTAGACAGGATGCACGTACATGAACCAATGCAGTTTTACAGCTCCATCATGAGCTAATGGAGTAGTGGCTTCCATTCTGTTCAAACATTAATGTATGGTAAGTTCTAAAATGTTTTCTCAGTGATTGATATTGTCCATTTTGTATGCAGACAAACTCAGGCACAGAAAAGTCAACTGAATTACCTGTTCTGACATGGCAATTTAGGGGCAGACACTGGAATGCATTTACAGATTGTGCAAGTTTTCATCAAATGGTAAAGGCAGAGTTTGCTTTTTGTATAATTTTGGCACAAACTTTATCTGTTTGCATTTAGATGTTGTGTTCACATTTAAAACTGCGTAAGGAATTGTCTATCCCTGAAAATGTAGCTTGTGTTCTGTCCACATACACCCTACCTGCCATGTCCTCTAATAGAGATAAGAATTTAAAGTTCGACATTTTAAATCAGGTCTTACATATATATTAGTAATATAATACAATTGCATTTTCAGTCAGCTGTGTTTTCTAAGCCTGCAAGTGAGTGAGATCGTTTTGGTTTGTAAACACTTATCAATGTTTTTTATGGGTTGACAGTCTCATCTATGCTTTAATTGTAAAGTAGTGTTTGTGTGAAAGGGGTCTGATCAGCTATAAATAGATCTTGACAAACTTCCTACAATCAAGGGCGTAGTATCTTAAACCTTGCTCACAACTTGGCAGGCTTTAAGAGAAGATTATGCCCACACTGAAGCTGATGGCCCACAAGTTGTTTTCTCTATTAATTTAGGTCTTTTCTAAAAGGTAGTTTAACCTCATTTGTAGCAATTAATTAAGCCTGTTTGTTCATAATGATCATCCCAAGACTCCTAATGTTAACACAGAAAATATAGTATGAGTGAGGAATTCAGGCACCATGTGAGAGCTTAGAGTGAAAAAGCATTCCCTTACACATTCAGTTTCTAGGAGAAGAAAATCTGTAGAAGATTATCTGCATGTGTTTGGCTACACATTTCTACCACACCTAGCTTTGAACACATCTAAAATTCCTAAACAATTGTGTGTTTGGAAAGGCACAAGGTAAAATTATTTTCATCTGTCATCTGGCTACCACAGAAACTTCCACTCCACTTCCTTTTACTGATCCACTCCTCCCACATGTCCTATGCCAAATGGATACATATTCTGGTTTATCAATAAGAACTGCCTCAAATTAATAATTCAGTCTCCTCTCATCTTTTCGGAATACAACAAGCTAAGGCAGTACCAGCTGATTTCAATCACACTGAAATCTGCTCTCTTCTGTTGTAGCTCTTTCATTATTCCCTTGAAACCAACCTTTTTTTTCCTTTTGTAAGTACTTGCGCCATTAGAGGCATAAACTGCAAGATGACAAGACTGCAATGTTTAAAACCAAAATATTAATGACATTATCTAAGAGACTCACATGACCATTTTTCTCCAGCAACAGCATGCATACCCTTGAAGTATACCTTCAGTGGCTGAGCCTGACAGACAACATTGATACGTGCTGCATTTCCCATCTTTATTTTAGCAATTAAGCACTGAACAACCTATTCACCCTTTGAAATCATTTGTTTTCCTCATTCATCTATAAAATGACATCACGTAACAGAGCAAGAGAAATGAAGCAAAATGGAAGTCCTAATAAAATAAGTGCCCCCAGTTTCCTGGTATTCATAATTTTTATTCTCGTGCCAGATACAGTTCAACAGTAGAAACTGAAATCTTAGAAGAAAAAGTCTTTCAGTAGGAGTAATGGAGATATTTATATTAGGCAGCCACCAAACGCAGACATAGTGTGTTTGCTCAACATAACAGACAGCACAAAAAACACAAGGGAAATAATGTGCCCTAGTGTCCCATTTTGCCTTTTTAGGTTGTCATGGTCACTATGTGATAAAACACACTCAACGTGGGAATAAAACACATAATCTTGTCATAAGAAATAACATCTGGTTTGCCTTGTTCTCAGGTCCCAGAGCGTTAATTTGTGTGGTTTTGTTCAGAAACGGGGGAAAGACCTGCATTTGAAAAGGCAACTGGAACACCATCTTGTGGATAGTAACAAAAGTAGCAGCAGTGAGTAATGACTCAAAAATCTATGTTTCTGAGACCTCAGTGTGCCTGAGGATCTCTATCTGCCAACAGGCATTGACAAGCTGAGAACACACTTGGCTTGAGACCTTTCTCTAGAGAGCGCAAGTTGTCTTATAGTTCCTTCATATGTATCAATCTTTATTCCTGGGTCCTTGGCATGTTACATTGCCAGCACAGACCCACAGTAGCAAAGACATGCCCCAGGGAACAGACTGTTCGGTGGAGGATATAAAAAATCCTCAACTATTTCTGGAGATGTAAATTCTGCGTCTATTACTAAAGCAAAGAGATTGAGTGAAAACAGAAATTTGAATTCCAAAGACATGCCTGCAAGTGCTGAAATGCCAATACTGATACTGTAGATCTACATATTGGGAGCTGGTGAGAAGCAGAAGCAAATAGAGCTGTCAAATCACTTCCTGTTTGTTGTTTTGTTATTTGTTTTTTGTTTGTTTGTTTGTTTTTAAGTAGTTTATTTTGCTATTTTAACATCTAAAGATACATTACAATGAAGATTTAAAAATATGCTCTACATGAAACATTACACCCTTGTTCTGACAAGAAGCATTTTAACACAGAGATTAAGAGTTCCAAAGCTGAATAAACTGTTCAGAGGAAGAAATACAATCAGCCATGTCTTAATAATCTTAAGTTGTAGAACTACTGCAATATCTACTTAAGTGCATAGTTTCAAATGATGCAGCAGGTCTACCAGCAATAGGGGTAAATGCTCACCTGTTCATCTATCGACTTGCAGGATACTGCAAAATTCAGATTTCTCCTCCCTCTTCTTTACCTTGCTTGTGAAGCCATTAGGAAGTTAAATGAAGCCTCATAGGTTTTTTACTATGTTAGTAGGATGTACCTGTACATTTCTACCAAGTTGATTTGACTGAGGCAACACAAAGAAAGAACCAGATGTGAGTGTGCCTGGGGATATATAAATTGTTTTGCTTGGATTCAATGAAGTAACACTGCAGGAAAAAAACCTGCAGATTTTGGTGATAATATCAGCCCTTCAAAATGAAACAATTTAGCTGCTATTTCTAGTCAGCCTGGCAATTTTTAGGGTCCCAAATTTAAACACTTCAGACCTTCAAAACACAGTAAATAATGTGTCTATTCAAAATGTCACACTTCGCACTGTCAGAACTAAAGCTCTTGACAATTCTGAACTTTGAGATCTGTACCTTCAGGAATTGTTGCATTACCTCTGCATCATCTTTCCTTTCATACTCTCAAAAATAACAACTTAAGTGCTGTTTCTCCAAGTCTGTAACTTGAGAAAAAGCTGCAATACAAAGGGAAGGGAAGGGAAGGGAAGGGAAGGGAAGGGAAGGGAAGGGAAGGGAAGGGAAGGGAAGGGAAGGGAAGGGAAGGGAAGGGAAGGGAAGGGAAGGGAAGGGAAGGGAAGGGAAGGGAAGGGAAGGGAAGGGAAGGGAAGGGAAGGGAAGGGAAGGGAAGGGAAGGGAAGGGAAGGGAAGGTGCAACACACACATACACACACACAAAAAAAAAATCTGCTGATCACTAACAATAAAATTACTCTGTCCACTGCAATTTACATGGTAGGCAGAAACCTACACCTTAGAGCTGTCATGGATGCCATGGATAAAGCCTTGGAAAGAACTAAGGCTACCTAGACTAAAGACTATATTTTGGAAGTGAGTGCTTACTCAGTTGTTGAAGGGCAAAGAAGGAAAAATAAACAAAGCTGAGCATGAAAATGATCAACTATATGGAGCCACTGTCCAGTGCAATACACAATCAGGTTGAACAGGACATGGGCATCTCATAGGCTGTGACAATCCCAGCCAAGAGCACTGTCCTGATCCCCTTTAGGGTCATGTATGATAAGTGGTCTAGAAAATGAAAGCATGGTCACTGTGCCTGATGTCTCAGTGTGGATGACTACAAGATGAGCAGCATTTACATTGTCTCTCCAATCATGACAGCAGAAGCAAGGAGCATGGCCCCATACCAAGTTTAGAGTGAAAACCAAAAAGCTTCAGCTGGTTTACGGTACCTTGCACCAGAATAAAAAATGTGATGAGGCAGTTATGCATGAGGCATGTGTCTCTCAGAATACCAGGAGTCATTAGGAAAATTAGAAGCAAGGACAATTTGTGCACATGGGCACTGTCTGGCCACAGTGCCATCCTGTTGTGATCAGGGCATGTACAACAGGTTGAGCTTTCTGTAGTAGAAACATGATGCAGACCCAGAGACTACTCCTGTGCTGCTAACAGAGACAGAACTGTAACTACGTTTGTCTAAATTCAGCTATGCCAATACAGTCCTATGTTTATTTTGCTTTAACACAAGCAACAACCACAAGTATGAAGCTACACCAACTGTTTTTGCAATAATAGCAGATTAAATGTAGGCTGTTCCTGGAATTGCTTGGATGTTGTCTGCACTATCTACTTGTAAAGTAACAAACCACATTAATTGTAAGCTGTGATAGAAAACTGAGTGTGTAGTGGCGGATTATTGCATGAGGAAAAGCAATGTTTGTCAAATGGAAAATTGAGGAAGTAGACAAAGTACATTCTAACTTTTTATTCTGAATAACAAAAAATGGGACTTCAAACATTTTGACAAAACTAACTTTAAACAAAAAACCAAGCAAACAAACAAACAAAACAGAACAAAACAAAAACAAAAACAAAAACAAAAACAAAAAAAAAAGAGGGAAGTTCATTTCTGTCATGCACACACACTTCCTTTGCTGCATTTAATAAAGGATCACTTTTAAAGATACTTTCACATGTGCGTGTGTGCCCCTTGCCTTTTCTAGTGCCTTGAACCACTTTGGTGTACAATTCAGGTTGAATAAATTGCATACCTAGGATCTGACTTTTAGATAAGAATGAAAACTATCCCCAGGACTGTGAAAGAGAGTCAGAGCTCTAGATTAATCCAATGAAATTTTGGGACTTTCAGCATTTGTTTAGTGGGAAATAAAAAGTTTACAAACAAAAAGGAAGTCTAGTTAATGTATCTCTAAGGTATTCTTCTAAACAAAGAGAGAGAAGAGGTGTTTCTGATCTCTTCTGACTCGTCTTCATTATACCACTATTTCTTCTTTATTTCATCCGGTCTTTATACAGTATCATATTCTCTGACATATTACCAATCGCCTTTATTGTCGAACATAGATTTTCTCTCCTCCACACAGGAACTAAAACAATGTAATTATGACTACAGTCACAGGAGTAAGCTAATTAAATATAAGCATCATATTTTCAGATACATATCCATTAAAAAAAAAAAACAACCACATTTCTAAAAAAACAAAAACAAAAACAAAACCAACAACAGCAACAAAACAAAACAACAAAAAAAAACAGCTCACATTAGGAAAACCTGGTCAGAGCTCAGGAGACCAAAATCTGCTAAACTTCCATAGATAAGATCAGCACAGTGTGCTTTGCTCTGAATGGAAGGCCATTCAACAACTTGTGATGTGGGATTTCCAGTATTTGATGGGTTGTGAATATATATAAAATATTCTCTTTTTCCTTATATTATTAGCTCAAGTAAGTGGCACTTACAGGGACAGAGTGCCTTTCTTACTGGGATCACAAAAACCTGGTGTAAAGTTGGTGCAAAACACCTTCCTCTAAGCTTCCTAGGGAAACTATTTTTTAAAAAACCACACTTTTAAGGCAACCAGCTATGAGCTCAAGATGCCAGTGACTCTCGATCCCATAGCTCCAAGGCTGTCTTCCCACCACAGAAACCAGTTCAACATTAGGAACCAAGGAGTTTCATTGTTTTCATAAAAAATATTTTTTCTTGAAATTTTTATACTCAAAGACATGCACCTCTTCCATTTAGTTTTGGTTTGGTTTTGTTTAGTTTTGTTGTTTTGTGGTTGGGGTTTTTTTGCTACAAGGCAGCTCAGTAAAATTTATCCCACTGCTTATTATTTCACTACTGAAATAGCTTCTTCCCCTTATAAACTTTCTAGCTTCCTCCTTATCAAGATCTTGATGAAACACAAAAATACCAAGATAGGAATCTTTTCTCAAACAGTGACAAGCAAGACACAAATAAAACTTTGAGAAAATCTTTGGTTTGTTCTTCTCATTTCATATCTTTACATTTTTAACTCACCAGTTTTCTCATTTTCAAATGTTCTTCAATTCAGAGATTTTTTAGTAAGCCTCTTTTGTATGATCCTCCAGTTCCATGATGCATATTTCTCATTCTTTGAAAATCCAACTGTAGCTAGTTCTATCATGTGGATAATTTAGAAATTCAGAAACAGTTGAACTCTGATAATTTTTTATATTGCTATAAATACATTCTTCATGAAAAGTAATATTTTTCTGGGATATTTGGATTTTCTGAGTTACTCAAGTACACTTCGATGCACATGTATGTTTGATAGATTTGAGACTTTCAGGTCCATATGCTCAAACACAAAAATACATGAGTTGAAGATTCATAGGTTGGTCTTCGAGTTATTGATTAAATTGCTAAACCTATAGAAAAAGTAGAGAAAGATAAGCTTCTGCCAGATTCAGACAGTAAGTCTTGCTAGATATTTACACTGACTAATCTTATGGATAGACTTGTGTCTAGTTTTCTTTGCCATCTTTTGTAGTTTCCTGGATAGCTGAGAAAAAAATACACAAGCATATGTATACAAAACCAGCAAATATGCAACGTGTAAAAATTATGATTGGAAGAGCTTAGTTCTTTCTTGTTTTGTTGTTCCTCATAACCCAAAAGTAACATCATAAAAATTTTCAAGTGCATCTATCCACCATGTATGGAAAGAAACAGGTATTAGCAAAACACAACAGTTTAGTGAAGAAGTCATGCTTTCTTGAAAATGCGTACTTTCTGACCAACAGCAATCAGGCATTTAGTTATATGAAAGGAAATAAATCAAATTACAGTCCAAAGAACTCAATGTATCAGAGGCAAGTGAAACAGATCAGCAAAATAGTGGTCATCAACTGCTGTGTAGTAAAATTATGACATAGAGAGAATGAATAGTTACCCTCATCAGAAATCCTTTAGACTGATGCTGTGAATTGGAACAAAATTGTTACTTTTGCGAGTCTGCTTACATTATGTATTGTAACTTTTAGGAAAATTACCTGTAACCTGTTGAATTCTCTAGGTAAATTAAATACTTTTGCATGGTACTGAGCTACATTTTTTCATACCCGCTATGAATTCTCCCATGGGTGCCTATTATGTTGTGACAGTTAAATGATTGTCAACATTATAGATATTGTTTGAAAAACACTCTAGGATTTTTGAAGATCAGCTACATCTACTGAGTTGAGTGACACTGTAGAGATTTAGCACCCTGTGTACTCTTACCTACTTCAGAGAACCAAAGTTTGGAAAGTAAATGATCTATGCCACTAATGGGGAAATGCAGCACCCTCCAAAAAGGCAATTCAGTACTACTAAGTTATATGTTTAAAAGTAGTCAACAATTACTCTCCTATATATTCACAGACACAGTAATTCATAATGCATATTTTCTATGAAAAATGAAGCCCCCAATAATAATAGTGCCCCCCTAGTTGGGGCTCTCTTAATAGCACATATGACAACATGAAATTAATTTTTAAATGCAATTCAGTCATCCACTATAAGCAGAAGACAGCTACAGTTGAAGTATTACAACATATAGTTGATATTACTGTCAAATATCTACGACTAGTAAGGACCGCCCCCCCCTTCAAGACAGCTTTACCAGCATGAAAGCAGCAGGTGGTTAATTGACATCATGTTGTAAGTGTTCTCCAGCTGCAGGCTCTTCAATGGAGTAATACTCTTATGAATTAGCCATCCTCAGTTTGATGTTCTATCACAGATGGGTTCTCTGTAGCAAAGATCTAAAGATAATCTGTGTCCACAGTATTCTAACAGGGAACCAGAATAACAAGTAACTTCTGTATGATGTGTGCAAAGCATTTATTCAAAACCGAAGGGAGGTTTGATTCATAAAATAACAGACGTAGCAGGAATAGCTTTGACCCTTTTCCACAGAGTTCCCCTCAGACTGTAGTCTCAGATAAAAGAACTAAACTGATTTGTATGTTGGGTTTTGGAAGGAAAAAAAGTACAATGGATGGATTTTCCAAGAAATTAAAGACACTTAAGACTTGATTATGAATTTGTTTCATTGTTGATCAAATGCTGTTCCATAGATATTAATTCTTCTCATTCATTGAATCAGTAATTGTCATTTGTTGTACAATGTTACAGGTAACAATTGCAAACAGGATAATGCTAGTGCAATAGAACTGAGTGCTTAATCATAGGGAATTTGTCTCAACATATTTATATTGTACACACATTCAAATCAGGCATAGCGAAAGAAAAAGTAAGTAAGGCTGAGAAAATCCAAAACAAGATTTCTGCAAGACTTCTCAATTTAGTAGTTCTGAATGAAGAGGATGGATTTAATCCTTTAATTATAGCTTGAATTCAAATTACCCATTTTGAAATGTTCTGATATCAACTATTTGTGTTTAACGCTTCTGCAATAATATAGTACCTGCATATTTTTAAGAAGTTCAAAGAATATACTCTTTTGAATCAATATGAGCCTGAGGAAAATAATATCTAAGTTTGTATTGTATTAAGTATAGAACAGGTTTGTGTTCTACTTACCTTTAAATTATCTGGAAAGTTTTAAATCAGTGAGCAATGAGTAGCTTAATCTTGGAATTCTTTCCTCAAGCAAAATTAGTAACAAAGAAAGTGAAGATGTTGTTCAATTCCTAAATGAAGAAAGTTACAATATATTACAAACATAACAAGCTTACTGTGCAACTCTGCTCAGTTTTGCCTGGAAGGCAAGGTTTTGGAAAATTTTATTCATTAAAAGAATAAAGTATTTAATTCCCTATATTTAGACCATATAAAGCATGACCAAACCCAGAATTCTCTGAGAATTTTTATGCATTTTTACTTTTATAATTCATGATCAAAGACTTTGAAATAGGCCATTTTAATATTCCTTTGTTTAAAAAATTATTTGTTAAGGTTTATACTTTCAAATGGAATTTGAAATTCACTATAATAGATTATGTGAAAGAAAAAGGTAATTTCTGTATAAGTTCTTTGTGTTGAAGTTCAGTCCAAATGTAACAATTATTTATCACCCAAATGCAGTAGATTGTCAGGTTCTGAGATCAAGAACAATTACATATAACAAGCACTTCTTTTACTGGGATGATGGCTCACTCTAATGAGGTCACATTACTGATAAAATTCTCTTTAGGTACGGATTTCCAGTGGAATTGAGGACAAAAATATGTAAAATTAATCATGATTATTGTAGATAAAAAGTTGTAGTGTAGTTCCAGTTTTCCTGCTTCTGAAATGGTGACCATATCTAGACTTTACAACTTTCAAGCTCTGGATAAAGTTGTCTTTAACAACAAAGAAGTCCATAGCAGTAAACAAACAGTTCAATGACCTCATCTCAGTCAAGGAAACAACCATGAGATGCTCCAGGGAAAGGGTGATTATCATAATGAATTTGAACAACCAGATTCTCTACAGCCTGCTAAATGACAATATAGAAGTTTTGTATGCTACAAATAAAGTAGGAAAGTCTAGCAGATACAAAAGATAATTAAATTATCAAGTATATGAAGTATAATTCCTATCTGACTACTGTAAAAACCAGTTTGGTTTAGGGATTTAGTCCCAGGTAGGTGTGAGGACTGTTGTTCCTTCCAAATCTGTTTTCCCTCCTGTGATACAGAACTGTTCATTTAAGAAGGTACAAACTAGCACAGCCAAAGAATGTGTAAATAATGAGCATCTTCAACAAACTACTCTAAAAATGGATTAGTACAGATATGTGCTATATCTTTGTCATATCCTGCCCTCAGATATGAGTCGGGGGGAGAAGTGACTCAGGTTCCTGGGTCCCTTTGGTTGGAAAACAGTACACACAGTACTTTAGGTCCGCAAACAAAAGGCTTTTATTTTGCAGCTTGGCCCTAATGGTATATGATTCGGTGACAGAAGGATTTATGTTTTTGTAGGTTTGATTGATCAACATTAAAAGTTCGCAGCATATGTGGGGCTGCAAATCTTATGTTATTATGTTACATATAAGAAGGAAAGCAAAAAGGTAAAACTATGGTGAAGAAAGAAAAGAGAGAGAAATATTTCACGATCCTTATGGCTCTGCTTTATGTGTGGTGGAGTTCACAGTCTCAGATCCAGCGATGTGGAGTGTCCTCTGGTGTCCTCTTCAGTTCATGTGGTGAGACTGGTGGGCAGAGTGGTACTCAGGATGCTGGGTGGGCACCACCAGTGCTTACACAAGGTGGGCCTTTATAGCCCTCTGGGTTGCCTGCTTGCATAACTTTCGGTCTTTTGTGGAGGTGTTACTGTGAAAGAGAGAAAAGTCTGGGGAAGGGGTGATTGCGAAAGATCGACAAGTCTCAGGCCATGTTGAAGGGTCTCAGCTTTTCCCTTTGTGCCAAGTTGGGCATATCAGAATGAAGTTATTTGCCCTTTGGCACATCCCCCAACTCCTGTGTTGGCCAGCTGGCCTGGGCTGTGGCTTATTAGCTTGTCGTTGATATGTAAATTGTAATTCACTCTATACTGAATGTATCATCTCCTGTGGCTGGATGAACTGGTTTTGCCACAATGTTTTGGCCATTATCCTTATCAGTACATGATGACCTTCCATACCATAATCATGTTTATTTAAATTCTACCACATGGCAGAAGCAGAGACATTACAGAAATCCAGAGACTAGAACACAGCTGTTTTTTTCCGTCCTTTAAGCTCAATATAAATTACATTTGCAAAAGCCTAGCAATTACATCTATGTTACAAGATACTAAATTATGCATGGCAAAAAATAAAGACATGCTATAAATAACAAATCGCTTTTATTACAACAATTCAGTTAATATTTATAAGGCACCAACTATCTTCCAGGAGTAAGAGTTCAGCACAAACAAGGGCAACTCCTTTGTGACACCTGCTTTGCTGAATCCTCACAGAATTAATCAGTCCGAGCCAGGTATTCAGACATCTAGACTCAAGAGGATCAGCTACAAATGGCCTTCATGATCTTGCATTCTGTCAAGGCAACGGCCCCAAAGTTTCAAGTTCTTTAAAAAATGAAATCTAGATAGTACCACACAGATGAAATATACTGTATAAAAAGGATTGGATGAGATCAGTCCCTATCTATAAAACCCTGACAAGCTTCAATTATCAAACTTTACATTGTAAAATGTCAAAATCCTTTGTAGCAGTAATCGCATATTCTAGATAGGAAAGGAAAACTACTGGCAATACAATTTCCAATTTTTCATCAAAATGGGCTTTGTTCTGTTTTACACAAGTACAGTTTGGCTTAATATGTCCCAAAGAGCACCAATGAACTTGTAGAGATTACTTCTGTGTTTTTCTTGTGTTGACTGAACATGCAGAAGATTTCCCACAAAACTATCTAAAAACATGGAAAAAACAATGCCAAGTTACCTTATCAGAGTTTCACATCAGAGAGACCTGGCTAAAGCTGCTACAGGTGTTGTGCTAATCTAAGTCAACTGGCCAAGATTCACACCTCTTGGCAGACCAAAATAGGACAAGAAAGCATATAGAAATACCATCATCTGTACATGTTTTAGATGAAACAAGTTCATTCAAATTCTTTCATTTGATAACAGAAAACAAGATTACAGCAAATAATCTTCATTAATATGTCTGTTACACAAAAGATATCTGAAAGTCTTCACTATGCAGTAGGAACAAGTGAGTAGAATACACTTCCTGGATCATCCAGTGCAGTCCCCTGGTGTCACAAGTACTTAGCTTGGGTTCTGCATTTTGAATAATATTTTTTGGTCCACAGTGGAAGGGTGCTCTAGAAACTCCAGTGTCTTATTACTGAGCAACTTCTTGTAGTATCTAAAATTAATTAATGGCCTGCTTACCCAACTTTGTCTTTTGGTATAAACAGTTACTTTCCCCTCTAGGATTAAGTCTTTGATGTCCTTACATCAATGCTCAGATATCAGTGTGCTAAACAAAGTGAGCTCTTCTAAACTCAAGAGAAACATTTCCTACTAACACAGCCATCTAAGGAACCCTCATCTACACCAGCCTAATTTTATTCATTTGTTTTTTAATATAAGAAACAAGAGCTGAACATGGAATCAAGAAAAACCTCTCACCCAGGCGCTGAACAAAAGCATTAATACATTAATACTTTCCTGTTTTCTAAGAGTTCTTCTCCTGTCATCTTAGGATAATACTTGCCTTTTTCAAGGCTACGTCCTGATGACAGTTCACAGTTATCCTGTTATTAGTCAGAATATCCAGCTGTTCTCAATTGTCCATTAACTCTAGGACCTTAGTCCTGAGTAGTATGATAAGCAGTTTGATGGTCAGCAGAGATGAAATAAGAGAACAAACCAACAATTCAAACATCAAGAAAGGATTAACAAATAAAGAAGAGAACATTGGGGTTTTTTGCTACAGAAATCCATGCTGCGTATGAACTCTGAATACTATCTGCAGCTCTGGTTTCTGTGTCAGAAATAATATGGTAGAACTGGAAGTTACTCAAACCTCTATGTTGCTTTAAAAATATAAACCAGTTTCCTTTCAAATAACAGTCGAGCAGGCTAGGACTGTTTAGAAAAATTGAGGACCTTGAGGGAATATGACAAAAATCTACAAAGTCTTGAGTGGTATAGAGAAATGGATAGACAGTGAAAATAACTCAGTCTGAGGTATCTGAGGTTTAACATGAGAAGAAGCAGACTGATTTTCTTCTATTTATGGCGCTCCATTCCTTAAGCAGGCAGGAGCTCAAACAGGTGAAAAGTCTGTGTTTCTACCAAACAACTGGCACCTTCACGTCAACAAGTGTCTTCAGCCATAACAGGAAAAACCTTTTATCCTTAATCTTTCAAAAGTGGTGCAGGCCACAACACACTACAATGGCACAGATAGTGTGGGCCACAGGGGTGTTTCAAAGGGTTTGGAGTTTGTTTACAGTTAATAGGCTCTTGCCTTCAAAATACTCCTTTCGCCACCGTTCAAAAATTTCTAAGGCATAGTGAAGGTCTTTTGGTGGGATGCGTTATAGTAGCCAGAGTACTTGTACATAAATACAGGCAGAAAGTAACTGCCAGCACAATTGTTGTAACACAACCGCAAGAATGAAGGATTGTAATAAGCCAATCAATGATCAAAGAAAGTACAGGAAAGCAACTACTAAGAGAACTGACTCTGTGCAAACACAGTATATTTGTATTAGGCTGACAAAACAAATGAAAAATTAAATGTATTATTGATTGCTTTCCCAGGTAGCAATGCCTCCATTTCCACAAAACAGCTTGCACAGTAAAGCTCCATAGAAAGCCTATGCATAAATTTAAATGTCAACATTAAAAAAAAAATATATTCTAAGTAGAGATACAGTAAACTGATCAAGGAAGAATATGGAGAATTAACAAAAATTACAGAGCTCCCTATGGCTGTTGAAACACAAGCTAAAATACAGTACTTTAGTTGTTTTTCTCAAAGAGGGGGATGCAGAATCTTAACTACATATAGCAGTGTCTGAGATCTGCATTCTAAGGCACAATCCAGCAAAGGCTCACTCGCACGCTGACATTAAGGGTGCATGTTTAAGAGATGTATGCTGTGGTCTCCATCAACAAGGAAGGAATGAGTCAAATACTGTCACGTCCTGCTTCACAAAAAGCTTTAAAAACCCACAAAAGTGGTTTAAAGCCAGTCTGCCACTCCACTGTAAGTCAAAATAAAACAGGTCTAGCATTATGTGTTCACAATTGCACAAACCAAGAATAAACATGCTACTTCATTCTGAACAAGCTGTAAGTGTGAGTATGACCATGAGGCAGCACTGTGCCCTTGTGGCCAAGAGGGCCAATGGCATCCTGGAGTGTATTAGAAGAGGGGTGGTTAGTAGGTCGAGGGAGGTTCTTCTTCCTCTCTACTCTGCCCTGGTGAGGCCACATGTGGAATATTGTGTCCAGTTCTGGGCCCCTCAGTTCAAGAAGGACAGGGAACTGCTGGAGAGAGTCCAGTGCAGAGCAACAAAGATGATGAAGGGAGTGGAGCATCTCCCTTATGAGGAAAGGCTGAGGGAGCTGGGTTTCTTTAGTCTGGAGAAGAGGAAACTGAGGGGTGACCTCATTAATGTTTACAAATATACAAAGGGGAGTGTCATGAGGATGGAGCCAGGCTCTTCTCCGTGACAAACCATGGTAGGACAAGGGGTAATGGGTTTAAGCTGGAACATAAGAGGTTCCACTTAAATTTGAGAAGAAACTTCTTCTCAGTGAGGGTGACAGAGCACTGGAACAGGCTGCCCAGGGAGGTTGTGGAGTCTCCTACCTGGAGACATTCAAAACCCACCTGGACACGTTCCTGTGTAACCTCATCTAGGTGTTCCTGCTCTGGCAGGGGGATTGGACTAGATGATCCTTCGAGGTCCCTTCCAATCCCTAACATCCTGTGATTCTATGATTCTATGAAGTGGTGTAGACATCGTGCTTCTGGGAAAAAAAATTACATAAATGAGTCAAGCAATTAGATGTTGCTTAACAACTTTTTTCACAAGATCATTAGGTTAACTGCTTGCACACATTGAACCAGTGGGAAACTCAAACTTGATTAAAAAAAAAAAAAAAAAGTAAGTTAGAAGGAATATACAAATTCTGAATGAGCCTCACTTGCTCTAAAAGTATCATCCTGAGAGAAGAAGAAAACTCTTTTCTGTCTAGCAAAATATTTGTTCTCCACAAAATACTCTGCTTGGATTCAGTGATGAGGGATATACACACCCAATCCACATGAGTTGAACCACAAAAATAAGAAAATAAAAGGTTAATCCAATAGGATAAGGACTATCTTGAAATGAGTGGGTAGAATTTTTTTTGCTCATTTGAGTCTTACAACACAGATCAAAACTTTAAAAGTCCACAAGAAAGAAGCTACCTCATGCTTCTCAATAAAAGCGCTATTGAAAGTCCTGAGATACTTATAAGAAGTACGACTTTTTTTGAAGACGAAAAAACGTAGTGGATGTCAATGCTGTTTTGTGTAGAAGAGCAGGCATCAAAACATATGACAATTAAAGTTCCTTTTCCTTTCTGTTAGTTCCCTGGTAATGTGGGAACTTGTGAAAAGGCAGTAGGACAAGTATTAATACTTGTGTTGAGGATAAGTGAACAATAGCAAAGAGAAAAAAGGGTATAAATACAAAACAGATTATAAGAACACACAGATGGTATGCTGAGGAAAAGCAGGAAAAAAAAAAGAAAGAAGGTACATTTGATTTGTTGGGTTTTTTTGTTTTGTTTTGTTTTTTAAATACCATAGGATATATGGCTTTAAAAAGACAGAAAAAAAATAAGAAGAAGAAAAGGAAAGTTAGAAACATGACAGAGGGGAAAAGTGCTATGAAAATTGAAAAGAAAGATGTATTTGTTGAAGAATGAAAGAAAAAATGAGTGAGGGAGCAGAAAGTAAATGAAAAAGAAAGGCAAACTAAAAGGTGAAGAATAATATAGCTGATTTTAGGAGAAGTATTGTGGCTTATGTGCTACAATAAGCAAAATAGGTATCTCCATTACATCAAGACAATAAAGGTTTAGACTGCTATTGCTGAAATGTTCCAGCTTTCATCTCTGTGGACAATTCTGTTATCTGTATCTATGGCATGACTGTATTTGAACACAAAATATGCATCTCTGTAGGAGAAAATAAAGGAAGGATAAAAGACCCACTTGAACCAATAAAACCCCCAGACATTGGAAATTGTCTGCAATTAAAACAGCAAAATACAAGAAATAATCAAACAAAAAAGCTGCTGAAAATGTATGAGAAACTCATCTTTGGAGTCTGCAAAGATAAGCTGGTTTAAATGGTATATATTTTGGCTTTTGTATTACAAGAGTATAAACCAAACATCAGACATTCCCCTGCTACTCCTGTGCCTGCATATTTATTTGAAAGGATCTCTGTACTTCGGGTAGCTACTTTATCTTTTGCTTTCTCTCCTGCAGCAGGAACATAATCTATTATTCCTAAATGGACAAAAACACATGAGAGGTCACAAGTAACATGCAGACATATAGACGATCTGACAATTTGTTTATTTAAGGCTTTAAAAATTTCAGATCCTTCTAATAATTCATTTCATTGCCAGTTTGGACAATACCAGTAATGTGAGGGTTAAGCAATGTGTTCGAAACTGACAAGTGCTCAAACACTACTGAACCATGAGAAAAAGATTCTGGACAATATTGACATGACACTGACAAAAGCACTGTCAAACATGACAATAAATCACTTGTCACAGGAAAATAATAAGAAATGTTTAAAGCAAGCAGATGCCTCTGTGATTGATATGCAGCCCTGATCTTCATCGAGAAATACAGTGAACAGGAAACAACATGGTTTGCTGTCACCAAGGAAGAGAATGCACATCCTGCAACTATGAATGAAGCAATTAGACTATCTATTGCACACACATTTATGGATAGCAGCTCTCTACAAACATTGAAAGGATTAATGTTATCTTTAGAATGAGAGATCTGTCCTTTTTTTTTTTTTTTTCACAGTATGTGCAAGCAGGATTCAATTTAAAATGTGAACATTGATTTTTGCCTTTTTTCCTTCCTTTGTAATATGGCACATTAAAAAACACAGACAATAAATAAGATGATTTAAAAGGACATCTACATCAGGGAAGAAGAGAAAATTCTTCTAAATGATGCAATACTATCCACTTTGATGCCCATAAGGCTTCTTTGGTTATGGAAATATTACAGTTCTCTCCTTCTGCCCTGTAACTTTACCTCATACTCGTACAATGTGGCTGGATGGTAGTTTAAGAAATTATTCAACCCAGAAAGTAAGTCTTCAGTTTTCAGGCAAAACCATTTATCTACATGTAAAAAAAAAAAAAAAAAAAAAAAAAGGTAAGATCCAGGCACTTTCCTTGAATCTTTGTGGCTTTAGCCTTAAGTCGTTAGTACCTTTGCTCAATCTAGAGCACAGAGGGGCTGAGAAAACCAGATTCTTCAGCCTAGAGAAGAATAATCTGAGATCAACCTTATCAGCCACCTACTTTAGTGTTACAGAGGCAGACTCTGCACAGAGGTGGTCAAGAGCAAATAAGTGCAGGGACGTATTTTTCAGAGTTTGTGGAACCTACATTCTTGGATGCTTTTCAAATTTCAATTGCATAAGGCCTTTAACAACACATTCTAACTTGGAAGGTATACCTGCTCTCGTTGGCTATATGGGTCCTATAGATGTCCCTTCCAAACTAAAGCATTTTATGACATTAAATGTCTTTAAAACAGAACAGACTACTCAATCTTATATGGACTTTTTTTTTTTCTTCGGGGGGGGCGTTCCACATGTTTTTACAGTGCATGAACGTGAAGACTCCTGGATCTTAACTTTGAATCTAGATGGATAAGGATTACTAAAATAATGAAAAGAGTTCACATGTAATTCTACTTTTTGACAACCCTGGATTAACAACATTTCCAGACTCTTATCAATAGAAAATGAATGAGTTGGGAGACTGGATGCACTGCATCATCATTTAATTTCTCCAATTCAGCTCAAATCAGTAGTAATTCATAGATTCTTAACATAAGAAAGCTGCTTAGCAGCCTGAAGAAATACTAATTAGCAACTAAATTACTACACACTCATGCCACATAAATACAATTTCCTTGGTAGATTCAACACTCACTCCTAAATCTCAGTGAACATAAAATAATCTTAATGGGAGACTGCAATTTCAGGCCTTTGTCTAGTTGCATAAGGAAACCAAAAGTTTAAACTTTTTGTACATTTTGTTGTGTGGTTTCAGTGAATAGAATATTCCAGTCTCTAGGGATATTGATCTATTCATAGGCACTAAATTATTTTTTAAAAAGGGCTTTTCCACACTTGATATCTATGTAAGCTATGAAAATCAAAGAAAATTAAATCTGAAAAGTAAAGTCTGTCTTGATACTTGCATGGTGAACTACCAACGCGGATAGACCCATTTATGCAGCTAGAGGAAAAATAGATTTTATAATGGAAAAAAATGTTATAGTGAAGGTAGGGAAGGCAAGAATTGATTTTTATTAGTACTAGTGAGTGAAAGAATGTGTTTTTTTTGCAGAAGTTGCATAAAACTGCAACACTAAATCTTCACGTTTTCTTAGAAAATTTAATGTAAGTGGTTATTTTAGTTTAACAAATACAAATTCAGAATAGCCTTATTCAGTGATTTATTCCACCCCACCAAATGATTTAACCTAGTGTAACCATGATGTAAGATTGAAATCTGCGTCCTTCTTAAAACTGGGTATTCATAAATATAAATTTCATAGCTATCTTTCAAAATCTGCCAGAAATTCAAGTGACAACCATGAATACTGGGTTTAAGGTCAAGGCATAAAACTTTATTTCAAAGAAAGCATGTCAAATGTTGCATGCAAACTAAAAATTGTGAATAATAAAAACTAAAGGTGATTAACTTCAGGAGTTTCTTATATGGTTATAGTGTAAGTATAACTTAATGAAAAAATCCCAAATGTTCACATTTCCCGATTGCATGAGGTGGGTGTGGTATTAAAAAGAACCCTTTGATACATTCTGTGGATTTTCTATGACTGTAATTGAGGAAGCACAGGTTCAAATGGAGCTTTGTTTGTCCTCTTCTTACTAGTGAAGATGTTCAAGATGGGAAAGAGCCAAAGTAATACAGCATTCACAAATCTGACTGAACCTGCAGTGTTGGCAGTCTGGAAATCAACATCGTTTAGTATATAATGTAAGCATTACTGCTACAGAAACAACAGACAAAATAAAATCCCAGATTGCCAATTTCACAGTGCTTTCAGGGTAGAAGTTTACAGTGTTGTATTACTGCTGAAGCTGAAACGGTAAAGCTCTATGACACACTTCAAGTCTAAATTATCATCTGGGTTCAGCCAGTACCAAACACCAATCCTTTGAAAATATTCCAAAGTAAATTTCCTATCAGAATAGGAATTGAATACATTTATCAAAGCAAACATTTTGTACAGAGGTCACACTTTGGAAGTTCATTCCACCTTTGGAGAAGTCATCAGTTCCAGTGATATCCATATTTTGACTATGTGGATTCTCTCTCAAAACCTAGGGAAGCAACCAAAAGAGAATTAACTTTTTAAGTGCAACCACTGCACGTCAAATCGGTCACCTTCCACTGAATTACAGTGAGTGTACCAACTATTGAATCAAAGATATCACCTCATAAATCATACCAGGATCAAGTCAATGTCAGATACACTGCATGGTTGAGTAGTTATTTCCCCAAGTAAATTAAAATCCTGATATCCTACTGCTGCTAACATTTACAAAAGCAATTATATTCGGAACTGACCTGGTATAACTTGCTGCAGCGAATCCTGGTATTGTAGTTTTTAAAGAAGATATTATATTGTCCTTTAGAGGGAAGACAGCAAAAGCACTGGATTTTTCATGTGTCCAATCTAATACTAGTTCTAACATGCTCATCAGGCCTTATAGAGCAAGTTACTAAGTGGCAAATACTGCACTAGTATGTGTAAAGTCCTTTTGCTTTGTGAGTTTTACTGTAAAATAGATTAACAGAAGTGTATTTACGGAGTGTTAAAATTACATATCTGATATTAGAAATATTAATTTAATATGATTTAATGAAGTTCCTCAATCACACACAAGTAATCTCATACAATATTATCATAACAGTCTCTGTAACAACTTCATAATACTTCAAATTTTATCACTGTATTTTCCAGATGGACAATTTAAAATATATTATTTGATTTATAACTGTCTAATTAATAACATGTATACAGTTAAAGTTAGGGTAACATAATTTTTCAATTAACTGAAAAAATTTCAACAGGTCCAAATATTCCAATATCAACTTTCTTGACAGAGTGTTATACTTCTTAACTTTGAAATGTTATGTTTCTAACATTTTTTACTTTATATTGTGATTTACCATACAAAAGTTAGCTGGCTCAGGCAAATGTACTTCACAAAAAAACCTGTTTCAAAACTGAATGTTTTGTTCTAATTCAGAATGAAAAGTAAAGTTAAAACTGTGCTGTGTTTTGAGAAATAAAACCTTTTATTCCTATACAACTACTCAAGAGAAAGATGTTTGATGTAGTATTCTCAGTACCTCCATCATAACTGCTTTTGGAATAAATAACATACATTCATTTATATTCTATTTACCATAAAGCTTTTGTCTATAATACTTATGTCAAATGTTGTAAGGTGCTGGCCTCAGAAACTAGAGTTATTATATTATTCCACTCCCCAAAATGTCAGAAACAACAGAGTATAAAGCAATTATTTCCTGCAGCACTATTAAAATATTTTACTTTGAAATAAAGTGAACATTCCAAAATAAAAATTGAAGTGACAAAGAAGTAAGATGATAAAAAATCTGCAATATTGACTCACGGATGTTTTGGTTTTGTGGGGTGGTTTTTTTGTTGTTTTTGTTTTTGTTTTTTTAAGACAGATAAATTGGAACTGTAGGGCTGAATGAAAAAGTAAAACAGTAGCAAATATTGATGTATGTCTTTTAGATAAAGACACAGGGAAAGGAATTAATTTCAGTTAGAATAAGCCATTATTTTAACCATTATTTACAATAAACTGAATGATGAGGTTGCTTGAAACTCTTTAGTCAATTTTCTCTCCCCTAACATGATTGCGGTGTCTGTGACAGCGAGAAAAGAACAATACTTTAGGTAAATAACTTCCACACATATCTTCCAATTTTTCATACAAGTAGTTTTGAAAGTAAGAGTAAAAGCACACAGCAAGAACTTTAAAAGACAGTTCAGAAAATAACTTCACAAACCACAGTGATGTAATCCCATACCTTTCCAGACCACTAACTCTACAAATTGGTAACTGGTTCTTAACTTATAAATTTTACATCCTGTGTTGAACTAACAGCATATGTTTCTTTTTAAATTCCATATAAGTGCAGCAGAAACTATATTCAAGCTTACAGGTTAAAAAAAAACACTAAACCAGTACATGTGGTTTCCAGGACATGGAACATGCTGAAGACAACAGTGCTGGGCATGTCTGTTAAGATGTTAAGATGATTGCCTTTCAAACCATTGCTAGTGGTTTTTCTGGTGTGACCAGGGTGAGATATGGGAAAAATACTATGACAAAGTCATAACCTAAACCTGAAGACAAAACTAGTATATATATATGATACAGATGAGATATATATTTTATGTATTAAAGTCATATTATGTATACGATAAATTATGTATATTATATTTTATATATTATAACTTATTAAAATATTATTACACAAAACAGTATTGATTCAAATGAACCTATCATGTAAGCCATGAGAACACATGATTCTACTAAATATTTCATAATGTCTAACATCACAAGGTAAATATTGCTTCTTCTAAAATACTGCTAAATAATGATTCCACAACAGCTAGGTATTTATTTTTGTTAGGAGATGAAAACTCCTTCAATTATTATAAAATCACCATCGAGGAACTGTTAAGTCTGAAGTCTCTGAAGTTATAGTAGACGGGTAGTCTGAAGGATCTCAGGGATTCTCAAATGACAGATGTATGCAAACTAACCTCATATCCAAGGAAAACAGAGCATATGATTTGTATTGCAGAATTTGTTTGATAAATTTTCCTATTTCTTTACAAATTGGCCACTAAAAAATGGCAGACATTCACTATTCAAAATTACTGGTAAACACAGTGAGTTAATAATTTATGGTTAGCACATTGTTTAGAACACTTAATTTGTTTTCTTTCACTCATTAATATAGTAGATGTTATATTGTCTGTTTCCTAGCAGAACAACTTGTATCAATAACCCTTACCTATGTGAGCTTAAAGTTATGCATCTGAATGTTATACTCAACATAAAAATACTAACTGCATAGTCTGAAATTAATTTTGTTGTAATATTCAGATTAATTTTTTCAAACTTTACTTGAATATTTGTTCTTATAAAGTTGTAGTGCTTTAGGAAAATATGGAAAAGAAAACAAAAAACAAAAGTTCTTACACATCCAGGATGACTTAACTGAGAATTAATATTCATAAAATATGCATCAGCAGTTTTGCAGCATGCACCACATTCCATATGCAAAGTTGGAAACAGAAAGACTATTCTCCTCAATTGGGAATAATTAACTGAGAAAGTGCAGCCTACATCTCAAATAATAAACATGGACATATATATCTATACATACATGTACATATATATATATATATATATACTATTTATTTATTTATTTTCTCCACAGAAGTAAACAAACATTAACATAAATTACTCCAGAGGTATAGTCATACAATGAAAAATTAAAGTTTAGTTAACATAGAAAAATTATGTTCACATTTCTGGCAAGCATCGAAGGAAAAAATTAAAATATTCTCAATTATTAAGAGAGGTGCAGAATGTTACAAAGAACCGTTATTTACCACTAATGTATTTTCTGGTTTTTATTAAATCATTTTAGGAAAAAAAAAAAAAAAGTTTAACTTTTTGAGAAGTAATCCAATACACAAATTTTCTTAACACTAGTTTCTCAGTACAGTCCTTTGTATTATATTTTTTCTAAATTTTCTATCTTAATGACTACAAATCTTTAATCTGACAAGTGATTTTATTTACAAGTAGTTAGCGTTTTCATTCTAGCAATGCATAGATGGCCAGCATCTCTCATTGGTTCTCAAAACTGGATGCAGAAACATACAGAGCAGGTGAAGAATTGTCTGTTTAAATGTTTCTCTTTTTTCCCTTCCAGCCCCTAAATTATAGTTGGTATTTCAATATTAATATTTCTTTTTAAAAAAATGAAAGGAAAATTTTCAACACTTGAAACATTTAATCCCTCTTCAGTATGGAAACAGATGTTGACCTATCAGAAGTTCATGAACATCAAACATTCAGATTTTCAGTCAGCTTACATAGAAGTAGTCCACAACACAAGGACAGACAGCTTTATAGGAGAGCACATGAATAGATAGAGCAAACCTAAGGTTCAGGTGATTAGAAAAAAAACTATTCCAGTAACTCTGAACAAACCCAAAAAAGAAGGAGATACAGTGCAAAAGTGCACTCAAGATCAGCGCAAGTGTCTGTTTTGTTGGCCAGTTTTTGCTTTCATGTGGGTTTTATGTTCGTACATCATAAACACAGAAGAATCAGTTCTTTTGTTTTTCCCACCAAAAACAATTCAAAGTGCACATGTTAGGATTCTGTATATTTTTTTTATAATTTAGAAGAGTGTCTCTCTTCATAATTCAGAATCTCTGAGTGGCTCATAATAAATAATTAATTACCACTGTTACTGAATTTCAGTATTTTTATTCTTTTAATGCTAAAACAAGGACTGTATCTTATATACTCCAGAATAGCATTTCAATTTTTGTATTTTCATGGAAATATTATAGGATTCTAGGGACATTAGCTAATTAGCCAACATATTTATAATTACTGTAGTTTTAACCATTGAAACTGAAAGTTTCTAAACTGATGGTCTGCCTTCAGTCAAAGATCTGAAAAATTTCAGGTTCCACTCTTGCTCAGAATGAGGCAAGCAACCAGGGTAGGGAAGACAAAAGGAAAGACATGCCAGAAAAATACGGTGCTAAAACTACTTCAGCAGAAACCAAAAATGGCAGAAGATGGATCAGCAAGGGAAGAGAAAGCTGTGGGCAGACAGGGAGGGGTTGAAGCTTGGAGAAAGATACTTGAACTGGAAGAGTTGGTTAAATTTTGTCATGTGAGGACCCATGTGGAAAAAGCATAAAGTAAGAAACAGGTTCTAGCAGACAGGAAAGAGATAACTAATAACAGGACACGTAGTTGGCCTGAAAAGACAGAAAGGAGAGAGACTGAAGCAGAAGTGGGGGCTGTGAGTGTCAGGTAACCCTCTTCTCCCTTAACAGAGTTTCAGATGCTTGTTGCTTATCACTCTGTAGCTGTCAGCATGTATCTGTGACACCTATTAGAAACAGATGAATTTTGTCACTCTTCAGTGACAGTTTGCCTGTGAAACAAGTACCATTTACTTCAGTTACTTGCTTGACAAATACCAGTGGTACACACAGAAAATGCGTACACTCACTTCTGTACTGCACACGGGCACTTTTAGCTCCAGCACATAAGAGTCACAGAGATAAACTCCTCCTTTCCCAACCAAGAATACCATTAAACTAATTCTCCTCTCCTTATCTCTTCTGTTTTACACAGAAGTGAATTTTCATTCCATTTATAATAGCTGTAATTGTATGATATGCTTTCTACCTTGCATTTTTCTTACTTACAGAGTCAGAATAGGAATTGTGTGTTACTTTGCAGAATGGTTTGCTCTTGGTTAAAGTGCAACAGTAACAAACAGTTGACCCTTTATACATATATGTGCTCACATACACACACAAATATTTTGTGTGTGTAGCTGTGGCAAGCTTGTATGCAGTTGAACTACTTATTTGCAGGTATGGTTTGCAAAGCCAGCCTTTATTTCTAAAAGTAGATGCAATCTCTGAATCTTTGTGCAGCTGGAGGTGTTGAGCATTTATTCTGCCAGAAATAAGTGGACAGTGGCTGGAGAAAGGACTTTTGTTGAGGATCTTCATTGGAAATTAACTATTCTGACTGCATAACTTTTAGTCATGTTCTCACTTATCATTTGGATGGCAGAATCCTGTGCTTTAACAGTTCTGTCACTCCATGGAGCAGCAGACTCTGAATGTTTTTGCAGTACTAAATAACTCATATATACAACTGGCCACATCACATGCAGAAATTTGTTGACCAAAGGTTTGTATGAGATGACAATATATCCCTTTTCCTTCCTCATCACCTGTTAAATCACCAGCACTACCTGAATTCTCAAATCTTCAATGCTTATGACCTCTAAGCAGGATAAATACAGTTTAAGATTACTGGCATTTTTTCCATTCATCACACGTTTCTCTTTAAACTGGCAAAATGGCTTCACATTCAGCCTTTTTCCTATAGTCAGTGTTCCTACAGGATCCTCGAGTCTGCCTCCCCACAAACCAGGAAATTTAGCCTTAAACCAAGATTATTTTGGTACTTGGTTTTTGTCTTACTTGATCTGCATGAAGCAGTATGGCAAAGACCATACTGCACATAGCAGGTATGCTATCAGTCAAGTGGTGATATTGTAGAGTCTAGCAAGGCCAATGAGCCGCAGCTCCCAAAAAAATGTAGAAAAATACACATTACTCTTTCTTGATCATTTTTGTATTCTAACATACTTAGGATACATTTCTTAACGAGTTAACTAACCTAACCACAATCTAATCAGGCCCTCCAGGCAGGGCTAGTTCATGTGCACTGACATGTCAGTGTGAAAGCCAATTTAAATGCTGTGTGATCTGTATATTTTCTGACTTTCAGCTGCTTAATGCAATCTTACAACACTCATCACCTTACTATGAGCAGCCAAACCACAAAGACAATTTGTATCTTTTTCTAACAAGCACCTCACCTTAGCTACCACCTTAGTCACAATTAGATCTCAGCAGAGACGACCAGGCTTCTTGTTCAAATATGAATAGGTAGCGTGCCATTTCAAGGCCAAGTCTTCATAGCACTGCTTGACCTCAGCCTATGTAGCATTGTTTTGCACTGTCACTCCTGAAAATTCTGGGCGTTCAGCTCCACAACAAACTCAGCTGGCTACTATTTGGTAGCAGTTACACAAGTAAGAAAAAGACTCTGTTAATTTGAGTGCGGGCTTTTCTATGGTCAATTATTAACTAAACAGGCTGGTGACATTTCAGCAAATATTGAAGTGATTAAAGTGGAGGAAAAACGGTATTTGTAATGACAAGATCAAATGGCTTAATATGGGTTGCAATAATAAAGTGACAAAATTAGCAACTAACCTTATCAAAGAGCAGTGTCTCAACTAACTGTAAGAATATTGCCACTTTTCCAGACTGACCTCAAATTAATGTTTAAAGGAGTGCATTTGCATAATACACGACACAGCACATACACAGAGTTACTAACAGCTTGTTGAAACTATCCTGTTTTCACACTTAGGCAGAGGTAGAATAGCAGCTGCTTGCATACTGAGCTCCCTGCTCAGTACTCCCTTATCTCAGCTGACGGCATTTAGGGGACTGATTTGACTTCCTCAAAAAGGCAGAGGTAGGGGTGATCTGTCGATTAATTCCATTCATTTCCAAGTCTATTTGTTTCAGTAAATGTGTATAAGAAATATAATTTGTGCACTTGATCTATTAAGTGATAAAGGTATTGTAACATGCATCTCATTTTATGCTAATTATTACTGTGATACAATAGACTGTATTCTGTAACATGAAGTATAGAAATGTTCTTCATTGTTGCAAAATATGTGATTTATTGTTTTTATACCTCTCTTGTTTTACCACCATGGTTTATTCATTTTCCACTAATACTGTTGACAATTCCTTCTTTGTTCTTAGAATTTATCCTTTACACATGCATTTGACATATTGTTCCCTACTGCTGACATGCTCATTACTGCAGGCAAGGTCATACAGGAGCTGGGCAGCAGCTGTTAGAGCAATATCTACTGCTCCTCAGGTGCTCATCACCTAGAGACCTGACACTGCAGAGCCATGTTAAGAACTAAAGAAACACAAGAGGCAGGCTCAGTGGCAGTGACTGTGGTATGAGACAGAGGTACATACCTGTGTGGAGAAGGAAACAGGGCTTCCCCCACACTGCTCTCCTCCCTGTGGATGGGCAGGTGGCATGGTGGCTTCCCACACTGTCCTCCAAAGTGTACACACCTGCTGAAGAGGATTTCACCCCATTATGTGGGAGAGCAACATCCCAAAACCTTGAGGTTTCTCAAAGGTCCAGAGCAGTCCAGTGGATGCCAGTGTAGGACATTCACAGCCTGATTAGCCAAGGGATGTTGAAAGCATCCTACAACATTGTGGCAAGTCCTTCTACCAAACAGAGGAGAAGAAATTTATTAAAGGAAAAAAATGTGTGTGTGCAAACAGGCAGTCACAATTCACACAGAGACTTTTGTAAGCCACACAACCAAGTACACAAAGTACATTAGATTACAGTAAAGTTTATACACAGAGCTAATGAAACTCTGGAACTAATATAAAGTAAGAAACAGTTTAAACATATGATCACATACCATTTTTTTTCTCAGGGATCCTTGATTTATTCACTGCACAGGATGGAGGGTACTTACTTCAAAAGCAGCTATTCAATGTATTTTTCCTCCTCTTTGTTCTCATATAGTTATAACATTATTTAAGTGCTGCTCTGAAAACGGAATTTCTAATTTTCCTTTAGGCTCCTTTAGGGTAATCAGCACTAAATACCTAAATTTCTGAGTGAATGCCTGTATTTATTTTCATGAGACCTTTGTAAAGCGAGAGCCTAGTTAGTTTTGTTTAGCAGACAAACCAATACCTCAACTCCACAGATGTTTAACTAGCCCAGATCGATGCTGTCATCCTACACTTCTCGCCACAGCCCATGGCCTTCTAGCTGCCTTCTCCTTCTGGTCCAAGTGTCCACACAGGTGTCATCCATGATGACATACTGTGAAGAGTCTGAGTGTAGCAGATATACAGGCTTTCTCATCAAGGAGCAAAACGCAAATTATCTTAACCTACTGAAAATCTCCCTTTTTCTGGCAGAAAACCTAGAAATCTAGGAAGCAGTACCAGAACCATTGTTCTCAGACAGGCTTCCTGTGGGTATGATAAAGCAGCTCCCTCAGAGCTGGAACACTAGGTTTCTTTGTGGCTAGAAACACCTGAATGGAGTTTCTAATGACCTGAAAGGCATAAACTAATATATGAATCAGCTTTTAAAGTGTAGCAAAATCACAAAGATATGGACACTTCCAGACAAAACTGATAGGTCCTGGTGCTCTGGCATACTGCTTATTCCTCATGCTGCGCGCATTGGTGTACAGGCATTTCGGGGAGCGAGCAGAGCACACCAGTTTCTCCCTAGGGGCATAGGAGGCCACCTGGTCCTCATCAGTTTTAGAATGCTGCCCCACTGGGATAAGCCCAGCTACAACCCCATCCCCCTTCGAGCCTAGTTTAAAGCTCTCCAAATGAGTCCAGCTAATTCCTGCCCCAGCATCCTTTTGCCCCTGCGAGATAAACCTTTCCCATGTAACACTGTCTGGACTTGAGTTTTATAAAACCAGCCATTATCAAAAAATACAAGGCCTTGCCTGTAGCACCAGTCTTGGAGCCAACCATTAAAAGACTGAATTTTCCTATTCCACCCCACATCGTCACTTGAAGATGGATGGAGCGAAGAGAAGATCACTTGAGCCCCTGAGTCTTTCACCATTCTTCCCAAGACCTTGGAATCGTCATGCAATTAAGCATTTATATGTCTAGCAAGCTTCTGAGCAGTGAAGAAATCCAATTTTTCAAACAAAAAACTGCAAACCATTTGACCATATGATTACTATAGTTATTGTTTACTTCGCAAAATTCTACTTCATATAGCACACAGTACAAAATTATTTCCATCATTCTAACAGCTGAAAGGAACCTGGAGATCTTAGGAATCAGAGAAATAACATTTGAACGCTGCACAGAGACAAAAAGAGCCAGAAGTCACCCTAGTGTTCTGTCTTGAGCAAGGTTGTTTCCCTGGGTAGAATTCAACACCACAGAATAGGATTTCTCTGTTGCAAAATGGTGACTAATCTGTCAGTCTGTCTGGAAAAGTGGGCAGCATTGATATGCAGCAGATGTGCTAATTGGCATGTGGCTTTTCCTGTGATGTTGCTCAGAGCCTGGTGCATAGTGGTTTCACCTATCTTAAATTCATACTTTCCTACAATCAGAGCTGCAAGAATACATTGAGTAGCAATAATATAATACTTTGAGTGGCTTATACTGATGCTTATTGTAACACAGTAATTCCCAAATCTAATTTTCAAGATAGTAGTATCAGTTCTGGTTAACCAGAGCTGCAGTACCTAGGTGTTCCCAGGTCCAGCCAGGAAGAAGGAATGCATGTCCGTCCACTCCTCCCTGCTACATATCCTTTTCCCCAAATTCACAGCACCAGCTTTCCCCTAACGACCTACACTCACTACAAACTGGCACTATCCCTATTTCTTTGCTTTCCCACCCTACCATAGGTTGTTCTGAGCTCTTTGTCTCTTTGTCTCACCCTGCCTTGCCAGCCCACTTCTGACACTCATCCTGGAGACCTGTTGGCAGGAAAGGTGGCTGTTCCATGGCTCAAGTAGGCACCTACACTAAGGGAACCAGGCAGGAGCTGGTACAGTGAGTTCCCAAACGCCTGTCTTGATATGTATATCTGTGAGACACGATTAAATCAGCAAGGTGTCTGTAACCTGGTGATCACTGAACACATGTAACTATATATGTATAAGACTGTGGATCCAGGAAATGTCTCTATGCAAGTTATCGGGAGCTGCTGTCACAAGCCACCAAGACCATGACTTGAGTATGTCTGCTATTCTGTGGTTACGTAAGGTGTGGAACAGAAAAATACCACCAGCCCAGCAGGTACAAGGGTGGGCAGATGCTCAAAGAACTTTATCCTTTTAATGTTTTTTTTTGCACTGGTTTAGTCCTGTAAAATGAGATGTAACTTCTCTCAGTGTCTATACTCATCCTCTTTCCTGTTTTGTCTGAAGTAGCTTTGTAATAAGGACAGGTCCTTCAATGTGCTGCCACGTTGCCTTGCAAAACAGAAGCCATGTCCTGTTGGGTCCTCAGGAATTAATTGAATAAGTCCAGAACACTTGTGCCTGTAGTTTTAATTCAGATGGATGTTTTCATCAAGAAATACAAACAAAAACTGACTTCAAAAGAGCTCTAGCCAATCTGCCAAAAGAATAGAGAGGAAAATGTATTTACTGTAGTTTGGCTTTTGGTCCCTTCTTCCATATCCCTGAATTAAGTCAACGAAATACTTAAAAGAGGTATGTGAACAACTTTATTCAAATGTACTTGTCAGGATGACAAGATGAAAGATATGACATTCTATGACTGAGAGTTTTCTTTCTGTAAAAAAAAAAAAAAAGTTATAATAAACATTAGCTATATTTCTTAGATATAATACCTTTAATGAGAATTGTTCAAATGAAGAGCATCTTTTCTTCTATTTGAGAAACCATCACTGAAATAGGTTGTTAAGTGTACTGGGTTTTTTTCATGGCATATTTTCCACTCTTTTTTTACTCCATGTAAAGAATATCAAGTTGTCTGGAAATCCTTAGATTCAAATACCTTAAGCTGTTGTGGTCAGTCAATTGTTCTTACCTTTTTTTTTTTCATGTTTGTGTGTGGTTTATCTTTAAACAAAGATCGAAAATTCTGTCTTGTTAGTAGTAATAACAATAACAAATCTGTATCAGTAAGTATATTTTCATAGAGATTTATTATCATGGAGGATGACAATGGTACTTAGGTCTTGAGGGTTTTCTCTAATTATATCATAGGATAATAAACAGTTATCCAGGTAAAGGAAGGAGACTATGTGGATAGTCAGGTTGAGCTAAACCTGGCAAAGGAAACTAAATTAGAGATTTTTTTCTCACCTATTCCTATAATTTAAAAAAAAGAAAAACAAAAGTTGGAGAGAGAAGAGAATGCACATGCAGGTGTGAAGTTTATAAGGTTTGAGGGCTTTCAGTGGCTTCAGAGCAGCCTGTATAGTGTGGCTGGCTGAAACTGATGCTGGAAACTTTGGAAGCCAACCAATAGAGCTGATATCATTTCTGAAGCTGTTACTGTTGATAAAAAGACTGAAGTCCAGGATGCTTTCCATTCATAAGAAATTACAGTAAAAATGCAAGTGTATAAAGTAGGTATGACTCAAAAAAGGAATAATTTACCTGAGTTGTCAAGATACATAATAATTTTAAATGCATAAACAAAAGCAAAAAGAATTTCTGTTTTCCACTAGGGAACAGTAAATTTTTTTTATTCCAGAATTCTGAAAGAGTTGGAAAATGAAGCAACATATTCAGCAATGAGAATTTACAGTGAATTTTTCATGCCAGAGAAAGGTACCATGAAACTGGAAACCAGAACAGGATTCAATAGAATCGTAACATAGGTTGAAAAATGAAGAGTTATAAGGGAAACTAGTTGGGAAACCACATGGGCAAGAGTTTGGTCTCTACACTCGTTAGGGGTCAAATGAGTCTTTACCTGAAAAATTGTAGGTAAGTTCAAAATGGATTAAATGCTCAATAGTACTAGAAAAGTGGTTGTGTCATCGAGCATTTTTCACAGATAAAAATAATTAGTATTCTAGACAAGGGAAATGATCCAGGTCTCTTCTCTTTGGAATTCAGTGGAGGAATTTGACACAATGCCATGTAGGAAGTTATTAGTTCAAGTGGAAAAGGTAGGAATTACTACAAGAATAATAAAGGATGAGGATTTGCCTATAAGCGAATGTAACAAAACTAAAACTATCCTGCAAGGATGTGATTAGTAGACTCCATAAAAGTTTTGAAAGCCAGCCTGGAGTGAATATTTTTGCTGATGATCTTGGCATAATAATATGCTGTTGTGTGCTTCTGAAACAAAGTTCAGAAACACTGTCAGTACAGAAGGGGAATCAAACATAGTTCAAAAACCAAAATTAAAGTGTCTTTTTTTTTTTTCCATTTTTTGTTGTACGACTGCCCACAGAATTCCAAAATCTCTTAAGGTTGTTGATAAGCCTACCAAGAAAGTGCACAGATCTGATCACTTGGAGGGTGATGAGGAAGGAGGGACAGGATTGTCAGACATACTTAGAAATTTTATTTCAGAAGAGTGTTGATACATTAAAAAAAAAAAAAAAGAAAGGTAAATTCGCAAACCAGACAATTTGCATATTGCTGTCCAATTTTAAAAACAAAGATCAGCCATATGATTTTTCTACAGGTTTTAGTGCAAACTCAAGTTTAGTCCTTGAGGGACAAGAAATGAACATGCTGGAAACGCAAACCAATTTAAATTTCTTCACATCTACCACTGCGGATATTTGTGTACCTCAGACTGGAATAATAGAACGATCAGCAACATGACTCTGTAGCTCTAATCGAGGTAGGTTTTTGGAGTCAAGTAAAGTTAGGAGTATTACTAATTCTCTCCCTCCCTGTCACCGCAAACTCCCTGGTTTAGGCATTAAACACATTCTTCATTACTGATATACATGAAGAAGCAGATCAGAGAGGCCTTTTCTGGTTCTAAACAGGGTTTAAAAAAACGAAGTTATTATTAGATAATCTTGCCATACACCATTTCCTTTCTGAGTGTTGTCCTGTGTAATTCAGCTAGAATTTGTGTGTACATATGTACACACACATACATATATTTCCAGGGTGAAAAGGTTCAGAAAAAATCTGCAACTCCTGATGTGGTACTGCCTTAAAACACTCTGCATACAGGAATCATCAAGCACTACATTGTAGAGGTAGGATATACTTCAGTATTTTTACCAATTCGTGATTATATGTTCTGTTTGCAAAGCTGGATCATACAAACAGCTGTGAAATCTGCAGCTGATACTTTTGAGATATGAATTTGACCATATTATAGCTTAGACTACAGGAATATTGTAGGAAAGATGAAAAAAATTAAAAAAACTACTTACTATTCTTTGCCTAATATGCAATGTTATATGTAATTCATTATTATGTACGTTCATAATTCTGCTGCTGCTGCTTCTCCTCTCGTGCTAAGGATTTATGGTGAATTATTTGGTTTAAAAACAAAATTATTCTAGTTACCTGAGAACAAATATACCAGGGAACACACATTGGTTACTGCAGAATTTAATAATGCTTCAGTAAAATTATTTATTTGAAAAATGCTTTTCGCACCCTAATTGTTTCACATGAAGTGTCGCAATTTCCATTACCTTTCACCAAGTCTATAGAGTCTTCTACAGGAATCTCATGGAATTCCTGTCAGACCACTCAAAACCAGAGATACCAGGCTCTTTTTCTTCCAGGTAACAGCAGTGGCAGGCCCATTCTGAAGCTGGATATCTGGTAAGCTCCATCTCCCAGATGGTGGAAAAATCCCCACCTGACGGGACTTCTGACAGGACTTCAGCCAGGCCTCCAGAGAAGACTCTGGTAGCTCAGCAGGTAGATTTGTCTCAGAGGTAGCTCCAGGTCAGAGGCTGCAAACACATGAGGGTAACCAAACAGCAAAAGCAGGAGAAAGCTATTAAGACCCCCAAAATGAGACAATGTGCTCTGCAAGGCTGAAAATCTAAGGACAGGAATCCCAGAGGATTTTGTAGGGTCCCTGGCAGCAAAGCAGTCTATACAGAGGGTGGATGTCTGCAAGCAAGGCTGAGAAACCTGAAAATCAGCCACTGAAGGTGTTTTTTTGTGGGAGGGGGGATTGTCTTTTTTTGTGTGGTTCATTTTTTGTTTGTTTGTTTGTTCATTTGTTTGTTTGTTTGTTTGTTTTGGGGGGTGGGGGCGGTGTTGGTTTTGGTGGGTTGGTTTTTTTGTGGGGTTTTTTTTGTGTGTTTTTGTTCATTTGTTTGTTTGGGTCTATTTTGGTTTTTTTGTTTGTTTTTTTTTTTTTTCTTTTTTTTTTTTTCCTGCTAATAAGTCAAGTCCAGGATCCTGTTGACTCTCTAGAAATTAAAAGAAAATATTTTGTCTTCATTTTGTATGCAAGCACACAAAGAGTAACAGAGTAACCACCACACAATCTGGAAGTCTCACTGATGCACTTGGTAGCTTTGGTTCAGCCTTTGACTGCTGCTGTTGTAGGTTCAAAGATGTGGATTTGAACATCACTTGGCACTTTAAAAAGCACTGTAACACATTGTGTACACCTAGAGTAATACTCTCAGTAGCATTACACACAAAGATCAAGACAAACTATAGATGTCACATGCAACTATATTCAGTTACCCAACATAAAAGTGCAGAACTGTATGCAAAGAGGAGCTACAGGAATACTTAGGTACTTAATAAATTAGATCAACGTTTTAAAACATTTGACAGTTGCAAGTAGGCCATGCTACCAGAATACATTCTGATGGACAGTTTAGAAACACCTCTTTCCTCTGTTTGGATTGCCTTTCTTCCACTGCCTATAGTTTTACTCTCAGATATTCTTTAAATGTCATTGCAACTTCCTTCCAATTCATACAGAAGCATTTGTGTTGTATTGATAATTGCTTTAAGACTCATTACCAGAATTATTAGTCTTCTGAGCCTTTGTTCACGCAATTGTGTTTCTTGCTCTGTCATACAATCAATTTTTTCATTTGATAAGCCCTTTTAACAATAGACATATATACACTGTGTAGTGTGGCAGATGTATTTAAAACACAATTCCATAAACACTAATGCCAAACTACCAAATAGACCATACTACGTAATTTGTATTCTAACAATACAATAAACTCTGCCATTTTAGTTTGAATATATAACACCACAATACAATGAACTCTGAAGGCTGGAAGGGATAAACTCGATATGGCTGCACAGTTATGCCCTAAGCAGTAATGAAACATTGCCATTAACACGCAGTGAGTCAGAAACATATAATGTGAGAAAAGTAGGCACAATTTAGATTACATTCACGGTATTACTTTTTTCTGCACCCGCATTAGTACAAAGAAAAAAGTTCTCACAGAATTTCTGAACATACCTGAAAGATCATCTGTGAGAGAATGCTAGATAAAAAGTCAAACATGAAGAAAGGAGATATTATTCTCCTCTTTCTCACTTCATTCTCTGCCACAACAAACATCCGGTATTTGATCTGCAATTTGTAAAGCTCCTTTGACATCTTGGTTGTGAATACTTGCTGTGAGTGTCACAGCTGCACTCAAGGCATCAATTAACAGCCTCAAGGTCAGGCAGCTGTGAAGACAACTCATATGCTATCACCACTTACCTGCAGAGTAGCTCTCTTAAAAATCTTTATTCTGCAGATGTGTGTAAGTAACTCATTTTAATTTATTTTCCAATCCAGCATTTCTAATGCTACTTGCTGTGTTAGACTGCAGCCTAAAACTGTCTCAATCAGTAAAGGATTTTTCATTCACTCTGGCCATGCTTTGAACCAGGTCCCCAGGCTGAACAGCTGCAGAACTTAATCTAGCTTCTCAGTAATGAATTCATTCATCCCATTCATATGCAAGTCATGCATAAGTACCACAACTTTAAAGTAAGACCAAAACCAATCTTTTCAAATGGACTGAATGTACAGTAGACTTAAACTGAAGAAGCTTGCACAGAATTCACAAAGGATTTACTGTATTAGTGAACAAGCTGCACACATTGCAGCAAGAAAAATTCCTTTCAGTGTTGTCATCTAATTCTCTTTCTCCCTCACAAAACTATATCAGTCATTGCTGTGCTTTGGGAAGAGGGATGAACAGCTGACTACCAACAGCATCCCTTAACCTGAGGCCCTTTGAAGGGGCCTGTCATGCAGCCCTGCACATAAGGAAAACTTGCTTCTTGCTTGCCCACTGCACTCTAACCTGGACACTAAAGTGGCAAATAAGCCCTTAGCTGAGAGTCTCCCAAATGGTTACCAATGCATCCCAGCAATGTCTATCCAGCACAGCACATTTCAGCTGAGCAAACTGCCTTGTGGGTAACCTGGGTCTGGTGCAGATCAGCCAATATTAGCACAAGGGTCTCTGCAACTAGCTGATATGTCAGCATGCTCCAAGGTGTACCTGGAGTGTCCTCAGGCCTAGAGTTTTCCTATTTTTTTATTAGCAGGGAAGATAAAGTCGAAGGAATAATGGTTGGAAATAGGTAGGAAAAAGATTATACTATGGGCAGCACAATGTTGGTATTGTGCTTCTTATATTGGACTTTCTGGTGGGGATTATTTCACTATATGTTATATTCATGTGCTACAATATGCTTGGTAATGGTCAGATCAATCAAGAGTGTGTTACCAAGGACTGTGGTAAATATACTCCTCAAATGCCATTCTGCTCAATGCTAGAGATATGGCTATCTGTCTGAAATGTATCTTTTCTCTTTTTATTGCTCCCAGTGGTTTAGATTAAAAATAAATTAAGTTGAAAAATTAATTACATAAGTCCTAGATCATTCCCTTGCACCTCTCATAGATCCACAGAATGCTGAGTGGTATACAGCACTTAATTGTTTTCTTCACCTTTAGATTGGGCTAAGTATGATTATTCTGAAAGGAATGTACAAAAGATTTGTGAAGAAAATTGGGATAGTTGAATGTCTTTGTCAGTGTAGATGCTAATGCACTAGGTGAGAGCAGTTTTTTTCTTTAAATGACATTTTTGAAGAACAGTAAGCTCTTGACCTTGTAAGAATTTCATTCTGCAAATGGAGTTTTGTGCTTTGTAGAGGGCTCTTTTCTCCAGTTTTTCTTTCACAGCCAAAGCTATCTACTGAAGAAAACCTCGAATTAAGGTCACAAGCAAGCCATTTGAAAAATTATACTTGTTTAGTCCATTCCATGTGTGAAAGTGTTGCTCTGCTGCATGTTCCAAAAATGGTCTAATACAATATTGTTCAGTGACTTTTTTTTTTTTTTTGTCTCGACTGTATTGCTTCACATATTTGAAAAACTGTTTGAACAAATACTTGAAATGGGAAGTCATTGTCATTCTGACGGGATGCAGCAGTGCCTGTACGGCTTTTGTTTGTCAGAAGTGCCACTGTTGCCAGGATACTCTGACGGAATATGTCTAAAGACAACAAACTGAAAGGACAGACTATCTGGACTATCCTGCAGCCTGCCCCTTGCATACTAACAAATTCAGGGAGTAGTCCTTTTCCCCTGACTTCAACAAGAACAAAATTGAGCTTCTAGTTTCACTTAGGGACAAGCTGGAAAGGATCCCTTGAGGCATTGTTAAATTTCTGACACCAAAGAGTTAGCTAAGGTAATATCTCTGCTTCCAGTAGCTTTTACTCTTCCTCTAGGTAAAACTAAATCATCCCTGCAAGAAGCTTGTAAAATTTGTTTGCCTTTTGAATGGATTCTGCTGTATGATGTTCTCCTGAAGTGAGATCTCTAGAAAGTATAGCTTTAAGATTATCTTAAATTGTGTAGATAGTGATCATGTTTGGTTGTTAGTACAGGGTACAGTTTAGGCCCTAATGTTGTGCTCTCACTTCAGTGGACAGGTACACAAGTCTCTCAAAGACCCAGAGGCTTGAAAGGGAAATTACTAAAATTCAGATTCAAAAGATGATACAAATTTAACTGACAGCAGCATAACTCTTACTACCATTTTCATAAGAATGTGTGTGGAACCACGTTTGCTCAGAGACAACCAACCATTTTTGTCACTAATGCTGGTGAATCACAGCATAAATCTGTGCTCCAGGTGGCCTTTCTTGCAGCTGGCACACAGGACGGACACGAAAAGGACATGCCCAGCTGTGCTGCCATACCCAGCAATCTGTACTCAAGTGACCATACTGGAGATCCTCTTTCATTATCTCTTTACCTGCCCCTCCTTTCCCCCTTGCTGCTAAACCTCTCTGTCTTTGTGGCTCCCTCCCACACTCACAAAAATACCCCCTTGAAAGCCACGTAAGAAACTTCACCCTACCGTGGTCTTGACTGCAGACCTCACTCCTAGACCCGCCTGAGCTCCATATGCAACTGCCCATCCCGCAGAGTCTTCAGCCACCACACTTCACTTCTGCACTGGCACAGTCACATTTCATACTCACTAAATAAGGAACATTCACATTGCTCCTTCATCTCAGAAAAGAAGTTCTTGATTGCCTGCACTGCTGCAGGCACTCGTCCTGCTCTCTGGCGAAGACAACTGTTAGCAAAGGCGATAAAGAGATACGTGTGCAGCAGGCCGTTTCTTGACAGGTTGGCTGCCCCTGCAGTCACTAGTGGTTTCAGACCTGTTTCACCACATTGCTCCTATGTGCCTGCATTATAAGGCAGTCGGCAGAATAACCTTGACATTTGTGTGCCCCTGAAACAGACTGCAGGTAGAGAGAGTGCGAGGTGAGCATACTGTGTCAGCCCCAGGCTTCCCAGGCACTCAAGTGTTGTTCTTCTGCAGCTTACTTATGAGTAGTGAGAGGTGGACAGCATGCAGTGTTGTTAGTGTCATCAAAAAAGCTTTCAGAAACAGAATACAGATGTTAGTAGACAATGCTCTTAAGATTGCACTATTTGCTTGGTGGGAGGGCGCCTTCCCTTGTTTTGATCATAAGGAAGTATTTTTGTTTCAGACAGAAACCACAGGTTTCTTCATCTTCTATGGAGAACATACAGCCTGAGGTAAAAGAGCTTATCACAGGCTGAGTAAAAATGTTTAAGGGCACACGAAGTAAGCCAAAATACTGAAACCACATTAATATCAGCAATACCACACTTTCATTCTGTGTTTCCTATCGCTGGTATGGCAAAACAAGCCTATTTATTTGAATTCTCTTGAGAGAGACAGCATCAGTTGTTAAAGGTGGCAACAATTACCTTCTATTTAAATATAGCACTAGCATTCAAGAGGATGATTCATTAGTACATACCTGATTCATCACAAAGCATAAGCAACCACACCACCACAACATACTGTTGTCAAAAGCTTCATCTAAACCCTATTGAAAACAATAGAAATATTCGTTCTGTTCAGTGAACTTTGTGTCTGACTCTTTATAATACAAAAATGAGGGGTTGTAAACTTCCTACTATGTGTTATTCATTCTTTTACAGTTTATTCAATATGAAAAAATTATGTTCACAATGTGAGAAAGTAACACAATGTTCACACTGGGGCCATTCGTTAACATTTTTAATAACTCATTTCCAGATGAACAGTTAAAGATTTCGTATTGCTCAATACATGGTTTTAAGACACTTGGAACAGGTAGGAAAGCCTGTAAAGTACATTTAAAAGGTCCTTATTTTCTCAGTCTTCTTTTCTCAGTACAGAGAAATGTAGAATTGTGTGTACAAAATAAAGACTGGAAGCTGTATAGTGGTGCATCTACAACCAAAACTGGAACATCCCCTCACAGAGATTTCTGGGCTGCCATGAGACTAAATAACCATACTATCTGGAGTTTTAAGTCAGTATTTGAAATGAATACTCTGTATACACTTCTTGTTAGTGTGTAATGGCTGTACAAAACAAGGGACTTCGCTTTCACTGCTGTGTCTATGAGTTCAGTTTCTTCATACGAAACTCCAAGGCAGAAGGTTGCTTATGAGTTGCAATTATTTTTGGTAAAAGACTTAAATATTAGTGTATGACATGACCAAAATTATGTAAGATACATTGGAGAGCTGCTTCATTGACTGAAAACCATCTGAAGCCAAAATGGATATGAAATTTAATGTAAAAAAAAAGTCAGCAAACTTCCTATAAAAGAAGAAGCAGAACAACACTTCGAGCATCTGGAGTTTAAGCCTGTGTTTTACAGGCTCAGCTGTTACAATTTCTTGATGGTTACTAGCCTCTTGTAAATGTGAACATTTTCAGAACCTGTGATTGCAGGTGGCAAGTTTTATTATTCTCAGAGGCCAAGTTAAGAAGATAACTGAAGAAGGAAGAGCTTTGAAATTAAGAATCTCAGATTGCTCCAAGGTTGCAAAAATAAATAAATCATAGTCCAGCCATCACCCTGAAGGAGCTTTTGTGTTTCATCTCTTAGAAACCCAGCTATATTTAGAAATGAAAAATGGAAGGAAAACATTTTGTCTGTGTAGACCTAAGGGTATGTCTGTACCATGGAAAGTAACATGTTGCAGAAACACTTGGACAAATGTAGCATAACAGAATCAAAAAAAAAAAGAACTTGTGCAGTCCCTCAGATCAAGACTGTGTCTAAGCTCATGAGCATTGTGATTGTGCTATGTTAGCAGTCCGTCATGCACTGAGCTGGCAGATGGAGCCCTGTGCCGTGTACTTATGTCCTTCACAGACACACCCAAAAGGCATCCACTGCCTTAAGGCATCTTGAATATATAAAATATTGCTTTTACACAAATGTTATTCTACAAATGCTTTCAAAGCCAAAAAGTGTTATTACCATGCTCAACTTACAGTACTTTTATTGTACACTCAATTGATTACAATAACTCATGGCAAATAGTGAATATGGTATGATTTCAAAAATGGAGTACAATAGAAAATGGGCGCAATTAACAGAAAACATATTTTATGTAGCTTAATATCTTAATTATTTTATTTTACCTTGACAATTTACAATGTGATGTCAGTATGTCAATCTGAATGTGGTGTACAGAACAGACAACTCCAGTTTCTTACATGCTCAGGAATGCTGAAGCCTATGCAACATGACAAGAGGGAAGAAGGGGGAGAGGCAAAGCAACTCAGAAGAAAGGTAAAGATAACTCCTCAGTTTAAATCTTTATCATGAAAGTAAAGCTTGGAAGTTTATGTTTATACTGAGCTCCAGAAAAATTAATTATGAAAAAAAAAAAATCTAGCAGAATTTGCTGGCTTAATGTGCAAATTAGTGTCAGACACCCTGCTATAATGATCATCTTTCCCTGAATCCAGAAGGTTACAACATTAGTCTTCTAAAATTCTGTATTTAAAATACCTTGCAAAAACTTAAGTGAAGGATTTCTGGAAACAAGAATTAAGCAGAAAATAGGAAAATCAGGTTTTTGTTTTGTTTATGGCATTTTTGCATTCTTAAAGTCCAGACCAAAAAGAAACTTTACATTACATAAATGCATGCCATTAAGCATCATGCTCCAAGCTAAACCCAAGAAAGATTAAAAAGTAATTGCTGAGTGCACACTCTCACACTGGAAGAAGAGAGGTGACTTCAGCAGTATAGAACAAGACATAAGCTGCATGGATGAGGACAAGGGAAGAGTGTTAAGTTTTCACTGATGCTCACTTTACAGCATTTTTTAAATACTACTGAGAGGGTTATTTAAATACTCTTCACAGTTTACACATACCTCTCACCAATCTCTCACCGTTTTCTCTATTTTTTTCTTTAATTTTAATCCTTGCTGTTCTCAAAGTCTGCAGTTCCCTTTCTCTCTTACATTCCAGTTTCCCATTGTCAAATATCAGCAGGTTCCAGACACAATTTGCACGCCTTCCTTTGCCCCTTCCTCATGGCCTGGGGTGGCACTGTCCCAAAACTACATTCATTACATCTGTATTTGCTGCCTACAATAACCATCCTCCATGCAGTTCCTTTCTTTATTTCCTTCTTCCCTTTTACGTAACTGCCCTGTTTCCTCCTCTGAGTTTCTGGAGTGCATACACCATCTTTAAAATGATTCCTAATTTCCGTTTCTGAGGAACTGAGACATTCATTACCTTTCAGCTTGATCCTCTCTGCTACTGCCAGTCCTGGATCCTTGTGTCACATACACTGACACAGAGATGACTTCAATTTTCTTCATACAAAGAATAATTTAGGCAGTGGGCTTCTTCATCTTTTTCCACACGTTGTCACCTCTCACTTTGTAGCTTCTCTCCTTTTTTTTGAGCACAAACCTCAAAGCCTCTTTCCTCCATGTTTCTCATATCAAATGTACCTAGCCATCAACTGTTTCCTGGAGTTAAGATCTTCGGTTTCTTGGATTTTTGTATTTTGTGATAATCTGTTAAACTCATCTATGATGATGTAAGCCTTCATGTCAACTATCAGTCCACTATCTTTCTTGCTCTGCACATTACCTCATCCTTGTATTTTAATAAATCCACGAGTCTTTGTTCCAAAACCAATCACAAAGCTCTTTTTTGATTACAGTCTTCGCTGGATGCTACATCAACTTAGATATTGTTTGCTGCAGTTCTCCCTTCTAAGCATCTTTCAAACTTTTTCCACAGTACCTACCAATATTGCTTCTGTGTCCTGGCCTTTAGCATTTCTATGAATTTCTGTCATTTGTGATCCATAAGCTTTTTCAGCCCATTCTTTCTCCTTTTTTTTTTTTTTTGCTTCAGTATGATGATAGTCTCTCAGTGCTTCACATTTTTCTGTACACAAGTCCTAGTCATTTCTTGGCCATTGGAAGATCTATAGTACTAGTCACCACCTAACAGGTCTTTCTTGTATTCTGCTGTTGCCCCTTCCCTTGCCCTTGCTGTGGAAATCCTTTAACCAATACAGATTCCTCTAGATCAGCTTTATTCTCTCCTTAGTTTCTCCTTAGCACATGTCTTCCTGGATGATGGGTAAGCTTCCTGAGCAAGACAGTGACACATATAGTGAATATAAAACAGCATTTCTGAAAAATATCTTAAGAGGTGGAAATAAGTCAATACAACAAAGCATTCTTACGATCAATATCTGTCAGTAATACTGTTTGCTCTTCAAACAAATTGTTTTCAACTTTAGCTTTTTACAATAAACTGCATTTATTTTCCTGTGCAGGATAAAGAAACAAAGGTTACAGGCAGTTAATAAGCTTGTTATATATGGGTGAAGGTGATTTGTCATTATTTACAGTATCACTTGATTCTTGAAATAAATACACTGTGAAGACTCAGTTATTCCTAGAGAGAACAGTGAACATTTTTCTTTCATTAACAATGAAGCTGAAGTAGCTCTGTTTTTATTTATATGCACATTTCTAGGGATAAAAACTTGTCCCTTTAAAATTGCTAGCATAATATTCTGATCACACTCTGGTGAAGAAAAAATTATGGGTCAACAATGATCCTGTTAACATCTGTGTGCAATTCATGTTAAAAATAAACCTAAAAGTCTAAGAAGGTTTTTCAAAGTTTATCAGTAGTTCCTCCAAAAATAAGATGGGATGAATTGCACAATTCGTTTTAGCCCTACAGTCTAAGTCAAGAATGAGATAGACCGGATTATGCTTTGAAATATCAGAGTCCTCATATGTATTAAAATGTGCAGCTGACATCTATAGTACGCTGAATGTACTTTGGTAATATATCGCATCATAGTAACCTCTGCTTTGTACGCCAATAACATTGGACCTGGATTTTATGACTCCTACACACCTACTTCAACATTTAATGCACACTGCTTGGCCAAGCATTTTTCACACAGTTAGTATGGTCTAAGCCTCAAAAGCTGAGACTCTAAAGCATTGCAATAACAGACAATGGTCACTAGATATAGTTCCACTATCTGGTGAGATCATGATGCTTTGTGTGAACTTACCTAGTCACAGGATTTTAACTTGGAATTACAGACATGTAACTGTTCTATAATTTAACAGGTACCATGATACAATCAGAATACAAAACAAGGATGTTGTAATTTTTTTTCAAAACCTTCATTTTTTATGTTCTGGATTTTAAGACCATGAAAATTATTTCAGTATTTTTACTAGAGAGAAACTACAGCAAAGACCTTTGCCCTCTCAATTCCGCATTATCACTGGTTGCTCAAGCTTTTAAAAAGCTTTGTCAGAATGACTGCAAATCAAAACATTGCATTTTGTGATTTTTGTGTTTCTGTGAGTTTGTTTTCTTCTGTTTCTCAGTTACTGGTATAATAGAAGTAGTGGCTGAATCTACTGTCCAGTCTCCATATATGAGAGGATAAGCATGTCAATGACATTTGAAGGAATATTCTTGTAATCCCTACATATGGAAGCAGGCGCAAAACAAGGAATACAGTTGGAAAACATAGAAATTCCGAATGATGTGGCAAGTTTGCAGAATGACTATGACAAGGTAGAAGAATCAAGTTCAGCACGATAAACAGAGTCTATTCTTCTGAAGGTAAGTATAAAGGATGTTGTTCCTGCCCTTTTCATAAGTACCATTTTGTGAATCAGCTCTGTTTTTTAGAGGAGCTGGATGTTCCTGTGCACCTAAAACAATATGTCTGGTTTAGACATAAGGATCTCATTTATTCCAATGACTGTATAGACTTCAGTAATTGCTCACCAAGAACAGATGCTTCAAACACTAATCAGGTGATTAACTTCAAGTGTCTTTTTTTGACATTGTTAGCAGAAGCATACAAATTCTCCATGTGTAGCTCATGGTATTTATTCTTGTTACTTTAAATGAGTTCGAACATGTTGTGTTTCTGAGATCTAATTAAGGATCAGTTTTGCTGATAAACTTACTCTGGGCTCCCATCCAAGGTGGATATGGGGCATGCAGCCTGTATCTGCTTGAGGTCTTGTCTATCACTGAGCCTTCTGTGACTACAGCTAAGGCTGTGGCTTCAGCACTCTTTGTTGAACTTTTTTAACCTGTTTGTTAGGACTACTTTGTAAAGCTTGCTAAGGCAATTAAAGTTAAAGCTCAATTAAAAACTAAAAATGGGTTAAGGGTTTTGGCACCATATAAAGACTTTCGACAGACAGAATCCTAGCAATTGCTTTTCAAACAGGAAGAATGCTGAATCTTATTGAGTGCCTTGTTTGAGAATAATAATTATAACAATATCTCCTGCTGGGTAACTTGCAACAGTCCAATTTATTAAATTCCATTACTCCTCCTGGACAGGGAGTCCGTCTCTCATCTTAGAGGGTCACATAATTTTGTCATTTATTACACATTTAATTTGCATTTTGCAGCAGAGGAGAGTGATATAAATAGAAGTTTAGCAAATTCACAAAAATCCCAAACTTCAGTTCTCAGTTCCATTTTTTACTCTTTAACCATTTCCCCAGTTGCTGTCACTGTGCCCTTTCACACCCTATTCACCTCTTCGATGGCATTTTACTTTGAGACTACTGAAAGATTGTCATCATGATCATCATTTTGGAGATATAAGATAGCCTCTTGGTTTTCTCATACTCTTCTGCAAGAAATAGCCACCTTACAAAATCTACTGGTTCTCCCAGTTCTTCGTTCACTCTGAAAATGGTCTCTTCTCTAACCAAAACATGATCCAACAGTTCAGGTTTTTTACACCAGAAAAGACTGTAAGTACCTTATTTGGTCTCTGCAAAAGTATGTAACTTTGCAATGCGATACTGTCAAGGGTACAAACATTCAGCCTCTCCTTCAGAAAACTGTTGTTTCACATTGACGAGGTCCCTTCCAGTTTGGTATGGAAAATCACTAATTTCCACATTCATAAGATATTTAAAGTTGATAAGAGATTAGTTAAATTGTGATAACGGGTTTATACAGCACTGGATCAATACACTTGTTCAGTTTATCAGCTGTATTTCCCTGCTGAATTAAAATAGAAGACCCAAGCTTTACAGATAATGTAACCATTTCATTTATTCAGCAATAGACTATGCTTCCATGTAATTTACATGCAATAAAGCTTTTTGACACAAGGAAAGTCAGTTTCTGGTCCAATTAGTGATTAACACTGCCTCTGTAAAGAAGAGGGAGAGCCTTATATGCATTTTCCACATTTGTAGTGCCGCTCATGAGATGCAGATGTTCCTTGTGGCAATTAGTTTACACCCTGAAGAAAGAAGTTGGATTACTCTTACACAATTAAGTTAACTATAGTTACAAATGTAATTAATGGTTTCAATGTTATCCAGTCTTTAAAAAAAAAAAAAAAAAAAAAAAAAGGTAACATTTTAAACCAGTGATTTCCACAGGCTGATTACAGTGTACATAGCATAGAATCATAGAATTGTTTAGGTTGAAAAAGACCTTTAAGATCAGTGGTCCAGCCATTAACCTAACAGTGCCAAGTCCACCACTAAACCATGTCAATAAGCATCAGGTCTACACATCTTTTAAACACCTCCAAGAACGGTGACTCAACCACTTCCCCGGCCAGCCTGTTCTAATGCCTGACAAACCATTCTGTGAAGACATTTTTTTCCTAATATCCAAGCTAAAACTTCCGTGACACAACTTGAGGTCATTTCTTCTCGTCACCTCACTTGTTACCTGAGAGAAGAGATCAACACCCTCTATGCTACAACCTCCTTTCAGATAGTTGTAGAGAGCGATAAGGTGTCCTCTCAGCCTCCTTTTCTCCAGGTTAAACAGTCCCAGTTGTCCCATCCTCTCCTCGTAAGACTTCTTCCCTAGACCCTTCACCAGTTTAATTGATCTTCTCTGATACATGAAGTATTTTTGTTCAAAATCTACTGTCATTTGACTTCAGCAAGTGCATCTTTCTTCTTAAATTAGAGAGCATAAACCACCTTTATAACTGTAGGTATATCTATTCCTAACTTAATGGTAAACAAAGACAGACTGTACACTTCTCATAACTGCACTCATTGATGTTAATGCCTCATAAACAGAGAGGATTCCTCTGAGTGCTGCTTTTTTGCAAACCAAGTTTGCAAGTGGTCATCAGAAAAATCTGGATATGTGACAGTACCTAGGTAATGGGAATGCTAAGGCTATATGCAGACAGATCTGAAGAAATTATCTGTCACTCAGTGTGTTTAAGTACGTAGGCTCCTGCATGAGGCCCAGGTTCTACAGAGGTCACAATAAATAAAATCAGCAGATACCTGAAGTTAGTGGGCTTCATCTAGATGATTGCATCACTAATACAACCAAAAACAAACCTTAGCAAACTTCTCAAACCAGAGAGGGTCTGTTGATGTATTAGGAACCAACACGGAAAAAACCTGTGAAATGTCTCAAATGAATTAGGGTGTGTTCTTCTAGAAAGATGACATGGTCAATAGTCCAACTGACGTGCCTCTATACCAAATCATTCAGCATGGGTAACAAGCAGGAGGGTGTGAAAGCCACTGTGCAGCTAGGAAGCTATGATCTAATTGCTGTCACTGAAACATGGTGAGATGACTCACACAACTGGAGCACTGCAACTCATGGTTATAAACTGTTCAAAAGGCACAGACAAAGAATGAGGGGCAGGGGGTTGCCCTCTATGTTAAAAAAAATAGACTGGCTTCATAGAAATGTCATTGAAAAACAGCAACGAACAGGTTGGGAGGCCTGGTGGCATTCACAATCTTGAGGGAATACGGGCCAAATGAAGACTAGAGTCAGGACCCTGAATTCTGAGACAACAAACTTAAAGTTGTCTAAAGAATTAGTAGACAGTAGACAGTAAACTGTCCTCAGCTGAACAGGAAGGAAAAGGAAGCTGAAAAGGAAGATTAAAAAAAAAAAGTACACAACACTCAGTAAATAAGACAGGAGAACTAGTGACAACTAATGTGGAGAAGGCTGAGGTACTCAATAATTTGTTGCCTCAGTTTTCAATGGTAATGTCTCTTTCTACATCTCTCAGGCCACAGAAACTCAAGACAGGAACTGAGGGAATGAAGTCTCTCCCATCACTGGAGAAGGTCAGGTTCAGGACCACCCGAGGAACATGAACATGAATAAGTTCTTGGGACCTGATGAGATGCATCCCAGAGTCCTGAGATAACTGGTTGATGTAGTTGCCAAGCTACCCTTCATCATATTTTAAAAAGTCATGGTAGTCAGACAAAGTCCCCAGTGATTGGAAAAAAGGAAGCATCAACATCCGTTTTAAAAGGGGTAAAAAGGAGGACCTTGGAAACTACCAACCTGTCAGTCTCACTCTGCCTAGTAAGATAATGGAACAGATCCTCCTAGAAGAGATGCCAAAACATATTGAAGACAGGAAGGTGAGACAACAAAAATGACGGCACCAAGGGTAAATTGTGCCTGACTATTCCAGTTCATGATTGACTGCATCAGTGGGCAAAGGAAGAGCAAGAGATATCATCTACCTGGACTCCTATAAGATGTTTGCTATGGTTTGTCATCCATAACATTCTTACTGCTAAATTGGAGATATATGGGTCTGATGGATGGACTGCTAGGTGGATAAGGTTGAATGGCTGCATTCAAAGACATAGTCAGTGGCTCAGTGTCCATATGGAAACGAGTAATGGGTGGTGTGTCTCAAGGGTCTGTAGTGGGACCAATAGTATTTAATACCTTCATCAGTGACATAGATAGTGAGATTGACTACACCCTCAGCAAGTTTGCAGATGACACCAAGCTGAGTGGTGCAGTTGATATGCTTGTGGAAAGGAATGCCATCCAGAGACACTTTGACAGGCTTCAGGAGTGAGCTCATGTGGACTTTCTGAAGTTCAACAAGATCAAATGCAAGGTCCTGCACCTAGGTTGGTACAATCCACAATATCGAAGCATACAGGGGGGTAAACTGACCTGAAGCAGCCCTGCAGAGGGGTAGTTGGGGATACTGTTTGATGAAAAATTGTGTGTAAGCTGGAAATACACCCTTTCAGTCCAGAAAGCTAATTGTATCTTCGGCTGCATCAAAAGAAGCATGGCCACCAGGCCGAGGGCAGCAATTCTGCCCCTCTTAGGAGAGACAGCCTGGAGTATTACGTCTAGCTCTGGAGACCCCAGCACCAGAAAGACACTGATCCGTTGGAATGGGTCTGGAGGAGGGCCACAAAAATGATGAGAAGAATGGAGTACCTCTACCATGAAGAAAAGCTGAGAGAGTTGGTGTTGTTTAACCTGGAAAAGTGAAAGCTCCAGGAAGACCTTATTGTGACCTGTCAATACTTCAAATTGGCTTATAAGTAAGATGTAGAGAGTTTTTTACCAGGGACTGTAGTGACAAGACAAGGGGTAATGACAAACTAAAAGAAGATAGATTTAGACTGGATATATGGAATAAATTTTTTATTATGAGGGTGATGAGACATTGGAACAGGTTGCCCAGAGAAGCAGAGAAGCTGTGGATGTCCAGTCATTGAAAATGTTTAAAGTCAGATTGGAGAGGTCTTTGAGCAATCTGATTGAGTGAAAGACAGGTCTGCTCATGGCAGGGGGCTTTGGAACTAGATAATCTTTAAAGGTCTCTTCCAACCAAACTGTTCTATGATTCTATTATTTATTATCATTTTTTACTTGTGAAGCACAGTTCAAGACACAGCTGCAGAACAAACCTAATTAATTGGGTTAAGGAAATTAAACAGCAAAAGATAAATTCTGTCCTGACTGCCTATATTGCATCAAGTACTTCAGTGGCTGGTACAAGCAAATTAATATAATCGTAATAACGATTTGGTACTGTGTATTCATTTGAGAGAAAGCTTAATTTTAAGACAGCATATCCTCATCAGAACTGTAATAGAGGAAAAACAACTTGTTTAATAGGAGTAACTTCAGATATGTAAATGTCATGTTGCTTCTGAGGTCACTTATGTTATATTGGTCAAAAAGAGTTTGCCAAAACTGTTTTTAATTATCTAAACCTTGGTTTTAATCAGCCACCAGGAATCTTTCATAGACTGCTGAAAATGTGTGGCATTCCCCTAAGTAAGTTTTATGCAAACATAAGCTAGCGTACAGCCATTTTAACCTGGAGGGAAACCTTGGTTATTTGGCACACAAAGAGAATTTATCCAGTGACTCAGGTGCTTTAAACTGATTTGTAACTTCTTATTCTAAAAGCGTTGGCTGATATACATTTATTAGTGATAACTCAGTTTAATAGAATATTTTCACAGAAGGACATAAAATAGCCAAGCTTCCCAAGTCTTTATAAAAGTAGGATCCAATTAGGATTACTCTATAATCATATAAGAAATTGTTGAATTTTGAAGCTTTCTTTCAGGTAGGAACAGCATAGTGGTTGTAGATGTATCCTCTTAGTTATATTTTCTAGCTTGAGTTTATTTTTCAAAGAAAGCAAAAAAAACCCAGAGTAGGAAAGTTACCTGCTTTAGTTTGTCAAGGTTTCTTCTCTTCATCAAAGTCAGATTTAATTCACCAGTCTTGATGCTGCATACATACCTAATTGATGTCCTTAAAAACATTACATTTCTAAAGAAAATATCTCCCTTTGCCTCCAGGGAGAGGGGGCATCTTTCTACCCCTTTGAAAATAAATTATTTGCTAATCTTTGACTGCAAATTACTGGAAAAATCCTCTGTCTCAGTGACTTGAAGCTCAAATTTCTTCTTGAAATATCATAGAACAGCCAAAATACACTCCTGAAATGCAAATGAAAGGGTTTATTACACTAATATTGATGACAATTTACTTCAATGAGCCACTGTGTAGCATGCAATTTAGTGAGGTTTTTTAACACAAATATGTCAGGTAAATACCCTTAGATCTAGGATAAACAATTTTGAATTTTAGTCTGCCTATAGTTTTCTGGCATGTAATAGTTTCTGCTTCACTACCCTGAAGTAATTTCCAAAAAATTCAGAGCTTTACAGATATGGTTAACTGCTTATCCTAGGCAAATTAAATTAAGCCTCTGGCATATGATGAAAATTTTGCTTCACCTAATTGAGCACCTAATGAGTATGGATGAATTTAAGCTACTCATAGAAATTTTGTTTTTCAAACCTTTTCTGATTAACATCCATTCAAATAAAGAAACACATTACATTTATACATGCACAAGCTTTTGAAAGAAAGTGTAAAATAAGATTCTGATCCCTCCAGAAATTTTCACCTCAAATTGTTGTGTCCTGTATTGATAGTTGTAATTATTACCAAACAAGCCTGGCCCCCTTTTTCTTTTGATTCAGACTATTGACTCCGCTTGTTTCCCTGAGCTTTCCTTTACAATCTTGTGTACATTCACTAAGAAGCTGTACTTTTCAGAAGCTTTAACATTACTCTGATAAAATTAGCATGTCAGTTTTTTCCCTCCAGAATATACACGTGGAAAATAGGTATCATTTTTTTACCATCAAAATGCCAAACAAGCAGGGAAAAGGGTGGATAAAATTTTGGACTCTTTTTGAGACTACCGAAAGCTTTATGTCTTTGACCTTGCTCCATTCTTTATCTTAACAGCATTGTGAAAGCCCAAGATGGGCTCTTTATTCTTTTTTACTCATTATTACACCTCAATAAAGCTCTGGACTCTATCTTGTCTTTTGGATTAGGATAAAGAAAGAAATTATTGTAAAGCAACAAGTTAAAAAAAAAATTATCCTAGAAATCTTCTCATTTTGAGGTAACCCATAGGCTTTTAGATAAAGGATTTTAAATGAAGAGATTGTGTCCAAAAAAAGTTCACAGCCAGTTTTTCACACCACACAGCTTGGTCACAGCTCTGTTACTAAGAGCTCATGTGGTTACGTACACTTGTTTCCTCCAATTCCATATTTAAAAAAAAAAAAAATCTCTTGTACAGGAAAAAACAGGTTTGACCATGTCTTTTTGAAGCTTGCACTAGCTTTTTTCTTTCAAAACATTTTGTTCAGCCTTCCCCTTCCTTTTAAATTACATTTTGTGATCCTGCCTGTATCCAGACCCTAATCCCTTCCTGCAATGACCCTACTACTTTTGTTTGTTCAGGGTCTTCTTACCGTTTCCTTTGTCTTGAACAAGGTGCTTTCATTTAGTGCCTTTATACCACCATCCATTTATCCTATGCCACACTGAATTTGAAGATGTGATTGAAACACATGGAGGCATACCCATGATATCCTTAATCTACTTGCTTATGTTATGAGATTCTTGCCTTCAGTGCAAACCTCACAGAAATTTGAGCAACCTACTCAAGATATGACTGTTTTTACCCTGAAGTCTATGACTCTACTTATTTCCTATATTGCTTCCAAAATCTCCTGGTTTATAGCTAGAATGGATATATATCCCAAAATGTGCCAGTCACCTGAATTCTGTCTGCACAGATTCATGTATAGTGTATTTTTATCCCAGAGCAAAGTGTGGCTTATTTTACTGGGATGGTTGTCTTCCTCATCCAGAGAAGGATCAGTCTCTGTGTGCTGCTTCCATGTCATTCCTGATATGGCTTCATTGGCTAAGGTTTCTTCCAGTTCCTACATAACTTTCTGAAGGAGCCCTATGGTGTTTGTTGATAAAATAAGCTTTTTTAAAATTCTCAGAATAAATCCAATATTATACTCTGTTCACTGATGCCCTATGTTTCTCCATTTCAAAGCAATTGTTAGTGAAAGCAAGAGCAAGACATAGGTAGGGACTTAACCACTTAACCACTGCTGGGTTAATGAACTGATTCTTTGCTGTGATGAGCACTATAGACAGTAAGTTGTGCGTCACCTTTTCCCAGTTACATGTATGGTCTTGAGCATGGGAATATTTTTCACACAGAAGTGAAAATAATACCATAGACAACATATATATATATATATATATATATATATATATATATTCATATATATTTAATACAATCTAAATAAAACTATATTTGCTTTGCTACAGAGAACCTTTTTTTTTTTTTCCTGTGGTACTAACATGGACTTTCACTTGACTTGGCCTGTTTAGTTACAGCAAAATGCAAAAAATCCAACACTGTTCATCTAAGGCTGGTAGAAAGCTTTCTCATAACTTGCCATCCCTTAAGGTTAGTACTAAGACAAAGGGTTTCGATTTCAGAAAAGCCAGCTTCAGCTTGCTCAGTACTCAGTTGGGAGGGGTTCTGTGGGAAGCTTACATGGAGAATAAAGGAGCTAATGAGTGCTGGGAGTTGTTAAAGAATGCATTCCTGGAAGCAAAAAAAAAAAGCAGTTCATCCCTTTTAAAGGTAAAGGAAGTAGGTGGAGCAAAAGACCTCGTTGGCTTAACTTCGAGCTTCTGAGTCTGCTCAAAACCAACAGAGAAGCGTATTAGAGGTGGAAAAGTGGATGAATAACTGTTGGGAACTATAAGGGCAACGCCAGGGTGTGCAGAGAGGCAGTTAGAAAAACAAAAGTTTCGCTCAAATTGAAATCAACCAGAGACATCGAAAACTACAAGAAAGGGTTCTTCAGGTATGTAAACCACAAGCAGAGACAAAAGGAAAATAGTGGCCTCCAGTTCAACTGCAGAGATTAAGTAGGCACCAACAACAATGAAAAGGCAGAGCTTCTCAACATTTTCTTTACCAGCACTGTTGGGCCCCAGGACCTGGGAACAGAAATCCAGGTTGATGTTAATCCAAACCCACCACCAGTGAAGAAAGAGTTTGTATGTGAACTGTTACAGGAACTTGACCCCTACAAATCGATGTGCCCTGACAATATCCATCCAAGAGTGTTAAGAGAGCTGGTTGACATAATTGTGAGGCCACTCTCCATAATCTTTGAGAAGTCCTGGAGATCAGGAAATGTCCCAGAAGACTGGAAGAAGGCTAATATACTTATCTACAAGAAGAGCTTAAAGGACGATCCAGGAATTTATAGGCCCATCAGTTTTACCTCAGTCTCCAGTGAAGTTCTGGAATGAACCTTCCTGGAGGTTACCAAAAGCCAGTTGAAGCACATGATTGGGAGTAGCCAGCACAGATTCACCAGGGGCAATTCATGCTTGACAAAACTTATCACCCTCTATGACAAAGTATCCTGCTCCGTTGACATGTGGCAAGCAGTGGACATTGTCTATCTAGATTTCTCCAAGGCTTTTAATGCGGTTTCCCATGGCCTCCTCTTAGGGAAATTGATGTGTTCTGGTCTAGACAAATGGTCTCCATGGTGGCTGGGGAACTGGATGACAGGCCAAACCCAGAGCATGGTGGTAAATGGCTCCTTTTCAAACTGACAGCCTGTCACAATTGGAGTCCCCCAATGACTGATATGGACCCAACACTGTTTAACATCTTCAGAAGTGATCTAGATGACTGGATCAAGTGTACTCTGATTAAGTTTGCCAGCATCATCAAACTGAGCGGGGAACTGGACACTTCAAAAGGGAAAGCCACCCTGCAGGAAGCCCTGGATAGGTTGGAAGAATGGGCTAACAAGAACCTTGTGAAGTTCAACAACAAGAAGTGCAAGGTCTTGCATCTAGGAAAACATAACCTGGGAGTGCAACACAAGCTGGGATCTATCTGGCTGGGAGAAGCTCTGTGGAAAGGGACCTGGGGGTCCTTGTGAACAACAATCTCAATATGGGTGAACAGTTTGTTGCTGCAGCAAAGAAGGCCAAGAGGATGCTGGGCAGCATCAGCAAGGCCAGCAGCAGCAGAGACAAAAGTCATTATGCAGCTCTACTCAACGTTTGTCAGTCACACCTGGAATACTGAGTTCAGTTTTGGTCCCTGCTATGCAAAAAGAATATGTGGACAGGCTGGAGAGGTTCCACAGAATGGCCACAGAGACCATCAAAGGACTGGGAAGCTGCCACATGAGGAAAGGCTGAGAGAACTGGGCTTGTTCAGCCTTGAGAAAAGAAGGCTTAGGGGAGACCTCAGCACCATGTTCCAGTATTTAAAGGGTGGCTACAGAGCAGATGGAGACTCCCTTTTTACAAGGAGGCACATGGAAGATATGAGGGGTAATGGGTGCAAGTTACTCTTCGGGACATTCTGATTGGACACAAGAAGGAAATTTTTCAGGATGAGAACAACCAGCCTTTGGAACAGCCTCCCCAGGGAAGTGGTGGATTTCCCAACACTGGACACTTTTAAGATTCAGCTGAACAGGGTGCTGGGCCATTTTGTCTAGATCCTGCTTTTGCCAAGAAAGATTTTACCAAATGATCACTTTAGTCTCTTCCAGCCTGGTATCATATGATTCTATGATTTATTTGTCTTTTTACACAGATCATTCCATAACACTTTGTGCGGTTTGTCCCTGTATTAAACCAAATAATAGAAAAAAATGAAAACACATCTTCTTCTCTCCAGTTTGCAACATAACCCAGAAATATACTTTCACAGCTGCCCATGCTAAAAGGTATATTGCTTAATTTGTGTTCTCTCCCAAACCCATACCTTGATCTGTGATAATTCAACTTTATGGTTTTGTTTTATTTTTACTAAACAAGCTAACCAATATTGTATTTGTACTTTTCTCCACTATGTTACTCTTAAATGCCAAAAGGGCTACAGCTGCTCCCAAATGCCTTGTACTCTTTCTGATGTTTTCAGCTAAAATATTTGCAATAGTGGCATACCATGGACTAGGAAGAGTTTTCAGAGGTGAAAATGGACTCCAAATGGAGTAGCTGGGAATCACTTATGTAAAGAATGTTTTTGCTTTCATTGATTTTAAGAACCCTTGTCAACCTGTATAGATGGAAAGAAAAAAATCCTTCAATTTTCTCTCAGGGAAAGGAATAGAGAAGGGTAACAGTGCCAGTCTTTAAGTCCCCTGCTGGCAATAATAATTTGAGATTTTTGTTCCATTTTGGGTAATGCTAACCTCCCATAAAGGCTTAAAGGTTTTTGTATTCAGAGTTTCTCTGCATTTATGATGCCTCATTTTTTGTTCATTTGCCTCACACACAGACCAACGGTCTTCAGTTTTGAGCATCAGTTTTCACACTGCTGAAAAGAGGATTATGTTAATACCTATTTTGGAGTCATCTGTGGACAGATGAAATGGTTCTCCCTGGTGTTGTTTCTGATCACTGCTGCTTCTTCATTTAACTCCTTCAGCTTCTTTTATTTTGTGTTAAGGTTTTCTTTTAACGTTCACAGGACATTGGCCCAGAACTGTATTCTCGAATTGCTGTGTTGAGCAACTAGATTAGGCACACTTCTTATGAAGCATATTGTTCCAAGGTACCTTTACTGGAGAAAAAGTGTTACTGATGGCAACAACTGTACTCTGTGTTATTCCTAGGATTTCTTCTGTAGATGATTCTTCTATCAAGTATTCTTTTTTTACAGAATTACCTGGTTAATACCCATGCCTGTTTTAATTATTAATACTAGTAAGGGCCAAGTCTGGAAACACACACTTTTGTACATCAGTGTCCAGCCTAAAATAATTTAATAAACAATTTCCTTTCAGGCTTTTATAGAGAATTTGACTGTGGCATTTTTGCCAATTTTGTGCATATTATGCAAGTTGTTACAAACCCTTGTAAAATGATGTAACTATGTCTCTTGAAGTATTTATATGTGTGTTGAGTATTGTCTTGGCTCCAATATCCTCCAGAGCAGTTGTTAGAGCTCTCCAGTCCTGAGTTTTGTCATTCTAAACTAGGTCTATTTGCATGAGACATTTCAGATTTTTTAACAATTTTTCTTGCTTTGGAGTGGTTCCCACATCTTATAAACTTTATTCTGGTCTGAACTATTTCTGATGCCTGCCCAATTGCTTTGTCAAAAGTCAGATTGAGGATTTCAGTTGTTCTTTTGCTCCCTTTCTCCTCCCCCAATTCTTTTATTCCAGACTTAATTAAGGTCCTATTTCTACGGTACTGTTCATCTTTACGTTCTAAACTAACGCTACTTGCTTTTTGTAGTTTCATTCTATTGAAGTGCAATGCCTTCAAAGTTTTTACTTTTACGTGAAATGCAAAAATACTCCTCAAGTTTTCAGTTGTTTCAGCTAGCTTCCTGTTTGGTTTATCTGCTGTACCTATCAAGTGTGTCAGAATTAGCCATTTGGTAGAAATATGGCAAGCTTTTTTTCTGCCTTCTGATTCTTGCAGATAAAGAGTGCAACACCAGTAAAATTTCTGCCCCCTTGAACAATACATACATTTTTTTGGCCATTGAATGCTTCCACCTTTCATTCAGGTAGTTTTCTTAGCTCCTTTTTAATTCATTACCCTGTGGGATTCAGAAGATGCCCAGTGCTTCTATTGCTTTATTCTCTATTGACTAAGCTTCATGTCTGAAGCCAGGATGAAAAATTCTGCACTTAAACAGCCCCCAATTATTGATACAACCAGTTCCCTTGCTGTGGTAAAAACTGTAACTTTGGAATGGGTCGTGAAGGACAAGCTACCATCTTCTGTCTGTGATTTCCACCTACACCTACTTCAGTGCTGTGCCCTAAAATTTTCAGAAATTTCCCAGGCTTCTGCCCTGCTGGATGCGGCATAGAAGTATCTCATTTGGAACACCAGCAACCCACATAAGTCCATTCGTGTGGAGAAAATATGTCAGGGGAAGGACCCTGGCAGCACTCTGAACTTGCCATTCATGGCTGTTGTCTCCACAGCTCCTTCACTGTGCCTGATGCTGTCCCAGAATGATTTATACTCATTGTCACTAGGATCCCAATGAAGAACCGTAACTCAGTTCCTCATGCAGTGATTTCGGAGTAGCAAAGTAACTACAGTAGTGACAGCTTTCTTGCTTGCAGCTAAGAGCATGCAAGCTTAGGAGGGAAGGGTAAACTGCTTGTAAGAGTGGAAGAGTCGTAACAGAACCAAAGCTTCAGACAAAACCCACGATATCCGTTGCATTGTTCACTGACTCCCTGCACTGGTGTCCTGCTTTTAACAGGGATAATTTTCTGCCTAGTGGTTGGTATTCGGTTTCATATGAGAATAATATTGATAACACACTGATGTTTTAGCTGTTGCTACATAGTGCTTACACTAAGTCAAGAACTTTGCAGCTTACCATGGTCTGCCAGCGAGGAGGTGCATCAGAAGGGAGGGGTCTTAGCTAGGAAAGCTGACCCAAATTGCCCGGAGGGTTACTCCATACCATATGGAAGTAATTGCTTGCCAAGTCATATGTGGCCTGCAAATACTCTAACGAGTAATTACATTTCTAAGGTTTCCCTCCAATGAAGCAGTGAATGCTTCCACAACATTACTGTGCTCAGTAAGTGCAGTCTTTTCAGCTGGCTAATTCTCTCCCCAAAACAATACAAGTGTAAGACTGGATGAGTTAATCTCCTTCTCCTTTGTCAGAAAGACTTCACAGAAAGAAAATTTGATCATTTCAGGATTCTGGACTGCATCAAGCTAGTAGTTTATCATCTGTATCATTAAATTGTCTTGTATCTTTTCATGTCATTCAACACATTTCTCCGCAAGCATGGTCTCTTGATCCTTGATTTTGGACACCTAGCAAAAACAAATCATTTTTAAAAAACAACCATGTAATGATATAAAAATAAAAATAAAATATCTACTTCATTCCAGACTGGAAGCTGGTAGGTAGGAAAATAACTATATTTTATTTAAATTGCTGAATCTGGATAAAGAAATATTCTTCCTCAAGAAGTCTTGTTAACTGTATTTCTCTCATCATTTTAAACGCTTGTGGAAATAAGAGAGTTAATATTTCTTCTCTAGAATGAGTCATTGTGTTCATATACTAAGAGAAATCCAAGAAAGTTTCTTTCCTTTAAAAACTATAGACAAGTTCATCTGTAACTTCTGAATAATTTTTTAAATATCAAGATAAAATAATTTAAATTTGATTGAGTATACCACAATATCTTTTTATATCATGCTTTTTTGGAGTTAGAAAGCCACTGAATTTTCTCTACTGGGGGAACTCTTTCACAAAAAAAACAGCTGAAATTAGGTTCCGATGTCCTTAGTGGGCAATATACGTCATCTTATAAAATAGTCTAGTTTGTGAAAAGTACTTAGATTTTTCAACAATTTATCCATAAGAACCTAATCAAACTTTCTTCATGAAAGCACACTATTTCATATAGAACTTTGCCACATTTTCTCCCTTCTTGCACATAATAGTAGTACATATTTTAAGATTTAGGATTCACAGCATCGTCACAGCTAAAGTGAGGGAGTACAGTCTGGATGATCGGGTAGTGAGGTGGACTGCGAACTGGCTGAAGGGAAGAAGCCAGAAAGTCATGGTCAATGGGGTGGAGTCCAGTTGGAGGCCTGTATCTAGTGGAGTGCCTCAGGGGTCAGTACTGGGGCCAATATTATTCAATATATTCATTAACGATTTGGACGAGGGAACTGAGTGTCCTATCAGCAAGTTTGCTGATGATGCTAAGCTGGGAGGAGTGGCTGACACGCCAGAAGGCTGTGCTGCCATCCAGTGGGATCTGGACAGGCTGGAGAGTTGGGCAGGGGATAACCTGATGGAATTTAACAAGGGAAAGTGTAAAGTCCTGCATCTGGGCAGGAACAACTCCAGGTTCCAGTATAGGTTGGGAAATATTAGAGAGCCGTGTAGGGGAAAAGGACCTGGGGGTCCTGGTGGACAACAGGATGACCATGAGCCAGCACTGTGCCCTTGTGGCCAGGAAGGCCAATGGCATCCTTGGGTGTACTACAAGTTGGGTGGTTAGTAGATCAAGAGAGATCCTCCTTCCCCTCTACTCTGCTCTGGTGAGACCCCATCTGGAATATTGTGTGCAGTTCTGGGCCCCTCAGTTCAAGAAGGACAGGGAACTGCTGGAGAGAGTCCAGCGTAGGGCAACGAAGATGATGAAGGGAGTGGAGCATCTCCCTTATGAGAAAAGGCAGAGGGAGCTGGGTCTCTTTAGTGTGGAGAAGAGGAGACTGAGGGGTGACCTCATTAATGTTTACAGATATATAAAGGGTGAGCGTCATGAGGATGAAGCCAGGTTCTTCTCGGTGACAACCAATAATAGGACAAGGGGTAATGGGTACAAACTGAAACACAGAAGGTTCCACTTAAATTTGAGAAGAAACTTCTTCTCAGTGAGGGTGACAGAACACTGGAACAGGCTGCCCAGGGAGGTTGTGGAGTCTCCTACTCTGGAGGCATTCAACACCTGCCTGGATGACTTCCTGTGTAACCTCATCTAGGTGTTCCTGCTCCGGTGGGGGGATTGGACTACATGATCTTTTGAGGTCCCTTCCAATCCCTAACATTCTGTGATTCTGTGATTCTGTGAATTACATTCTATGAATTGGAGCAGAACCTAAACTGCTTTTATGTAGAAAACTTCGAAGAAATTTTTGAATATGTAAACACACGGATTATAAATTTCAAAAAAACCACATTTCTTAGATGAATGAGTGCTATAATAGTGAGAGTATCTGATAAAACATTTTACTGACCTCTTTTTGAAATACAGTTTGGCTAACCCATAATCAAAATTGATCATTCTTTCTGCTAAATAAGATGCAATCTATATAGCCTCAAAAGCCTTCTACACATTCCTCCTACAAAATGTTCACCTTGGCCTGTGCCTGTGTTTTGCACTCTAATTTGAAGAACTACATCTATAGACAGTAGAATCCTCCAGCTTTCAAACTTCTATTTTCAGCAGGAACTGCACAACTACCAGCCAAAGCCAAGAAGGTTATGGCGTGGCATTGCTTATAACCACTTTTCTACATATTTATACCTATGTGCACACAGAGAGAGATTTCTTGTGTTTAGTTTCTAGCAGAAAGCCATTCATTATTCCATGAGTTTCAGACTGGGACTTGCAGTTGTTTATTAAATGAATGACAAAAATGTGAATGATACTGAACAGAAACATTAATATAACGACTAATCATTTTCCTTTTTTGTACAACTTCCATTTCAAGGTCTTCCCTTCTTCAATTAGTCTCCATGAATTGATTGCTTAATGCATAACTAATCTCAGACTTGTTCTTCTTTTTCTGATGGGAAAATTGACGTTAATTTTGTTGAAGTCATGATGCTTATGTTGCACATTAATCAGATTATGATATTTTCAAAATCCATATGGCAGCTGTTTCTCCTCAGCAGTACATGGACGTCAATTTTATTTATAAAAATAGAGACCTCTACCCTGGTTCATGCGCATAAAACCCAGTGAAACATTTTATCCATCAATACAGAATGTTCCCTCATGGTGGTGGGAATTCTGTTACTGTGGTCTGCATTACAGTAAGTTAAAACATAATATTGCTTGGGTTGGAAGGTCTATACTTCTGGCAAAAAGGTATAGAAAACCAACAACAAAAGATTATTTCTCTATAGAAGGTACACAAAAAGAATAGATGTAAAGGTCTGTGATATGTTTATTTGCTAGAGCAGCTATATTTTAACCAAGAAAACAATGCCTATGCCATACAATTACTTGAAATGAATCTGAATCTAACCTCCAGGCCTTTTGGGAGTACATGACTAGATTCACCCTTTGTATTTCAAGCTTTCAATTTTTCCAAGGGAATTTTTCCTTTATAAAGCACTGGTGAGGACTATATTCCTACTCAGAACATAGTTGCAGCTTTTGCATTTACCTTCCACTGATGTTCAACAAATACTTTGTAAAAGGGTATCTAACACAAAACTCCTACTAGGTCTCCTTGGAAATGTAAAGCGAAATGAATGGATAAAGGTGAAAGTAATATAAACAGTATCAAATCCTCACTACTAAACCAACTACACAAAGGCTGTGAATCATCTACTGCACAAACGTAGAGCACAGACCATTTGTAGAGCTATAATATAGCTGCTAATACAAAGACTAAGAAATAACACAGATTCAGACCTATTGCGTTAATTTTGACAGGATTTTTGGTTGCCTCAGCTGTGTACTTTCCAAATCACTGCAAGCCTCCTTGAGTCACTTCAGTCATTCATACCATATCTTTTACATGCACAGATGCTATGGGTTTGTTTCACTGGATGGAGAAGAAATCTGCCTGTTTCTCCTGAGCCAGCCCTTCTTTGTGCCCCAAGACACAGCAGAGAATCATGTGCCAGCAGGAGGATGGAAGAGATTCAATTTTATTTACTCAAGTTTGCCCACAGAATTATTCAAATGGTCTGAGCCTTGAGCTTTTGAACTCCCAGTCCCTAATCTTGACTACGTCGTGGCAAGCAGATCATTACACTAACTATAATAAACCATGTTATCTCAATTGCCTCTCATTTAAATAATAGAGGCATGACATTTTCACTTCTCTGGTTTTTACTTTGTTATCTAGTTTTCTAGTAGCAATTACTAGTAGGTCATATTAAGTTTAGCTAAATCTTTTGACATACATGCTCAAGCATTAGAAAAGTCTTGTGACTTAGCATAACACAAAGAAGCTTTTATCGTCATCTGGAAACAGTGAAATAAATATAGGTATCTAAACATATAAAACTGATGAAATTAAGCAGCCTAAAAGTAGACAACATTACTCAGCATTGGGAAATACTATAAGAACTCAAAAAATGGTTGAGGAACTGCCTGAAAGAGAGACATCATGAAGCTCTGATGAAAGAAGAACCACTGCACTGGAGAAAGGCAATTAGAGACTTTTTCAAGTGTTGGTTTTAGAACCGATGTTATTTAAATATTTTCATCAATGTCCTTGGCAAACAGAGTAGGAGTATGCTAATGCAATGTGTCAGTGCCCTGTATTCCTATTTTATCAGGTCATGGCTATATTCCAGCTACAATATAAAAAAGACCATATGGATGTATTTTCACTACATGATCAGCTGCTGCTGCCAAAGCAGTTTGGCTTTTGGCCCACTCTATGCCACTGTTCTTCCCAAGCCCCCGCACATGTAGGAAAGGAGCAGGACACAAACCTGATGACTGTTTCAAGAGTCTGGTGAATATTCTGGGAAGGCTGCAGTCTTTTCCACATCATTCAAGGGCCTCATATTGTTCTCATTTTGGTATGACCAGTTCAGTTATGTGTATCACCTGAATAATTTCAGTTACTTAGTTATCTGTGGTTACATGCCAGACACACACTGAGTTAGGGAATGAGACCACACATGTATTTCAGGTTACATGGGAAGAAAGAGCATGGGTGTCCTATCATATGACCTACAGACAGGTTAGGGGAAAAAGGCAAAAAATAGGGAAGAAATCTTGTGTTGCAGTCCTATCCTAGCCTCTGTTACCAAAAGTTATGCAATTAAGCTACCTAATAAGGCTTTTGAGGAAGCAAAAAGTGAATTACCCAGATAGCCTACTTAGGAATGTTCTTGAGGTATGAATAATGCCCTTGTATCAACATAACTTTCAGACGACTCTAAGCACAAAGTAAATGTGCAAGATACAGCTGAAGTTTCTATTGGAACAGCTTTTCTTTTGAGTCAGTCAGATTTTTATGTACATACTTTAGTAAGATTTTCCTTTTGTTATAAGAGCCTGACAAAGAACATGAACAACATGTGGGTCTGTCTTCAATAACATGTTCTAAGGCTATGTACCTTTCATGTACTTTTCAAGTATTCCAGCCTCACAGAAAATGAAACCTTCTTCTTTCTGTTTCTAAACTCACAGGAGCTCAAACCTAGATGATCTCTGAGGACCCAAGGAAAACATATTTCTAAGGTTTTCAGATAATTATTTTCAAGTTTAAAACAAGTTTAAAAATATGAATAGTCAAAAACAGAAGAAAAAAATATCACTAAAAAGAGTCACTAGACAAACCTTTCCTTTCAGGCTCTAAAGAACGACAACGAATTTTGTTTGTTTCCATCTGCACCTTGCAGGAATTTTATTTTCTTTACACTGAAGATTCTGCAGTATCTGTGATCATATCTCTCTTCTGAAAACTCTTCTGTGTACTTATGGCAAGTAACAGTGGGAAGTTGGGTCAGTTTCACTAACACAATATACTCCAAATACAAAAGTCAGTTACTCTACACAACTACTCTTAAGTTAACAGAATTAGACTACAATATCATGCTATACTATGTATGTAAAAAAGTCTTCAACTTCTCTCTTTCTAAGAAACAGCAAAGTTTTATTAGTGATTCACCTACTGAATCACGAAAATATTTTTAGTAGTGATGTGAAGAGGCTACACGTACTTTCTGTTTTTAGCTAAAAGGGAGATAATGCTTATTTATAAATTTTAGTCGGTGTATCTGAATTACACATATTCTACAACCGCCTTTTCAGTAGAATCTTGCCTGAGAATTATCTTGCATATATCTGCATAAGCAGATGCCATTGATAAGAATAGCCATTAAGTGGTCTAGGGAGAGAAAGGTACAATTTACATCTTGTATAAACAATTTTGCATAATCATTGCTATATTGGTCAGATTTGGGGTCAGTGTAGTATAACAAACAGTGGTCAATATATTATCCCTAAGAAGAGAAGAACATTTGTACAGGACAGTTATAAAAAGATCCTCACCCTGATTTACTCTCCTGACTTCCAACAACTAATTGTTTGAGAATTTTCAGAAATGCAGGTTGTACCTGTGTTCTTGTTTTTAATAGCCTTTAAAGACCTATCTTTTCTGAATTTGTCTAACCTCTTTTTGTGTCTGTTTACCCACAAGTTTTCCAGAAGTTATACTACTACATTTTTCAGTTTTAATTTGTTACTCAATGGTTTCATACTGTCTTAACTAGTTCTTATAAGGTAAAAAGATAGGAAGTCACTTCTTATTACTGTGTCCACACACATGTATAGTTTCATAATTTTATAAATCTCTTCCAGTTTTGGCATTTCGTCTTTTTTTTTTATTCTGTATTGAGGAGTCCCAGCTTTTTAATATTTCCTCATATAGGAGTCACCCGAATCATCCCTTTTAGGCACTCATAACTTTACCTAGTTCTACTATATCCTTTTAAAGATGAAATAATTATAACTGCAGGTAATGTTCAAGACAGGAGCACATTGTTGATTTGTGTAAATTCATAACAGTATTTTCTGGTTTGGGGGTTTTCATTTTTCTCTTTGCCTGTCACTAAACACTGGAACTGACATTTTCAGAGAAGTGTAGACAATCCCTCCTGGATCTTGTTCCTTAGTAACAGCTAATTTAGAGACCATCATTTTGTATACATGTAGCTTCCAATATGCACTTATGCATTCTGAAATTCAACTCCCAGTCCAGTTGTCCTGTCTCCAGTACATGTATTGCAATGTCTAGTCCTGAATAGTATCACAGTATCACAGTATCACAGTATGTTTGGGATTGGAAGGGACCTCAGAAGATCACCTAGTCCAATCTCCCTGCTGGAGCAGGAACGCCTAGGTGAGGTCACACAGGAACATGTCCAGGTGGGTTTTGAATGTCTCCAGGGAAAGAGACTCCACAACCCCCCTGGGCAGCCTGTTCCAGTGCTCTGTTATCCTCACTGAGAAGTTTCTTCTCAAATTTAAGTGAAACCCTTTGTGTTCCAGCTTGATCCCATTACCCCTTGTCCTATCATTGTTCGCACTGAGAAGAGCCTGGTTCCATCCTCATGGCACTCACATTTTATATACTTATAGACATTAATGAGTCTCCTCCAAACTAAAGAGACCCAGCTCCCTCAGCCTTTCTTCATATGGGAGATGCTCCACTCCCTTCATCATCTTCGTTGCCCTACGCTGGAGCCTCTCCAGCAGTTCCCTGTCCTTCTTGAACTGAGGGGCTCAGAACTGGACACAATATTCCAGATGGGGTCTCACCAGGGCAGAGTAGAGGGGAAGTAGAACCTCTCTCAATCTACTAACCACCCCCCTTCTAATACACCCCAGGATGCCATTGGCCTTCCTGGCCACAAGGGCACAGTGCTGGCTCATGGTCATCCTGTTGTCCACCAGGACCCTCAGGTCCCTTTCCCCTACACTGCTTTCTAATAGGTCATTCCCCAGCCTATACTGGAACCTGAGGTTGTTCCTGCCCAGATGCAGGACTCTACACTTTCCCTTGTTAAATTTCATCAAGTTATTCCCCACCCAACTCTCCAACCTGTCCAGGTCCCACTGGATGGCAGCACAGCCTTCTGGCGTGTCAGCCACTCCTCCCAGCTTCATGGCATCAGCAAACTTGCTGAAAGGACACTCAATTCCCTCGTCCAAATCGTTAATGAATATATTGAATGATACTGGGCCCAGTACTGACCCCTGAGGCACTCCACTAGATACTGGCCTCCAACTAGACTCCGCACCATTGACTACCACTCTCTGGCTTCTCTCCTTAAGCCGGTTTGCAATCCACCTCACTACTCTATTGTCCAGACCGCACCTCCTCAACTTAGCAACTAGGATGCTATGGGAGACTGTGTCAAACGCTTTGCTGAAGTCAAGGTAGACCACATCTACCGCTCTGCCATCATCCATCCACCTTGTTATATTCTCATAAAAGGCTATGAGGTTGATCAAGCATGACTTACCCTTAGTAAAGCCATGCTGACTGCCCCTAATGACCCTCTTATCCCTGATATGCCTTGAGATGGCACCAAGGATAAGCTGTTCCATTACTTTCCCAGGGACAGAGGTGAGGCTCAGCCGTCTATAATTACCCGGGCCCTCCTTCTTGCCCTTTTTGAAGACTGGAGGGACATTTGCTTTCCTCCAGTCCTCGGGCACCTCTCCCATTTCCCAAGAGTTGGCAAAGATGATGGAGAGCGGTCCAGCAATGACTTCAGCCAGCTCCCTCAGCACCCACGGGTGCATCTTATCTGGACCCATGGATTTATGGATGTCCAGACTACTTAATTGCTCCCTAACCCAGTCCTCATCAACTAAAGCAAACTCCTCCATTGACCTGGCTTCATCCGGGGTTTCAGGGGTACAGGGCTCCCCAGGACAGCCTCCAGCAGAGTACACAGAGACAAAGAAGGCATTCAGTAATTCTACCTTCTCTGTATCTTCTGTCACCAGGGCACCCACCCCATTCATCAGTGGGCCTACATTGCCTCTGGTATTAGTTTTATCTACTATGTATTTGAAAAAGCTCTTTTTGCTGTCCTTGACCCCTTTCACCAGCTGTAATTCTAAGGAGGCCTTGGCTATCGTAGTTGCCTTCCTACATCCTCTAACAGCAGCCTTATATTCCTCCCAAGTGGCCAGCCCCTGCTTCCATGACCTGTAAACTCTTCTCTTCTGCTTGAGCATACCCAACAGATCCCTATTCAACCACACAGGCCTCCTGGCTCCCTTCCCTGACTTCCTATGTGTCGGGATGCTCTGATCCTGAGCTTGGAAGAAGCAATCCCTGAATGCCACTCAGCTACCTTGTGCTCCTTTACCTTCAAGCAGCCTTGCCCATGGGATTTCCCCCAGCAATTGCTTGAAAAGGCCGAAGTTAGCTCTGCTAAAGTCCAGGGTTGCAATTCTACTTATTGCCCTGGTCCTACCACACAAGATGCAAGATGCTTGTGTGGTGTAGGTTAGTAGTTGTGGTGTCAAAAGCATATAAAAGCATAAGAATTATAGAAGAAACTTCAATAGGTATATATGTCCAACATGAAAAATGTTTCTGGTTAAAGGTATTTATATTCCAATAGAGAAGATATGTTTAAGAGAATATGTTGAAATATCAAGTCTACTACCATTGTTGCAAGGTTAGTTAAAGTCTGGACAAAGTATTATAGCAAATGTCAGAATTATTTCACAGAAGAGACTCTAGTCTCAAAGATATCCAAAGACTATGAAAATATTAAAAGGAATTTTATCTTCATGCAGGTCTGAAGCTACTGAAAGCAGAGAACATTGAAGTCAGAAAGGTTTGATACCAAAGAAATATCACCAAATCAGAAAAAGAAGGGAAGGATGTTTTCCACTGTCCTTCACAACAGGCGTTTCCTCTCATATTGTTTTCAGTCCAAGAAACACAGTATCTAGAATGAAAAGTGCTGTGAAAAGACGTTTTTCTTTCTTTAATAGATAGCATATGCCCATTACATCACATTCACCTCACCATGTATAGATGAAGAGATCTGGAAGACCTGAAATAAAACTTAAAATTGACAAAAACCACCTTCAGTTATGGATAGAAATTCAAGACAATTTGGAGAACTCCTTATATCACGAAAGCTAGTTGAAATAAAAATTAAAATTTTTCAGATGGACTAAAATCAGAACAGATAAATTCAACCAAACTTTTAATTTGCATGCACAGAAATAAGTGTATCATCATAGCAAGTAGTAACTTTGTATTCTCTCTGTTGGTCATGTGATGCAAATATTGACATAACGTGTTTAGACGAAGTTCTTAGGAACATGGTTTAGTGCTAGAGTTAGCTTGAGTTGTTGGACTAGATGTAGCAAGCCTTTGGGAAAACTGATGAATGCTTCATATGATAAATAAGGTATTGCCCTCTATTTCCTTTCAAATGTTTTCCTAAGACTCTACTACAAAAGCATGCCTACAAAAACATTAGCAGATATATTTTGCTAGGTTATAGATCAATCATAGGCAAGTACTATTGCTTATTTATGAGTTTAAAAATATGAACTCAACACTAACCTGTCATGAATCTAACAGAAATAGAACTACTCTCTGATAATTTAGGAATTTGATTAATCTGGTACTGGGGTATCTTATTTCTGAAAATAGAGGTTTAGATCAATGGTGAATAGAACAGACACACAGAGGTTGGAAGGCACAGGAAAAAAAAAAGAAAAAGGAAATCAAAATAACTTCTTCATATCTCATTAGCAAGAGAGAGTTAAGAGAAAATCCTATAAATGGACAAGGCTGATGATATAATAGATGAGAAAGATTACTGCAATTTGTTTGTTTGTTTGGGTTTTTATGGTTTTTTGGGGGGGTTTTGTTTGTTTGTTTGTTGTCTGTTTTTTTGCAAAGGAGAAAGCATTAGCTGCTGTGGTATCTTTTATAACAGAATAAACAAATGACCAGACGCTTATTGGAACATCTGAGGATGATAAGCCTTCCAGAGAATAAAAGAACAAATGTATACAAGAGAGTCTCTGTTAAGGTACTTATGATTTGTTTTTACCATTAAAATAAACCATGCATTGCATTTGTATCCATTTATATATTAATACACTCAGGGTATGGGTACAAGTGTACTGACATTGTTAAGCAGAGACTTTTATACTCACCTATGCTGGAACAGTCCAAGCCACCTGCTCTCATTTTCAATGTAAACAGAAATATAAATGGCTATATCTGTCCTAGTCAGTTGCTTTCAATGCAAGAATCTGGAGCCAGGACTTTGAGGGGAAAGACAGAAAGGTAGCTTATGAATGCATGTATTGGAAACACCTCTGAAGTAATGTCTCTTAAGTAACATTTCATTTTCCCCAAAAAAAATCTCCTGAGTAGACCAGCCATAACTTACTGATTTTAAAGCCCGTTTGTTAGTATTTATGAGTTGCTTTCAGTATCCAAAAACAACAACAACAACAAAAGAGTATTATGTGGGGAGTTTTTGTGGAAAAAAAGGGCACTTCATCATGCTATCTAGTAGCTCATCAGAAGGTTGAGCTTATCTATTATAAGATACTGGTGCCAAACAAAAAACTGTGCAAAAAGAAAGTTAAGAAATTGCATTTAAGAATTAGGAAAACCTGAAGAAAACAAAAGGAGTGTGGCATCAGTTTAAATACTGATAACAGAGAGAGTTTGAAACAAGCAGTTAAAGAGAACTGAAGGATGTCACAGTGCAAGGGTACCCCTTTAAATTGTGCGTACACTGTAGAATAAAGCTGATCAGCCATCTGGGCAGCTGATGCCAGGCTGATATATACCAGCTCACTTTTAGCTCTTAGTCATGCCCTGACAAGTCAGGATCAAGTGTGTTCAGTAGCAACATTAGAGAATGCCACTTGAAAGGGGTCATCCACCTCTTAGGGAATTAACTTTTTCACCACAACTCAAACGGACTATCAAATCAAACAACAAGAGTAAGTGATGAGTCCTAGACATTTCTGGATGAAACCTCTTTGGCACCAGAGATTAGCCATGTTCTGTCACTTTTACCTATGGGGGAAAACCTGGATCACCAGCCTAATAGAAGGTAATTCTTAGGTAACTGAGAATTATACATTATATATATTAATATCCTATTATCATTTTCTGTTGTCACCCCAAATGCGGATATTCAGGAACCTATAACAGAAACATTTTTTATCTATTAGCTGGCTAATCTACAGCCTTTTCAAATTGGGTATTTTCTTATATTGGATAGTTGGTAAACAAGTGCAAATCACAGCATTCCATGACACATCAGATAAAATTAGAGTAAATGTAAATGATAGCTGAGGGATGCTTTGGCTTCTGAAGAATAAACTCTCATGGTAAATGACGTACAAGTATAATACATGCACACATACTCATTTTAACTTACGTTATTTTTCCTAATGCATGCGCTACTTAACTATAGTCCTCTATCACCATCCTGCTGGCCAGCAAAAATTGCGACACAACAGAATTTTTAATAACATCTCAATATTTCATAAAAACCTTCCTGAGAATCATACAGCAGGCTGCTATTTCCAACCCAGCTCACACTATTTTTTTCATATTTCATAATTTTCAACAGTCACAAGACAAAGTGAAGTGAAGGCATCCAGGTATTTCTATACATTTTTAAATTTTGTGTATTTTGAAATTTTATTCCCAGGAAGATGTTAATGAGACAAGTATCTTCTTTGAATATTCATCTAGATGTAGGAAAATTTGCAAATTTGGATCTCTGACTAAGCCATTCAAGCCAAAATACTTCCCACAGTTGTACTGCATATGCACACTTGTTCACAACATTATCCCCCTCCTCCTGCAACTCTAGAGCAACTCAGTGTATTCCAAGCTGAAGAAAGGATGTGTTTTGTCATCCACAACAGGCAATATTCTGATGTGCGCTGATGAAAAATTAAAGCTCCACTGTCTAACAGCTTAATATTAATAGATACTATTTACAAAGACAATAAGAAAAAATAAAAAGGTTCACAAGAGGTGTCATTACACTTCTAGTTCTGGAGAGTCTTAAGCTATTCTGCTTTTTAAAAGCAACATATTCTAAAAAGGAGAAGAGTAAGTTGAGTAGCCATAAGCATCCATCCTTTTCAAGGTCTGTATGTTTGACCTTCTGGTATCAGAAAGGCTGAGAGAGCTGGCAGAAATTTGTGCACTGGAAGAGGAGCAGTATTTTTTTTAATGTATAGAGGAGGAACCTTTCTTAAAGCTCACAGCTGAACATCCTTTCTCCTAACATCAGCAGCTGACTGGAAACAAACTTTCTGACAGTTACTTCTAAGTGTGCCATTCATGTTATTTTGTTTATCTTACTATGAATGAACATCTACATAAGAATGTTTGTTAGATAACTGCTGCTGATTGTGTCTAAAATAACTTCTTTGTTCACTCTAAGATATTCTGGATCTAATGTATGATCAAATGAGTTGCCAGAAAGACACTATGGTTTGTGGCTTTCTTTTGTTTTGGTTGGTTGGTTGGTTGGTTTGGTTTGGTTTTGTGTTTCGTTTTGTTTGTTTTTGCTAGGAAGTGTTACTTGGGAAAGTCCTCACATCGTTTTTTACACGGTGATTTCCCTTAGTATTCATACAGGAGATTGTGTCAGGTAACAGACTGCCTTAGCTTGTTGAATTAGACTCACTAAAAGGCATACATTAGAAAAGCAGAATTAATAATAAGAATGAAGTTTATGAGACGGCTAAACCTAATTGTGGGTGTCTACAGTTTTCTTAGCCCTACAACCCTTACGCTTGAGAGTGGCATATCCACATCTGAATTGCTAGAAATTCCAGCAGACATCTGGAGTTGAAATTCAAAACCACGTATGTTTCTCAAAACCAGTTCAGATAGCCATGTCAATCTGCAGCTAGATAATCCTAGAATCACAAAGGACTGACTGAAATAGCTGAAGATTCACAATTTATACTCTTTACTCATTACTCAAGTCAGCAAGGAAGAACTGGTGACACTTTCTGTCCTAAATTCACCATTGCATTTACAACTGTGGAGTAACTAGCAAGGGAATGATCGGAGACATGTTTTTTTCAGATTAAGTGATGATGCCACTGCACTAGCTGAGTGCTTGTGCAGTTGAACACAAATATTTTAATAGTGAACAATGGAGACAGTGAGCTGGAATAGCTCTGTTGCCTGAAGTGTCAACACTGGGGCATTGACTTTAACAGAGCTTCAGGAATGTAAATTACACTTTTTTGGGCTGCTGGCTTCAGACACAAACCTCATCACACCCTAAATTACAGGGAAAACTATATCAAAATTCTCATATTCTCCACTGAACTGTATTACCCTTCTTATAGAAGCAGAGATGTATAGTCAGACATGCTTGGCCATGTGTAAGCCTACATTGTAAGACATTCTGCATTCACAACTTTTCTTCAACTGTATTTGGAGCCATACTTACAATCAAATGTTTTTTCTTATCTTCTTTGTTGTTAGTCTTGTATTAACCTTATCTTATCTTTCTTCATGTAAGGGATTTGGAACAGGAAAAGCAAGCTGAGCATCAGACTTGGAGAAAGAAAGCAAGCTCTTCCAAGCACAAAAGAGGGACTGAAGCCATTGTCATGGCAACAAGAATCAGATGTGAATGCTCCTGTTGCCTATATTCTACTAAATAGGAGAAAATAATCTATGCATCAACTAGAGGTGCAGTATTCCTTATTAATGATCACATCTCTAAATTATAGATTATATCCTGTAAATTGAAAGTAAAAAATAGTCAGAAACAGCTTTGTGTTGTAATAAATCTAAAGATATTATAATTTCCAGGAACATTGAACAGTGTACGGGTATGATATAAATACAAAATCTTTCAAGTATTTTATTTTTTTAAAAAGTCCTCCATTCTGAACAGTTGTCTCTCAGCATTATATATTGAGAAAATATTCTGTTTTCCAAATAGTATATCCTAATTAAAATTATGCCCTGAGACTCAAAATACAAACAAAATGTTTATCTGCACACTGTAGTATACAAAACAATAACTTAAAAAAAGGTCCTTCTAATCACCTCACTAAATAACCTGAGAGGTACACGATTTTTAACTGTGTTCTTTTCCTTTTTTTATTTTAAAAGAGGATTACATACATTTGAAAAGGCTTTTGGAAGAGCACAGAGCAAATTATGCTGTACTGTAGTACACTGTAGAATACATTAAACATTTTCAAGCATTATGTGCTGAATATTTAACACATTAAAACACTTTTGAAGTATTAGGAAGTCTAGAATTGTTTTAATTTAAAAGCTGGGACTCTGGAGTCATTGTTTCTTTGCTCACAGGAGTTACACGTAGCACAACCTTAGGTTTAAAGGAAAGAATTTTTTCTCCCGTTTTTAACATGATACAGTTTTACCAGCCTTCGGTTTCTCAGCCAGTCAGTGGGAAGTAGCTGGTAACTGGGGTCTGACCCAGCGATCTTCTTTCCAGAGCCTGAGTGGCACCTGCCTGCCTGGCGCTGCTGCTCCACCCTCCACTGAGTGTCAGGGGTGGGAGTGCTGGGGCTCCCTCCCCTCCTCTGTGGCACTGGTCACTGCTAGCCATGCCTGCCTATACACCTGTGCGTCACCTGAGAATGATACAAATGTGCTGGAATTTTTTCCTGGAGAAAAAAACCCCACGAACAAGTGAGGTGAACATGCATTGTGACCCGCTTGCTGGCTTTTCAGCTACCAGATCTCACAGGAGCATTTTGCTTGCAGCACTAGCCAACACAGTCCTGCAGGGAATCTGGTGTTTTGGTGTAAATTAAACCTCTAGCATTATGCAGGTGATGATAGTGACTCTGCTTACTATTCTTGGGTGATGATCAGTGAAACACTCCCATGTTTTAAATAAATTGATGAAAAACTGATTCTGTTCAGCTGCAAGAGAGAAAATGAGTTCACAGACGAAGAAAAACTCATTGCAGCAACTTCAAGCCACAGCCTATCCCTCTGTGATAAAAGGTAGGTACATACAGTTAGTCAATATAGCCTATATTCTAGCATTGATCTTACAGTCTTCACTGACTCTAAATTGTTATGTCACCGATTCCAAAGATATCTCTTTTTGCATTTTGGCTTTGTATCATGTTATATAATTTTTACAACTGTGTGGGTTGGATTTTTGGTTTGGATTGGTTTGGTTTGGTTTTGGTTTGGGTTTTTGTGTTGTTTTTTTTGTTGTTATTTTTTTTTAGTTTTTTTTTTTTTTAATTTATCTATTTGTTTTGGAGGATTTTTTTTGTTTGTTTTTGCCTTTTTTTTTTTTTTCCCCAGATATTATTTTGGCTCAAAGACTGCTGTGTCAAATCTGTTTCATCTCTTGAGGTGAGGTGATATTCCAAAGGATAAAACCAAGCCCTGGAAGATTAATAACCCTATAAGCAGCTACATAGAAGCATGAGAGAGGGTTATGCAGGGAATGTTTCTGTGCACCTAAGAGCAGATGACTTCTCTGAATCACTCTGCAGAAGACCTATTTACCCTTCCTGAAGGCATAGAATCAAGAAAGAAACTAGCCTCCTCTGGCTAAAGTTTGCCTTTCCACACTAGTCTGTGTGGTTCCTGCCTTGGGGTATCCTCTTGCATGAAACTGTTGAATGCTTTTAATACTTTTGGTTTATGACAAAGTACACCACAGGCATGTCAAAACACATACTCTGCCTTACGCACTGGTTCGAGGTACCATAGAAGGACATGTCCAAGGTCCCAGTTACAGAATCACAGAATTGTTAGCATTGGAAGGGACATCTGGAGATCATCCAATCCAACCCACTTCGAGCAGAACACACAGGAATGCACCCAGGCAGGTTTTGAACCTCTGCAGAGAAAGACACTCCACAACCTCTCTGGGCAGCCTGTGCCAGTGCTCTGTCACCTGTTTCTCCTTATATTTAGGTGGACAATTCTATGCTTCAGTCTGTGCCCATTGCCCCTCATCCTATCATTGGGCACCACTGGAAAGAGTCTGGTCCCATCCTCTTGACACTCACCCTTGAGATTTTTATAAGCATTGATTAGATCCCCTTTCAGCCTTCTCTTCTCCAGGCTGAGCAGACCCAGATCTCTCAGTCTTTCTTCTTCAGAAAGATGCTCCAGACCCCTAATCATCTTCACAGCCCGCCGCTGGACTCCCTCCAGTAATTCCTTGTCCTTATTACACTGGGGAGCCCAGAACTGGACACAGTTTGCCAGATGCAGCCTCACCAGGGCAGAGTAGAGGGGGAGGAGAACCTTCATCAACCTGCTCATCACTCTTTTCCTAATGCACTCCAGGATACTGTTGGCCTTCTTGGCCACAAGAGCACATTGTTGACTCATGGTCAACCTGTTGTCCACCAGAATTCCCACGTCCTTCTCTGCCGTGCTGCTCTCCAGCAGGTCCACCTCTAACCTGTACTGGTGCCTGGGGTTATTCTTACCCAGGTGCAGGACCCTACACTTGCCCCTGTTGAACTTCATCTCTGCCCAGTCCTCCAACCTGTCCAGGTCTCACTGAATGGCAGCACAGCCTTCTGGTGTGTCAGCCTGTCCTCCCAGTTTGGTATCATCAGCAAACTTGCTGAGGGTACGCTCAGTCTCTTCATCCAGGTCATTGATGAACAGGTTGAACAGGGCTGGACTCAAGACTGACTCCTGGGGAACCCCACTGACTACAGGCCTCCACCCAGACCCTGCACCGTTGATCACAACCCTCTGAGCTCTGCTATCTAGCCAGTTCATGTTCCATCTCACCAAGCATTTACCTAGCCTGCATTTCCTGAGTTTTCCTATGAGGATGTTCTAGTTTTCCAGATTCTTATGACTTCAAACAGCGTTATCTAAATATATTATTTCCATGGGAATATGATGATGGTAAGAAATTTAGAATTTCAATCAAGGTCACACATTCAAATCCCTGATAGATGCAAGACCAACTCCTTCTGTTTTCAGCCACTAGTGTAAACCATGTTTCCAAGTCATTTTGAAGAATGCCGTGTTTTTCCAAAGTATGCTTTTTCTGTCTTTTCTGTTTTAATTCACAGGCACAAAATTTTTACATTTCCTCAGCTAAAACCTCAAAATTAAGGATTTTAGTAGTGTTGTCCTTACAGTAGAATACTCCTTAACCAGCCTTCAATGAAGAAATTTAAGTAAACTTTTGGGTTTTGAGACCCCCATTCAGCTTACACGTTGTTTTGCTACATAGGTCAGAATTGTTGTAGGATCTCTCCCTTTTTCAGGTAGGGGCTTCTATTATTTATTCTTCTCAAACAAATGAAATATCCTTTTTTTTTTAATGGGCTTCTCCCTTTAGCTTGTCAGAAGTTATTGTCACATTTTCTCTACTCAAAAATAAAACAATTACCAGTTTGAGTTGTCAGGATCTGTATACCATCCAAATTACAGAAATCCATTTGTGCTTTCCAGGATCTCCAAAAGAGAGTTTTGTGGGGTTGTCTGCTGATGCTGATGAGAAATGTTGTTGTGTGCCAGCCAGCTTGTTATGGACAGTTGTTGAACAACCAGATGCTGTAGACTGATCTCACCTCTATTGCATTAGCTTACGGAAGTGATCATGCACTGTCCCTTCCAAATCCTATAGAAGACTACATGTTTCTTAAGATAGTATACATTTCTAGACTCCAAATATTTCAGCTTGCCAAAACACTCTATGTTCATGTTTCTCCCTTGGTCTGTAATAGATGCAGGAATGTGTATTCACTATAAACTCTTCTTTCTATTTGTTAAGTTTCAGATCTTTTATACAATCCAAAGTCCCAGATGTTAACAGAAATGTGTTTTGTTGCTTTAACAGTGAGCTAGTCTTAGCTAGATGCTCTCTCAGTCCCCTTTCCTGCACATTTCCCACTGTCAAATTTCCTTTTCCCCAGATAAATTCGCTCTTCCCTTGGCTTCTATTTTTTAGAACTGCAGAATGTCCAATAGTTTAAAACAATGGCACAATCTTAAGACCTTCTTCTTCCTGATATAAGCAGTGCAGACGTGCTCTGACCCTCAACTGGCTTTCCCCTCTCCCATTGAATACTTAACCCATGACATCCAAGCATTCTCTCTGTGATCAGGAACTATTTGTCATGGACTTGAAGATGAACTTTATTTCTAGGATGGATCCTTACTTTTTCGTTTTTCAGTTCCATAAACTTATTTAACGTCACCTTTACATTAAAAAAAGTGTTGTTTTCAGTGCAAGCCTGCTATCCTATACCCATTTCCCAGCACTGGAAATGGAAATATTTATCTTTCTTCTAATCATTAGAGCATAGACATAACTTTCATCTTTGAGAGGAAATCAAATCTTTTCCACAGCAAATTTATAGCTATTTTTCTGAAAGGCAGTGATTCAGCAAGGACTGAATTCAAAATGAATAGAACAGAATTTCAGATCTGGTTAGCAAGTGGTTACTTTTCCATTAGATCAGATCAAAGATCTCTACAGTAACTGCAGACTTTGTCCCATAGTAACAGTGATACAAACAGTAAGGGAAATATCTATATTGATACTGATTCTCTCAATAAGTTGTTAAAGTATATTATAGTTTTTGTTTGTGTTTTTTTTTTAACATAGTCATCAGCTTTGCAAAACTTCAGTGTTCCGAAACCTGTGTCCAGAGTGAAAGACAACATAGGTGGATGAATGCATGAACAGCCACCAAAACTTTCCCAGCTTTGACCACTAGAGTATAAGTTGGTCACAGAGTTCTGAAAAGCTGTCAAATCTATAAGCAGATGATGTATAATAGGAGCAAAATCCAACAAAACTCCTTCATCTATAGCTGGCTGAGAAATGATCCAGTTTAAAGCATTTTCAGTTCTGTTTTTGACCATGGAAATTTGCTTTTGATGATTGTGCAACTAAAATAAATTGATCTCTTTTGAAATAATTCACATTTCTTCACATTTATTCATATTGACAATCTTGTGCTTTCACAGGCTAATTGAAACTATATTGCTTCTTGTTCAAAGAGTGTAATACAAACCAAGATACCATCTTTCAGCAAACAAGCAATATCCTTCAAACATGGTTTGAGGCATCATGTAACACAAGGGAAATCACTTTGTATTATCACAGCCCTGGCATTACCATAGAAACATTTTTCCCTTTTCCTTTGGACTAGCTTCCATTTGCCAATGTCTACTTTTAAAGCGAAGTATAGTATGCAAAATCAAAATAACACTAGTGCCAAGTTACTGTGCACCAATGTCAAGTGACAAAAATCCTTTTAATCTCAGTTTCCAACTTGGTCTAAATGTAAGATGGCATTGGATTGCCCTCACTTTTAGAATAAACACAAACTCCAACCCTGACCACCTGCAGTTCCACATGTCCCATTACAACATAGCCAGCACCTTTCCAATCCAGTTACTCTGTGACCTGTATATCTGAAATGCTATCTGTCACCATGGTCACAAGGATTTGGGTGCCTAAGGACTTAGGCAGTGCCAATGTGAAAGCAGTGTGCCTAGAAAGCCCTGTAAAACCCATATTTTGACCACAGGTTGTAATATAAAAGTGAACTGGACTTTTATAGATCTTATATTGTGGAATTCTAGGAATCACAACAGAGATGATATGATATTCCCAGAGACTGGATGAAGTATATGTGTTGGGGTTGGGGCTGTTTTTGTGTTTTTAATGGAAAGATGGGAGGGATGGCGAAGACTGCTGCAAGACTCCTCACAGATTTTGATAAAGCCCTAAGGAATGCTGTCTCAATACTACTTTTGTTGTTACTGATCTTTATTTAAATGGTGCCTGTTTCCTGCTTACCTCTGTACTGTTAGGTCAGTGAAAACCAGACATTTTTTTCTTTTGACTTGAAAGGTTGCTCTTGAATCCTAGCTTGGCAGGGCTTTTTGATTCTCTCCACTTAAATGTACGTCATCATCAAGGAAGGAATTTGTGTTTGCTTTTTCCTCTTGGCTAGCACTTACATGATTCACTCTATCATATTTTATGCATTAAAAATAATTTTAAAAACTTGCTACTACCTGGTTACTAGTTGTTAAAAACTTTCAGAAAGTTAGCAGAGATCAATTTCTGATACATGGGTGCAGGAGGTTTAAGTACTAAAGTTTCCCGAACAATAGGTTTCACATTTCAGATACTTCTTGTATTCTGTACTGGAAAGAAATGGATAGCTCACAAATCATGAGTTTCACAGAGACAATATTTTTAAAGATTAACCACCACAAACACAATTTGTAAGGCACTATTCCTAGCAGCAATACACATTTATTAGCTATATTAAAACCTAACTCAATTATTAGCATCTTGGCTTGCATTCCAAAGGCCTAGTTTTTGATGAATGAAAATTTGTAACTCATTCTCTCTATGTGGAGACCAATTAGGTGAATAGGTTGTGTCAAAACCATTTGAGGAAGTTAGCATTACAGTTATATTGGGGCTTTCACAGTTTCTTTCTCATGTCTAATAGCCAAGCCAGTAGAGTTCATTTACAATCAAAAGCAATAGGACTGATTTTGTCTCTGTCAAAACAGACTACTTCCTTTTGGTGTGCAAATCTTAATTCTTTATCTGGGTAAAGGACTTTTACTACCATGCTTCATTCAGAATTGACATGTTTGTAACAGCTGTATTCAATCTTTTGACACAACAGCTGTCTATCTGAATTGCTTCCATTAAACTCATATAGTTTATTTTAGCTCGGAATGGGTTGCTGTTTAAAAAAAATCAAAACAGAAGAAATAAAGATGATACTTCTTTTCACCTTCACAGTTTTGTGAACAAAGGTCATGTGTTTGCAGAGCTGCTTCTTTCAGTACACTACTACAAGTAATTCAGACAGTAGGGCTTACTTAGGATGTATTTCATCTCCATTTGGCATTTTAAACTGCAACTCTAAATTCAGCTTTAAACTTACCAGTTTCTATTTTTCCCTGGAAATGTTCAGTGCTGCACAGTGAACCAGGAAAAACACTTCTGGTAAAGGTATATCCTTTTCTCAGTCTCCAGCTATCATCTTTGGCCTCACTTCTTCAAAAATGCATCTAGATATTGTGCAAGTTCTGGTTATCTAATGAAGCCTTCCTTCCCCTTCACAGGAACTGACCATGCGGCACCACAAAACTGAATGGCTGAGGTTGACAGAACTATGGAGGTCAACTGGTTGAAACTCCTTCTCAAGCAGGGCCTCCTAGAGCCAGTTACTTAAGACCATGTCCAGATGGCTTTATAATATCTCCAAGGATGGAGACTCCACAGCATCTATGGGCAACCTGTTCCATCTGTTCCTGTGCTTAGTCACCCTCAGAGTGAAAAAGTGTTTCCTGATGTACAGCAAGAACCATTGCCTCTTGCTGTCCCCAGGCACCACTGAAAAGAGCCTCTCTCGGTCTTCTTTACACTATCCCTCAAGATATTTATACACATTGATAGGATCCCCCCGAGTCTTCTCTTTCCCAGGCTGAACAGGCTCCTCCTCATTTGAGAGAAGCTCTAGTCCCTAGCAGAACTATGCAATGTCATTACCAGATGCCTTTTTATTTTTCTCGCTCCTTTACATATCTATTCTGTGGTGACTTAAGCCAAATAAGAGTTCTGCATGAAATGGATTGGGACAACTTGCTTTTCTTTGTAGACCTTGAGAAGAACTGCTGCAAATGTATAGTAGTGCTGACAGCATTTAACTTCTATCATCAAAAAACTGAGTTCCACTGTCATCTGGAACTGCACATTTTCTTTCATTAGTGCACTTTACTGCTGAAGTCTTTGTCCAGAAAACAGATTATATTAAAGTTTTGGCCACGTTTTAATTTAGTAACAGAGAAGAGCTTCAAACTCTGATCTAGCACTATCAGGTTGCTGATTCTCTCTTCAATGTGACTTGACTGGGTTTCTCAATATGCTTACATTCCATGTTCTAACAAAGACTTTGTCTGTACTTCCAGGTATTTTTCCTAGATTTTCTGGAAATCCTCCAGTTGCCTTGTTTCAAAAAGAGTTTAACTACTTTCACTGAATTAAAAGATGGCAGAATGTAGCATTTTCAGACAGTTTGCCTACAGCAATATGTGTATAACACATATGAAAGATGTTTGCCACTGTATATTATTGCTCACTTTTTTTCAGTACTACAAGACAGCTGCTATGCAGAAAAATCTTTGGAATTGACTTGAAGCTGGTATTCACTGAAAAACTGAGAACTTGCAAAGGGTTTTGATTTCACTGTTCTCAATAAGTTCTTCCAGTACAACACCTATGGTTTAGAGAGATTTGCATTCTAAAAAGGCTATAAAGAGTCTAGTTTCTTCAGAATGAAATGGGTTGCATTCCATTCTCACAAGTTACTTGAACTAGAGATTTCTTTTTTCAAAGTAGGTATATATACAGGGCCATGCCTACTTGCTTCTTGAAAATTCGGACACAGAACTCATAGAGAAAGCAGCCCAAAGCACAGAAGTTTTATACTTTTTTTTTCTGCTGATACTAAAAGGTTGATCCTCAGTAGCCAAAGCTGTAACAGTTGGGTATTATCAAAAACTCTCTGATTTACTGTTGCCTGGCCAAGACAGATTGATTAATTTGGATTGTACTCAGAGCTTCTGGAAGGTAGGTTACAAGTAAACTTGGGGATGACTGACAGGTCCTGAAATGGACGTAAGTGTTGTATCATGCTACTTATGCAGAGCACTAACAGAACACAGTTTGTCAGCACTTGCCAATCTCTCTTGATGAGTATCAGGAATTCCTGGAGTCTTGATCATGCACAATTCCAGCTCACTAATATGTGAATTTGTTTTGGAGAACTCTGGAAAGAAATGGAGGAGAAAAGTGGAGAACAACACCAAAGTCTGTTCCAGTGATTCACGAGAGGATTTTTTTCTTTTTCTAAAAAATAATAATTTTATATATATATATATATACATATGTTTCTGAAGAGCAGGCTAGCAATGTGAGGCAGTTGGGGCAAACAAGTAGGGCATGTACCCCTTTCACAAGGTCATTGATGTAGATTGAAACCATGTAATCCTTGAAGACCTGACTGAATGCTCATCCCAGCACATCTCATGCTTAGGCTGACACTGCAGGCAGTCTGAATCCAGAAAGCTCTGTAGTTTGCACAGGGCAGAGCTGTAAGCTGTGTATATGCTGGACACTACAAATGCCTACACATTTAGCTGGCATGCTAAGAAAGGAGAAAGTAGTATAAAAGGAATAACTAAGTTAGAAATAAAAATGGGCTGGCTATCTGAGGAGACCAAAAGTTACTTGGCAGGTCATGATTTAAGAGGAACAGAAGCACACACCTTCCTGTATGGCGGATGTGACCCTGTGATGCACAGGGAGTGGTGATGGGGGTGAAGCAGTACAGACACCACTGGGATTAAAGTCTCCCATTTAGTCATACCTGTAACATGAATGATTTTATAGACTGACAGTCAAATGTCATCCCTTTAACAGGCACTGTGTAGCAGAAAGAATATGTTATGCTGAGAATTTGAAGCTCTGAAATGCACAAGTAAAAATATCCCTGTCTCTACAGTTCAAATAGCACAATTGTGCATTCAAGGAAATTTTTTATTTAATTATTTTCTCATTACCTTCAGTGTTATAAAATAATTTGCCTGAAGGAAAGAAAGCAATGTAAATAATGCATTATTGCTACTACATAGATATTCTGGCAGACAAAAACTAGTGATGCAGTAAGGACTTTAAATATCCTCTAGTTCATAAAATCTGTATATTAAAAGACTGACAGGTCCACAATTTAATATTAGAAGCTACAGAAATGTTTGAGACAGAAAAACTTTGTAAGAATACTGTCTGAAAAATCCCCATAGTTCTCTAATGAACTGAGCTTATTCTAGATGATACATTTTTTTTAATGTTCCCTCTTTTAGATGACAAAATTAATATGTTTGGCTGATTTTCGTTGCTGCAAATTCTTTATATATGACAGAGTAGTTATCCCAGAATAAACGGGACAACAAATTCAATCTCTATTTTGTATTTTGTCATATATATCATTCATCACAAGTCAGATAACCTGCTAAATCTGAGCAATGTATCTTAGTGTCAGTATAAGTAAAGATGTATAGAGAGGTCTAATACCTGTTATTTTAAAATAAGATGGGCAGGTGTGCATCAAATATAGTTAATTCAAATTCAAAAAGTAAAATACGACTTTATTGGTAATGGGCATTAGTGGGATATGTTCTGTCCAGGTGGTCATGCTGATTATTAATGGATTTCAGAATAGGATGACCTTAAAAAGGTGAAGGTGTGTTTTCAATTGGACCCATATGCATTGCTGCCTGCTGCAGTTAGATGTAATTTTATTTTTTATCTTAAAATATCAGCTTTAAAATTACAGGGATTTATACAGTATGTGTATACGTACACTTTTATATTTATAGTTGAGTCTACCCAAGTCCAATATGATATAGCTTCATGCACTGAGTGAAATTTATACTAACCATCTTTTCAACTCATTATGCTCAAGCTCCATCAGCACTTTGAGAAGTAAACCTGTAAAGCATCTATGCATATTAAACTTGTCACATGTAATAACAGCATATTATATTAGCATTATATTTCTTTCTTAAAAGTATTCAGTCTAATCACAGTGGAACTGTTATTTGGTCTTTATTTTCTAATGGTGTGTTTGTTAACTTAGTTTACAAGAACAGCTTCCATTCCATTACTCTGAAATACTTAAAAGAGACATGAGAATAATTCAAGTAAAACCAAATTCTAGAATGGCTAAGGCATTAATGACACTGACCCCATCTCACAATAACAATATCTTTTATTAGAGATCTTATTTTACATATCCCCATAATATAGAAAACCTTCCAAGAGAAAATATCAAAAACCTTCAGTTTAAATCAGTTTGTTTCAGGTAACATGAGCAAGTTAACCAAAGGCATTCCAGATAAAGGAAAAAAAAAAAAAACAAACAGTACAGGTACAACTCTGGTATGGAAAGTAATTACAAGGTTTTAAACCATTTCTTACATGGCATTGTCTTTAAAACCATACTGGAAGGTAAGGATGCTTGGTTCTCTTAACCAGTAGTTATAAACCCAGCAGCTATAAAAACAGAGAAAAGAAAATAATATGACTAAATTAGATGGCCAATGCACAGAAAAAAGACCCAAGAACTTAATTGAAATATCTATATAACAAAAATACAGTGTAATAATTCATTAAGAATTGTTGAAAAACAAACTCAACGCATCGATAGCCACATTCCCAACAAACAGAAGTAAAATTTATTATCAGATTTTGACTGGGGTTTTGACTTGGTTAAGGATTTCAGGAAAGGATCCCAAATTGAAGGCTCTTCTGTTATTACACAAAAAATGCAAAATAAAGGAACAAAGATTAAATCTGCTGGTTAAGGAAGATTCAGGCATCATGATTGTACAGCTGATGATAAAAGAAAAGATGAAACATCTTTCGGAAGCAATTCCAACAGACAAAATACTTAACTTTATTGCATAAAAATTTTCTTTTTCTGCCTAACTAAAATGAAATAGTATTTTGAAAGCTCTCTTGCACAGAACACATAAAAGTCTCAGAAGCACTTTAACTCTGAAGATGCAACAAAAATAAATGTTATGAGAAATTTCTGCTGGCAAGACTACCTAGCTTTAAGTTCCAACAAAAGCCAGCACTTTCGAATACTACAGCTTAGAAAAGTTACAGTACATGTTTATTGCATGAAAATATCCATTTATTGGATTCATCTGATTTTTCCATTTGTGGTTAGTGGTTCTTATATTCTTGATATAATTTGCACCAGATCCTACTAAGTATTCCACTAATTACAAAACACACAGTAGATTGAAGCAGGGAAATCTACAGAATCTCAACAGGGATCAAATTTGTGACAATGCATGAAATTGAAGTTTCACTTTCATTTTCTTTTAAAATAGCCTGTGGCTACATGGTATGATTTGGTTCACTGTGGAACAACAATGATGAAACTAAATAGAGTAGGCAATGTTAGAGTTAAAAAAAGCACATCTTTTTTACCAGTTATGATGACTTTTCATGCATTAGTATTAAAGATAAGCAATGATGTATGGAAAAGTAAAACGTAAGTGAGGATAACAAGAAAGTTATGAAGATAAATTAGGACAAGGAAATGGGATCACTCTCAAATTCATGTTTAATATATATTAACTGTAAACAGCAGGTCTACTTAGGGAAATAACTTTTCACACTTGAATGGCTTCAGCACTAAATATGAATTACATAATATGTGAAAATAAAGCAAAAAGTAAGACACTATTTTTCAGTAAGGTGAACACTGGCAATGTAAGTGAGGTTACAAGTTTGAAAAATGTTTAAAATATAGGCACGTGATTCCAAATGAATAGGTCACCACAGTCTGTGACATACAAGCACAAGTTTTGATGCAAACTATGTCTTGCTTACTATCAACTCTCTGCATCAAGTTGCAATATCCTTGAAAGCAGTTAAATTTGAATTTTACAGTATACTTTTGTTTGTGTTTCACGTTATGACATCATTTTAATACATTCAAATAGTCAAAATATTCAGAATAAGACAGCACAAACTTGGTGCAGGAGGACATAGATCAGAGTGTGGCCAGCATTGTCAAACAGGAGATACACAGCTTAAGTATTATATAAACTACCTTTCCCTCCAAAACATTAACATGGACACCAAAATTGTAACAAGACTTATCAAAAAATAAGGCACATAGATCTTGATATGGTAATCTTGAAATAGAAAACTCATTTCAGAGAACATCAGTATCTAAATGAGTTTTATAAAAATCTTGTATTAATGCTAATTACGGACATTTCTCATCATACATGATAATGGAATAATTGCACATATCCCAGTGTGTCTCAAGTAACAAAATGGGAGTTTTATTAAACATTTCCATTGCAAAATTACTTTGTAGGTTCATGTTTTCCTATTTACATAACTCAGGTGAATGGTAGAAGTAATAAAATCTACCATCACTTATCATAAGTACTGCAGGCTTTCATTTTACCACAATTAATAATCCCCTTTGTGTTGAATAAATTGAAATTAATTGTGGAAGAAATTGAGATTATTGTAATTTATATAAATTATTGTGAATATTTGGACATTAGCTACTACACAAGGACATTTTATTCTGTTTTATTTCCAAGCTGCATCAGAACTTTCTACACTGAATTATTTGTACATAAATTCATCAAGGATCAGCAAAGAAGGCTGTTTAAAATTCAATCCCATCTTTACGAAAATTAAAACACCAGAAACACCATTGGTTAGCACTTGACCTGAGATTTAATCTGTTGAGAGGTTAACATCCTTAGAAATTTCTTCACTTGTTGCATTAACTTACACTGATGTTGGTGTTTTATGGAAAATAATACTAAAAAAAAAAAGTTGTTTGTAACATGGCTTTTCACTGTGTTGTCAAAAAAACTACAGAATGCATGTTTTTCTCACAGTATCCAGAAGCTGGAATAATTATGTGCTTCTTATTGCACGTGAAACTTAGAGGAGATATAATTGCAGATTCCTCTTCTTTATCTGAGTATTAAAGCCAGATTTCATCTTAGCCGAATCCGAAACGTATTTATTTCCATAGAACTCATATTTATTTCACTTATATTTCTGGCATCCGGAGGTGAATGCATCAAAGATAAAGATGTGGGCGTAAGACTTTCCACTTTGAATTTGTTAAAGAGTTTATGCACCTTTATCTGGGAAAAAACAAACAAACAAACAGATCTTTAGAAAATACAGTATTTACCTTAAAGCTGACTTTAACCTAATCTCTAGCAACAATCCAAATGATCTGGCAGGGGGACTGGACTAGATGATCTTTCGAGGTCCTTTCCAATCCTTAACATTCTGTGATACATCTTCTTAGAGCTATCAGTACAGCAATTCTTACACCAAAGATTACGAATATTTTTAAGTACGACGTCTCCAATGCTGTATGCTAAATTAGATCTTTTTAGGCAGTGTTCACTTGCCACATTTCAAAGCGAGTAAGTTAAATCAATACATTAAAAATTGATCAGAAATATTTGGATTAAATTCTTCTTTTTCTAAACAAAATAACACTCTTCTGCTTAAAAAGATCAAAACTATTCCAAAATTTGATCACAAAATTACTGTACATTCATAACCATCCAGTCCATCTTAAACCTTCAGAACACTTATTTCATAATTTTATGTATCACATCAATTCTATAGCAATTGCAAAACACTCATATATTTGCAATGGTGTAGGTCATGTATGTGAGCATGGATAGAGATAGAACAAGTAAGTTTTTAAAGTAACAGTCACTTAATTTGTGGATATGTTAATAATATTCAGAAGATACATTTCAGAATATGAAATTTGATTCTTTTCACTTAGTAAAGTTCTAAAACACTATTAAAAATAGAGAAATACGAATCCATGTTATATGAAAACATTTACAGAAAGTTAACGAGATTAAAACTGACCTAGAAGTTTACTTACATACCAGCAGGTCCATATCTTTATCAAATAGAAAGCAGCTTTCAAGATAAACTTAACTATTATCCTGGAAGTATAACTCTTTAAAAATAACTACCCAGACTTCACCTCTAGTTTGTCTTAAATATCAGTGCTTCTGCAATAGTAAGCTATCCATAAAGTGTCAGTATACCTTTCCCTGAGTAGTGGAACAGAACAGATCCATGTGTCTGTTTGAAAATCTACAGTCAAATCCCTTTCTGTGAAGAATCAGAACAGCTTCATCAGATGGCTCAATGTCTACCTACAAATAAACAAAACTAAAAATTACTCAGGAAGTAGCAGAGTTAGAAAGACATTTTATAACCTTATAAAATTATCATTACCTTATGGTAACAGAGCCATTTATGCTTTAAATAATATTTAGCCCAGATAGAACACATTTCTTTTGATGTTTATATGACAAAACATAGAAAGAAATAAACAGTAAAGAGAGTTTAAATGTACAAAGTACTACAGAATCTAAATATAAGTTGATAACCAGAGTTCAAACTCAACAGATGCACACATACACACTCAGAATTAAGTGTAGCTCCCACTGCTGCATGAAAATGCAACTATTAAAACTATTAAATAAGTTTTTTGTTTATAGGTTAGACATACAGTACTCTTGAGTGTCAGCAGGCATCAAACAATAACCTAAGAGTAACCCACAATCTCAGCTTCCTAGTTTGGACCAAATCACTTAGAACAAAGGATAGAACATAAATGTCTCAAATCAGAATCTTGTTTTGACATGTACACTTCAGAAAACAAAGTCATAGTGGAAAACTGTTTGGGAAACTTCAATTTAGAGGAAAACTTCATTTTTTTTCTTTTATACTAAGATGTAGAAAACCACTCTTCTATAGCAAGAATAACAGAAAAGAAATTCCTCACATTATAGTTGAATGTGCATGCAAGTTATCTTCACAGGACACAAGTGGCACATGACAGGATGCCCTTCACACTGCAAGCTGTTTGCTGTATCAATACACTCACCTTAACCATTTATTTTCTATGATGCATTATTTGATTTCTTTTTTGTTGTTGCTTTACATGCTTGAGATCTTATCATGTAAATACTGAGGACATAAAAAAGGTTGTTCTATCCACTACCATGGCAGCTCTTAGGGCTCTTTTTATTTATTTTCAGTTTAGTTGGTTTTGTAGTGGTGATTTTCCCCAAAAGTCTCTAACATGAGTTAGGTTATTTTCTGGTACTTCAGTAAGTATCTATCACCTTGGAGAAAGCTATGCCAACAAGCATTAAGCACTCTGTGATGCCTTAGGTCTTGAAGGTGTAACAAATTGGAGAGGTCTTAATCTAACAGGCTTCAGATACAAAACAATTTTCTATTAATACAGGATATCTTGGAACAGCTTGAACCAGCTTTTTTGATAGCCAGCATGACACAACTTCATAGTATGACAAATTCGTAATATTAAGAACTCATTCAGATAATAAAAAATGGTAAAATGATAAAGTTATTGTTTTCTAAGTAAGTTCCTCATTTAAAATATTAAAAACATAACTCAACAGTATTTGGAATTGAAATGAGATACTTTACAGTAAAACACGCATTGGTAAAAACTTTGCATAATTTACAAATAATGAATAAAATTCAGTTTGAGATTTTCATGAACAACATTAGTTTGTAACCACCTAAATCTAGGTTTTTTATTAACGAATTACATCTAAAGTCAGCATATTCAAACAAGTTTGCAGTACTTAATACCACTGATGGTTGAAAAAGTTCTTATCCTGTTTATAGAAACAGTAGTATCACTTCCTATATCAAGGTAATAAGTATGATATGACAAAATAATTTTCCGTCTCCAACTATGAAATACTTGACATGGTTTTCACTGTCACTGATGTGACAGTTTTGCATTTAGAAGTAGACATTTTTATGCACACAATGTAATATCGTCTGCCTAAACATCAGATTAGTGAAATATTAAAATTCATACTGCAAAAGCCTGAGTTCCTGTGGGTTAAATTGATGTTAAAAACGACAAGGCAGCAATGAGTATCAACACTTTCACTATTACAGTGGAATTATCTTGTAGTAATCTGCATAACAAATGCATTTTAAATGATGGCATGAATATTTCATGTCAAGTCTTTAAAACTAAATATTATCTTAATTAAGATTCAAAAGATATAAATCAGAAATGCAATAAACAATTAATGACACCTTTAGGTGTAAAGGGTAAAGTAAGTATAAACATCTATGATATAGTATTCGATCTTTTAGAATTCCCAGGAGTTTATCATGCACAGAATATTATCCACACATAATAAACTACGCTGTTCTAACCTATTAGCAAAGCAGGTGTAAGACTGACTAAATTGCCATCTACTTTCACTTACCTCTTCTTACATAATCTCTAGGTAAATTAGATTAAGCATATGCAAGCCTAAGGATCAACCTGATCTTCATCAAGAAGACCTTCTAAACATGACCTTGCTAACTGCATGAAAACCTGTAACATTTCTAAATTTGCAACAGACACCACCCTAATCTTGAAAACTTCACAGCATTGGTATATGACAAGAATTCCTTAACTACTGTAGTATCAAATCTCTGACTACCTTTCTTGGAAGAGCTGTCAAAGTTTGATGTGATTTTGATCTCTGAGAAATAAAATGTGGTTTTCACATCAGGCCTCTAGATAGAAATAATTTTTGCTAGGCTTTCTCATAAGCAGTATCCCAGGGCAATGCTGATAAAAAATTGATATGAAAGAAAAACATTTAACACTTATCTGATTACTGTAAGCTAACAGACATGCATGAAAAAGTTCAAGTAATGTGACAAAAATATTTATTTCTATTTAGTATACAGGGACAAATGTACTCAGATATTAAATCTTGAGGTCCAGTCTATTTACAGTGGGTAAAATCAGTGCCAAACAAATTAAAAACTGAAGCTTTATTTAACATTTCTTTAAATTCCTAAGGTATTGGACTCTTCCATGACAAGATCACATATCTTACAATAGTGAGATTCTTCCCACTGAGAGGAGTAGAGTTCAAAGGGAAACCAGGAATTCCCTTACATTTTTTTCTAATTTATGTTTTATTACCTTTTCGTGCATTCTGATTTCTACCTTAATTCTTAATTACATTTTATTTTAATTTTTGACGTTTGTATGTGAAGTTGAAATGATATTTCTTGAAAATCAACTTCAACAGCTAAAGCAAAGTAGTATTCTACATTTCTGGAAAAAAATTGCATTGCATCAATTAGCCAGAATTATGAGACCTGTCATTCAAATTCTTGGAAGACAAAGAAAGGAAGCAGAAAGTGAGAAGGGATTTTAAAAGACCATTTTGGTGTACAAGAAATTATATGCAAGGCATAGCACTATTTCTGCTGTGAGGAAGAACTGTTCTGTACCTATAATGAGAATGCTCCTGTCCTATGACTACTGATAAATTTCATTTCGAAGTAAGGCTGCAAGCTCAAGGGTTGTCAATCCAGAAATCACTGAAATATACAGTTGTGGACAGGGAAGAGATCATAGCCACAATCTTATACTAACTGGGACAGGGAGGCTGAAATAGCACAGATAAAATTGTAGAATTCACCTATGAGTAGCAACGCTGAACTCAACAAACCAGACACAGAGCCAGTCTTCCATTTCTCAGGTTTACTGGCCACATGATAGAAACACGGGGAGGAAGTTTAAGCCTTGAAAAGGGAGAGGGGGCATGTTCATGAAGGCCTGCCCCTGAAGCAAACAGGTGTTACTGAGCTGGCTGGGGTAAACGAACGGATGTTACAGTGAAGTGTAGAACATACATGTCATATAAAGATCTAATTCAATACAATTCTAACTCTTCAAAGGCATAAGACCTACAGAATCAGAAGTTATTCCACTTTGAAACTGAAAACAAGAAACAGTCACGGCTGAAGGTGTGTACATGAGATTACTAACAGAGAAAGTGTGAGAAAGTAACCTAATTCTTTAAATTTTAAAATAAGGTTTAAGACTAAAGATGAAGAATTATGATAAAACAGTAACTAATGGCAAGTTTTGTAGATATTCTGAATAGAAGCTGAGGTTATTACAGATGAGAAGTTCTACCTCAGCCACCACAGAGACTCTAAGTAAGTAACCAAGTATCTAAGTATGGCAGAATTATTAAGGTATGGTACATTTTCTTTAAGTCTTCCAAATGGAATCAGATGGGTTTAAAACTACAAGCTTTCTTAAAAACACAAATTATTGGACTCAGAACAAAGTCAAACAACCTTATATTTAATTCTTAATACAGAAGACATCGAAGTATATGAACCATTCTGCACTTAAACTTTGGAAATGCACTGAAATTTGTCCCCTCCAGAGACAGAATAATGCACTGAAATTTGTCCCCTCCAGAGACAGAATAATGCACTATGAATTTTATTATGTCGGGAAAAAATAAATTACTGTATTTCACATTACTCAAACAGATACAAGTTCTTGCAGAATTAACAAAAAACTAGTCATCACACTGCAGTTTATTACACCATATAAACCACCTCCCCCCCACTACTTTCCTAGAAGGAAGTATTTGATTAGGCTATATAATAAGCTATATGATATGTTTGTTCATAAAAATAGTAGTATGACCTCACCTTTGATTGGATTGTCCTGAGATTGACTATATGCATATCACAAGGCATGGACGACACGAGTGGAGAAAAAGTATTTAGCATCTCTGGGACACCTGAATCTGCATAAGTTGTCATTGGAATTACAGGATGATTCAAGAAAGCAGAAGTCATATGGCTCAGCAGTGAGGGAAAACTGACTGATGCCTTCTCTTCATTCTGCAAAATACAAGAGAAAATATTTGTAAATTCAAGTTCATATATCATCATGTCTAAATTCTGAAACCCACTTACTTTATATCTGATTCCATTAATTTAATACAAACATTTTACAGACTGTCCATTTAACCACTTTTGGAAACTCTGATCATCCACTAACTCTCTTCTAGTAATAAGTATACTTGTTGTTTTTACAAATCATTAGTACATCTTTCAAAACAATCATTAAAAGACACCTCATATTACACCATTCCTCTGTTTTCTGTGTTAGCTCCTGGTGTGTAAACAATGTAGTGTAGAGAAAGAAACTAGCTACTAGTTTAGCATTTTGCTCTTATCTATTATCTACTTGAATACTGACAGCCAGCTAGTCTTTTGCAGGCCTCTTTTTCTGCATAAAATGCCTGTCCCAAGTTTCTTGTCTACTGTAATTGGATGCATCTAGTTTGTATCCTCTATCCCTCTTTCTTTTTAAATCTAACTTCTTAAAACTGTTTGCTTGGAGAAATCACAACTAGCATATTTTTCTTGGTCCACAGTGCAAAAGATATCTTTCAGCAGTGTTATTACAATGTAATGCTGGCAGGAACTGAAGTGACTCCTCTCTCTCAAGATTTTACAAGTTTTATACTTTCCCAAGTTTTGTGTTTGCAGTGCTTTTACAGGGCTGCAGAAGCCATGTTACAAACCTAAAATTACTAAGTCCTACATATTGTCAACAGCTAGTTAAATCTCCATAGAAGCCAGAAAAGAAAACAAAGGAACTTCAAAAAGATCATTTCTGTTTCAGAATGTCAGCAAAGGCGCAATGTGTGAAAACCTGTTTTGCTCATATTTTTCCTCACATACCTAATCAGATAAATACTTGTTTGTTTATAGTTGAACAGGTGATTTTTAGTGAAAACTTTGCAGAAAGTTTACTTTAAACAGTATCTTAAGCATTAATATCTTAAATTTGCACTTTTTGATAGGTTAAAAAGATGGAAATAAAAAAATAAATGGGAGATACTTAAAGCAAAGGAGAGAATTATTTATCAGTTTATAATTGACAATCATAACAGTAATTCCTGGTTTGGGGTGCATGTTCCTGTATACATACTTATTTATACATCTGCCTTACCATTAAATACTTCCGACAGTGTAGCAATTGAAAATATGCCGGAGCTGAACTGATGCAGGATCATAATTTCGGTTTTATTCTTGGTGCTTTTCTTAGTAATGAGTAAAACTGTTTGCCTCTTTGGTAGCTACTAATTAATGAGACTAGTATTTTTATAGATCTATTATGAAACCCAAATTACACCCCCAAAATGTTAGAGTCAATACTTGTAGAGGATTGCTACTCCATGCACTTCACTACATTAATTTACATTGAATTCCGTTTGCCAGTTTACTGCATGCTTAATCAGTCTTAACTCCTCCAATTCCTCAGTTAGCCTTGATTTTTTTATTACGTTGAATAGTTCAGCATCAGATTCTGGAAATAATGGAGGATTCCAGAGAAACAGAGTCTTGAAGGATTCTGGCAAATGCTAGAACCAGAGCTGATTCAACACGGCTCATTTTTGCTCCTACTGTGTTTAGATGTTTTATCACAGGCATAAGCATAGAACTTAAGCATTACCCACTTTGAAAAATCTGAAAAGCTGCACTAAGGCTTAGGTGGAGGTTTTATCTTGTATTCACACATCTGCACCAACAGAAGAAGTGCAGTCATTCCATGAATCTATACAATAGTAATGAGAGTGAAGAGTACAGCAGGTGTTAAAAGCTGCCAGGAGACCAAGGGAGAAAGGGGTTTGCAAACACTGTGAAGACTACTACCACAGAAGATCCAGAAAGGACACTTCAAATCCCAGTCCCCCCTAGGTAGATGCCAGTCATGAAAGGACTGCAGTACGTCTTTCCCCTCTCAATCTAGAGATCCAAAATTTACATAGGGCCCTGGGGAAAGACAGAGATGGGAAGGGTTTGCATGCACGGACAATGCATTTGGAAAAACAATTACATTATACACATATTCAGTATGTGGGCAGCTTTCAGCAGTACCCTGCTGGTGTTAAGTCAGGAGATGCAGTCCCACAGTCTCCACTTGCTCTCTCAAAAGTGGCATTATTTCCTCAACTTCAGTTGACAGTGTACAGCACTCAAAGTATGAACGGTGCTCCACTGGTAGCCTCACAAACATTACATACAGGCAAGATCCTGATGAATGCTACTGATGTAGCTGAGTGCTAATGAGGTCTGATCAAAGCAAATACTGCCTTTTAAAACTACTTTACAGCACATTTTATACAGTTATCCAATTGAAAACTGTCCGTTGAAATACAATCCCTTGAATGACTGTGCAATAGATGCAACAAATCCTCATACAGGATCTTTCCTTGTCACCAAAAGTAAGGTGAATAATTATTAACATTTTGTTTTGAGGAAAAACAAACCAACCAACCACACTTAAGTTTGCAAGAGGTTCTAAGAATGGCCTCATATATGAAAAAGTACCCTTCTATCAGCAATGAGCTATTTTATTGATAAATAGAGGATGGAGAAGATAAGAAAAGACTCAAAGGGTTTTTGGTAAGAGTTTAAACTGAGAAACTAATGACCTGGATGAAGGTACAGAGCGCACACTCAGCAAGTTTGCTGATTATACCAAAGTAGGAGAACGGGCTGACACATCAGAAGGCTGTGCTGCCATTCAGTGAGACCTGGACAGGCTGGAGGACTGGGCAGAGAAGAACCTGAAGTTCAACAAGGGCAAGTGTAGGGTCCTGCACCTGGGGAAGAATAACTCCAGGCACCAGTACAGGTTTGGGGCTGGCCTGCTGAAGAGCATGTCTGCAGAGAAGTACTTGGGAGTCCTCATGGACAACAAGTTAACCTTTAGTCAGCAATGCGCCTGCCTGGCCAAAAAGGTCAATGGTATCCTGGGGTGCACGACGAAAAGTGTGACCAGCAGGTCAAGGGAGGTTCTCCTCCCCTGCTACTCCGCCCTGGTGAGGCCATATCTGGACTACTGCGTGCAGTTCTGGGCTCCCCAGTTCAAGAAAGACAACCACTTAAGGGAGTCCAGCAGAGGGCTAGGAAGATGATTAGGGGTAAGAAGTATCTTTCTGAAGAGGAAAGGTTTAGAGAACTGGGTCTGTTTCACCTGAAGAAGAGAAAGGATCTGATCAGTGCTTATAAATAAGGGCAGGTGTCAAGAGCATGGGGCCAGATTATTTTCAGTGGTGCCCAGCAACACAGTAATGGGCAAGGGACATAGACTAAACATAGGTGGTTCCATCTGAGGAGAAACTTCTTTGAGGGTGCCAGAGCACTGGAACAGGCTCCCAAGAAAGGTTGTGGGGCCTCTTTCTCTGGAGATATTCAAAACCCACCTGGGCATGATCCTGCACAACCTGCCCTAGGTGGACCTACATTAACACGGGGGTTGGACTAAATGATCTCCGGAGGTCCCTTCCAATTGCAAACATTCTGTGATTCAGCACTGGACTTAATCAGACCCTTTTATGCCCCTCCTACCCCAGTTTTTCTCACTTGTTCCTCCTTGACGATACTCGTTCCTCTCCTATGTCCATTCCACTGAATATCCCATAAGAAACCTCGTTAAAAAAAAAAAAAAAAGGTCCAGAATGGTCTGAAATTCTCCCATTCTCCCTCTTTTTCAAATTATTTTAAATCCTGGACCTCTTTAGGCAATAATACCCTTAGTCTGCACCAAGTGACTTCTGTCAAGTTGTCTTGTTGGGTTTCACACTAGGAGCAGTCTAATCTTCTTCATTTCATGGTCTCTGGATCAGCCAGTTCAGTGTGGTTCACTCCTCCCTCATTAGATTACTTCGCTTCTTTCACCTATCACTGCTCCTGCGGTGACTGTTAGGTCCTTGCATTTAATTTAGTTATCTTTAACCAGATGCCATAATAGCAATCACGTTCTATAAACAGGTCATTTGGATAAGAGCTGCTCACTGGTCTACAGAAAAGTGCAGATGGCAAAGAAAGTAACTGGTCACCATGACCTAAGCACATCACCATAATTATCGAAGTTGACAAATACGCAGCCATCAGTATAGCTGGACTAAAGGGATCACAAAAGCAGACAAACAGCATCACATGCTTTTCTCAACAACAGAAATATTTTATACTTTAGTTATAGCCTCTCCCACTAACTTTATTTCTAATTCTTCTTGCAGTGTTTAGATTGTTCACTAATGATCAGGGAGAAGAAGGAGGGGCTTAATGCCTAAATAAACAACCCATGCTAGAGTTGTGGAAGGGGCATGGTGATTTTGTTTCCTGTTGACTGGGAAGAGCTTATCTTGTTCCCAAGGATGACAGAACACAGTGACCACAAATCTTCTGGAGTTTTGCTTTGATGAAAACAAAAACAAACAAAAAAACCCCAATCCAAAACCAAACAAAAACAAGAAAAAAACAAAACTATGATAAAGACAGAAACTACACAATTATATCTCCTCATTTTTGTTCTTCAGAAAGGGTATCTGCTTTGGAAGTCTGCTGCTCACATGAAGTTCTTGCTGCTGATGAAAACTGCTTGTTCCAGGTGCAAGGAGAATAACTTTTGAGAGATACTTCACATGAGAATACAAGAAGAAGAAGAAGCAGACAGACTTGCAGCCTTTCTTCCCTCCTTCAGGAAAGATTCTGCCCTACTGGCAGAGCTTGCAGAAGGAATGAGCATGCCTTCCTAGAAGTGGTAATACAGAAAGGTTTAGCTTTAAGACCTCAAACTGCACCAGCTCAAATAAGCTCTCAAAAGACCCTAAAGAGGTCTACCCTCCCAATTCTGTGAATTACATGGGCTGAAATTGGAGAGACCAAGCTTGAATACTATGCATACTACTGAAGTAAAATAATTTCTTTCTAAACAGAGTTGGCAGACAGGTACACATAAATGAAGGCAAAAAAAAAAACAGCACCACGTAAGTGGAGCTTGGAGACAAATCCATCTTTATTTAGAATCTTTCTGCAACACATCTTTGTCACAGTGTCAAGAAAAAATCAAGTATTTGAAAGAAATGAAGCCGTAAGGTGCTCTAGCATAAAAATAAGGACAATGCTTGCCTGAAAACAGATAGTATCTGTAGCTAAATCTGAGCAGCAGACACAAACTTCCAGCATAATAAATACAGTATCATCTATACAGTAGTAGCAGTAATAATAATTTAAATGTATTGTTTTAAGCAAAGCTGTAAGAGCTAACACATACCTGAATCCCTTTTCAAATCAAACAAGAAATAAGTGTACCTTCCTTACTAAATATCTGTAGCAATACTCCAAAGATGCACTGTGTTCTGTGCAAGAGGGAGATAGAGATTTTTTTTTTTTTCTTTTGTCTTCTGTAGCCACCATAAATGCCCAGAAATTTCAAGTTCAAGATTTTTTATATATTTGAGGAGTTCACTATGGCAGTCATAACCAAAAACGAAACCAGAATATCTGAAGTTGTCAAACATGGGTTTGAAAATGCTTCTAAATGTCAGTTGTTAAGCCAATGTTGAGTTTCTGCTTTTTTGAAATAACAAGTTGACTATGGTTGTTAAGATGTGTTTACACATAGCATAACAGTGCACAGTATAGTATATAGCTACTACATTCAAGGTACGCATGCATTATAAATATGCAGACCCAGTAACTGGCAAATGCAGCTCAATAATCAGACATAAATGGCTATATCACCAAGCATATCTTTCCAGAGAAAGTGGATACTGACAGATATTTCACACAAAAAAAAGAGTAGTTGTATATGGTGGAAGAAAATGCGTTTGATTATCTCACTGCCACATATTTGTTATTTTATTAACTGCCTTTATCATTGTTTCTCTAAACAAGCTCTGCCAAACCATAGAAGCTATTTAAGCCATTGAATCCTGGCTCTCTGTTTGAGACTAGGCTATAAATCCAGTTATATAAATTACGCAAGTCAAAGCAAGGTATGAAATAGGAATGTGAAGGAGAAAGTGTGTGCCTGGCATGGTATCTTTCCTCCAGCTATGTCCTTGATAAAATAAATATATCACAACTTCCTGTAAATGCTTTTTCATTTATATTCTTATACTAATATAACACACTGAGGCCCAGAAAGTAAAAAAAGTATTAATGCCTTTTTTAAAGAAAACTTACAATAAATGTAACGAGTCTATATTTTAAAAAGTAAACATGTAGTGTTTTGACACGCAAGTATTGATAACTGTACTTAGTTTCATTCTCAGCTAAATAATAAGACCTTCAATTTGAAAATTAAATGCATTCCATTCTTGCTTAGCAACCTGAGGAAAAAGGAGAATTAATATTAGAAGAGAAGTCAAAAAGATATGTAGAGCCCAAAAATGCTTTCAAGGACAAAATGAACACAGGAGAATTAGTTAGGAGAAGAAAAATATGTATATAGAAATATATACGTATATAGAAATTGTATCAAAACACAGTAAGAGCACCAACAGAGGTCTAAGGGACACAGTTGTCAATAACTCAGGTGAGTATAATGAAAAATCAAATGAGATCTGCCCAGCTCTTACTACATAGATAGCTTACTTACTGAACAATATTGTCATGTCTAATACACCTTTTGGAGTACACAGACTGGGAAAAAATATAGTAAAAAACTTCAGCAAAACACATCAATCTGAAGTCTTTTGCACAGTGGCAATACCGGCCTGAGTAGTTACTACTGGCTAGATGAGATAGAATTCAAGAGACAAAAACCAGATAACATTAGGATTAGGGACTTAGTATAATACAGGCTACCTGAGTATGCCAGCAATTATTAAGAATTCTACCTACCTACTGGACAAGTCAGTCTTATGCTTCAGGACATTCATGTGGTTTGACTCTGCCATTAAAATACACTGTTCAGGGTGGGGTTGGGGAAGTATTTTGGAGACGTAAATTAAAAGAAACTTTTAGCTGATATTGACACAACCAAAAAACTACATAGCAATTACACTGAAGTGATCCACATTTATTTTAATTAATTTTAAAGAATTGCTCATCCCACACTTCACATACCCTCCTTTTATGGGGAAGTTTTCTGAACAGCAGAAAAAATCCTGTTCTTTAGAACTGCTTTTGAGAAAAGACAGAATGAAATATTTTGAAATATACTTTAGGAAAAGTTTGTACTGGCAAACATGCCAAGTGATCAAAACTCTCTCCTCCTGTACCTTCCATGGTTCCTCAAGTCAATAACAAAATAGAGCTTGACAACAAAATTAGGGTCAGTGTATGAGTCACACTGCAGCCAATTACATATATAACCTGCACATAATTTCTTCATAATTTTTTTGACAGGCTGTTTTTAAACTATTGTAACAACCACTGAGTAATACCGCACTAGAAAAATATGTTTGTACATGTAACAAAACAAAAAGAAAGGGGACTGATATCCCTCATTACTTTAATGCATCTGAAACAGTTACATGAAGCAGATGTTCAGACAAATCTTGAAAAACAAAATGCTAGAACACTGTTAATATAGCAAAGGAGAGTTCCAGATATAACACCAAAAACATAATGTGTCTTTCAAACATCTTGTTTGGTTCCTTGATGCTGTGCACACTGTATCAGTTGGGCCAACAGCATCTCTTTGATTGTGCCCACACCCCCATAGCCTTGATCCCCCTTCCTTTCAAGCCCCTCCAAGTGTGCATAAGAATGAACTGCACCTTCAATGCAGCTATGTAAAACCATTATAAGCTCAGCAGTAAAGGTCATGGGGAAGGAAGGTAGATGCTGCAAGTACACAAAGTACCCAAAACATCTCAAAGATTTTTGATCATAGCATGTAACTGTCCCTTCAGCTTTGAAAGATTCTCAGCAACTTGCACAGAACCTTTTAAATGGAAGAAAGGAGGATTTTAATATGAAAAGGGAAATATATTATTATTCTATTGACCTGATGTCTGACTGGTATCTCAAACAAACTGGTAAATGTATGCAAAGACACAGGTAAATGTTTCACTAGCAAGTTAAACGCAGAGATTTTTTAGGCTGCCTTTGTTGTAACGGAGCTAATCTCAAACTATTTTCCAAAGGAGTGTTTTGGTTTGAAACAAAATTCTGAAATTAAACTAACAGCCAACCCCACTTAACCAGGTACTGTGCTAGTTTGCAGAGGAGTCTCAGTGTGCATGGACTGGTTTTCTTTTAGAATGAAGTAACTAAGAAGCTTTTCTGGAGGTATGCACCAAACATGCTCTAACCCTTCACATATCCATTATGGTCTGAACACATGACTAATGCTCTTGACAGTTTTTAAGTCTACTCTGATACAAAAATAGACCTGCTCTGAGCAGGGACTGGACTAGAAGACTTCCAGAAGACTTCCAGAGATACTTTTAGTGAGTTATTTTATGATTCTATGGAAAATACCAGAACTGTACAGAAGTGTCAATGCAAGTGCCATGGCACTACCTGATTTTTTCTGCTCTTGTTGTTTCAAATTATTTGTTCATGTAAACATAGATTTCCATGTCCAATAATTCTTTCTTACCTGCTTCACATTCTAATTTAATATAACACCAGTTACACCGGGTACTAAAGTTTTCTGTGGTAGTATAGATCTCTCTGCAGGTTTCTTCTTGCAAAGGTAGATTAACCTCTGCACTGCTCATTGTTGTCAAAGCTAGACTGCTGCAGAACTCAAGTTAGCTTCTTTCAAGTTAGCTCAGATATTTGCACACTGTACTGCTAAATGCAGTTAATATGCTGCTTGTGTTAAATAGCATGAGAAACTATAAAATCATAATGGCATGTACAACTTGGAAAAAAACACTGACAGTCATTACGTGGTGGAAATTAGCTATAAGCTTGATATTATCATACTCTCACAGTGGTTCATGATATCCATTATAAACCAGAATTCAAATTTATCTGGATATTCAGCTCTGTATACAAGTTCTCATCCTTAGCTATGTGACGATTCCAAAATATACTCAGTGCTGTCATCATGCTTCTACTGCCTTAGTATGAAGATGTACTTATTTTGACCTGCTGAAAAATGCTAGAAAAAAAAAAAGAAAAAGCGAAGAACTGCAAGAAAACTGAAGAGTTATTCAAAGGACTAATACAGAAAAAGGTGAACTGAGATGTATAAAATCCCCTTACAACAAAAGGGTCTCAACTTTCCCAGAAACACAATGAAGTGAGAAGGTTTATATGTCTGCCATCTAAATATTTCCACTTGAATCTTATTTCCTATGAAAATGAGATTTATATTTTCTCCTTCCACGCATTCATCTGCAATAATTTGTCAACCTTTGTCCAGTTTCAGTTAAACTTGTTAAGATGTAAAAAAGTTTCAAAAGCTTCCTCAATTAAAAAAAAAAAAAAAAAAAAAAAAAAAGAGAAATAGAAATTAAAAAGAAGAGACTTCTTCCACAACAGTACCCCAAGTCATGTGTTGAAGTGCAAGATGCCACTGCAAGTATTTGTGTGAGGAATAGTGAAAGATGAAGGCTTTAAAGTGAGAATACGCAGGCAAGCTGACAAAACTCCCTTGGAAGGTAGTTTCCTTACTTCTACTGCTCATGGAATGATTTCTTTAGCGAGTTTACTGCTGCTGCAACAGAAATAAATATTTATATCTTAATTAGACAGAAAAATACAGACAGTGAATCCTACCACATCTGCTCCATGTCTTCTTTCCAGCAGAAGTCGGAAGACATTAGCTGTAATCTTGTTATCTTGCACACCTTGTCCAAGGCCACGGTTGTCATCCTGCATAAGTCGACGATCCATGATCACTTCCAACTGACCTGAAAGAGCAATACAATGATCATATAGGTAACACGAATATGTAAAGGTCCTATTACACATAAGAAAAATACCTTGAAATATAACTTAAAGATTCATTTTTTTTCTCTTGCATATGGAAGAGTAATAGCAGGTCAATACTGTTTGGACTGATTAAGAAAACAGTTCACACCTTTGGGCTTTGGCTGTTTCTAACCTTCCAAAAATTTTTACCAGCCTTTCAGCACAAAGTCCTACAAAGTTTTAAGGTAAAATTGTTACTGTTAACTGTTATTTGTAACAAGGATACTTGACACATCAAGCAACAAAGAAAAGAATCACCCGAAGTAGTTGAAGCCATATGGAGAGGCTTTCTTTTGAAGAACTGTGTCTTCATCTTATACTCCATAAAAGAGTGCACTTCCCAAATATTTGTTTCATAGTTGGAGGCAGAAAGAAAAACAGGTAGGTAATATGAATACATAAATACTCACCATCACTTCTTTTTGCAACAGTATTTTCCCTTGTGGGAGCAGGAAATAACTTTGTACAACATGGACACTGAGTATGAAGTTCTGAGTTTATACTGAATTGCAGCATTGCCATTCATACCTCTTTAAGCACGCTGTTAAATCATAAATAATCTTATGGAAGATGAAGTTTATGTCATTTCAAGTTTATATCTCCACACAGGGAAACCAGTTCAGGGCATGTAAAGAAGACTGTTACAGTTTTTACATACCGAATCTTTCAACGATTTTACTTGTTTCCTGTATAAAACTGGAAGAGTGAAGTAGTTGTTTCCTAAATAAGAAATGCACAATTTAAACTACTAGAAAATGCTGCTTAGCAAGGGAGCCTCTTTTACACTTCTTTATTGTCCTACAAATACTTATTCAATTTTTCTGAATATTTGTTCTTCCCTTCCCTCAAGAAAAAACAGATTTTGTGACAGAAGTCAGTTGGCAATGAAACAAACTACCATTTTGAAATAAGGTAGAAGGCTAGGACTGCACCTCAAACTGATGGTCTTTGTGGATTGTTGTACAAACATGGGCTAACAGACATGTATAAGTCTCTGAAAAAACCTGCAACCGCAGTAAGAAGGACAAACCTATGATAAATTTTGGTCAAAGTTTTCAAAGAAAACAGAAGATCTAGATCCAAAACTACCTAACCACATTTTCAACATTCATTAAGAAATGAGGATAATGAAGGCTGGCAAAATAAAGCTTTATCATTCTTAACATGATTGTGAACAGCAAATACAAACGATTAGTGCTGCACAAGTCAGAGATTAAAAAAACATTTCAAAAGTAGGTGAAAGATTAAAAAAGACTGTTTTAGTGAAATGTCTGGCTTAAAAATGGTGTAAACATATTGCATCAGGACATAAGTGATCCCTTCTATTTACCCATCAGGCTGCAGGGAAGTTCGCCTCTAAATGACAGTGGTGCATCTTATCTATCTGGAAGTCTTCCTTGTGGCTTGAAGGACAATTCACTAAGTAATCAATTACAGTAGTACTGGATGGAACTTATAAGGTGGAGGACGTTCAGCATCTAACATTAAAAATGATTATGCATTCAATCCCACCAATGGGAAGAGCAGTAGAAAGTAGGAATAAAGTTGTGAGTTATCGAGTCTCTGAGAAGCTGTTGTTGAAGACTGATGACAATACAGTCAGAAATCCTACTCCATGGTGCTGAGATCATCTGACAGCATGAGAGTTCACTAGCCACTCCATAGTAAGGAACCTGTCTCTAATTCAAGAAAGAGAAGCAACAAATAATCAGCTGCTTATATACATCTCAGATTGCGGGTTATGCCTTGAGACACAGTCTTAGACACACAGATACACAGCTGCTGAAGGCACTTGCCTAAACTGTAATGTTTTTGAATTTTCTTCCAGGATCCCTGTGAGATCCTGAAGGGCCTTCAAAAGAAGTGTCAGCAGTCACACAACTTTCAGCATCATTTTTGTTCTGATATTGTTGCCTGACATTTAACTGCAATATGGCAAACAGCACTAGCCTTATCTTCCCTAACTTGAAGACAAAGTGGGGCTCCCTGTGGACTGAGATGTTTCATTATTCTGTGATGCAGAGACTAGAATTGTTAAATCGTAAATACTACAAAGTAATGGAGCTTCTGTGCACTAACTTAGTCTCCAATACCTATGTGAGAAGTGTCTACGAACATCTGGTGGTGTCAAGTTCATTTACAAGGTCAGGCCAAAGGGAATTTCTAGCAATAAAAGGCATGAAAAAATGTATTTTAGGTCTTGTATCAGGTGGTTTTGGAACAAAAGGCTAATATTTTCTACTAAAGCTTTATTAATGCATTGGTCTATAGGCCAGTTTTAACTCTTTGCCCTAAAGCAAATGAGGTTTGCTAATACTGCTGTCAATCTAGTACAATATTCACCTTTTGTCAGAATAGACATTAATATCACATTTTTTTTCTGAAAAGAAACTGGGAAGTAGGGTTTGGTATAGGTTCTGATGTTTTGTTCTGTTTTAAACGTTCACTCTGTTGTTTTTCAAAACCATGTAAATTGAAAACTCATATTACAGCAAGGAATTATACAACTTAAATTATTATTTATATACCTTATTTTGCCCACTGCTTGCTAGTCTTTTTTGAATGCCTCCTCATTCTGGTAGCAGTAGAGACTGAAAAAATGACCTCTGTTTCCATCTCTCCCAGGCCATTCATCATAGCCTTCTCTGCCGAGAGGGACAACACTTTTGGAATTCTTAATTTGAATTGATTTTTCTTGTCAACATATTCATCAGCTCAAAGTACTTCATCAAATCTGTGAGGTACGATTTTGCTGCAGAAGTATGTTGGTTCTTATCTGGGGTCATTTTTATAGTTTATTTCGCTAATTCTGGTCTTCAAAAAAGCTGCTATTGTTTTACTTGATGGGGATGTTAGACTATACTGTGTATCCCTTAAGACTAGTGCTTTCTACCCTAAAGTAAACAAATCAAAAAACATGATCACCATTATGTTATCCATCTCAAACCCTCTGCTATCAGACCAGTACAAAAGAGAACTTCTTAGTTTTGTTGTTTACTACTTGAATTCCATCAGAGTTCTTAGGTGAAAAATACCTGTTTCTGACAATTTATTGTTCATTTTATCTTTTTTTGTAATCTCTTTGCTCTGTCTCTAGTCTGAGACTGATCTTCCACTGAAGATGACAGGATCTCATGTGGGAACAACCTCTATCTCCTCCCTTATGGATACATGCTAAAACTTGTCAGAGTTGGAGAAATTTATTTCTCCCCTTCAAACACTAGTAGGTATGGCAACCTCTGAGCGAACTATTTCAGACAATCATGAAAGATAAGCCTTTATAATATCTTTAACCTTAAACTTACCATTTTTCAAGCTTGCAACACCTAGGGACTGAGCTGAATGAAGTGTCAAACGAACACCAGCATCTTGGATATAAGCCATTGTAGTCATAGGATAGATATTCGCTTGAAGAGGCAATTTACTCATCGTCAGTCTGGGCTGGATCTGCAATATGAACAGGAACTTCAATAAAATATGTTATTTTTATGCATTTAAATTTCAAAGACCATTTCAGATATTTATCTGTTGTGCTTTAGAAGCACAACTGGCACCAAAGCATTCACTCAACTGTATTATTTAGCTTTTTGGAGATTTGTGGCTGAAATTAAACACTTTGGAAATGATAACTTCAATGTACTTTTAGATCAAAGAATATTTTAAAAGCCTGAAAGATTCATCAAGGGAACCTAAAAAAAGGAATAATCACAGTTATAGAACGAAATACACTTTTTTTCTCCTCTAGAGAGCAAGCGGTGAATAGATTTAAGGTAGCAGAAAAAGAACTGTTCATTTATGATGGGAATTTATTAAAGTGCAAGTGCAATTCTTGAATGGTACATGACAAATGAGTACTAGTCTTACAATTATTTTCATGTTTAAATATTAAGCTCAGTGTCTCCAGCAAAAAGCAGTCCTACACACTGACTGAAAAAAACAGTAGCCTCTTATTCAGCAGGTATGGTTTTCAAGGAATTTGAAAAACTATTTGCAGCAAGGGAGGAAGGTAAGAAAAACTTGCTTTTCTGTCTCCTGCAGAGTCTAAGTTACAAAAATAGTCACACTATATTTCATCAGATGCATCACCAATAAAACAAGTTATTACACTGGAAAAATACATCACTTATTTTCACCACAGCAACAAGCAGTTGTTCTCTAGGTCTGAGTTGCTGGACCTTATATACATGTGATGCTATGCTACTCAAAGGGCTCTAGTTAAATATACAAAGTGGAGGGGAGGCAAGGCATGCAGATATAAAAGCAACTACATGGTGGCTTGTCATAACTTTCTGTATTACAAGTATTATGTTAAAAAGGACACAAAAGGATAGTTAACAATCTCCTTGAAAGGAAACAGTTGCTGCTTGATCTGGTATAAATCAAATTTTGTAATCGATACATTTTTAAAGCTTTTCTCCTTTTAAATCGTTAGTGGACTTTAGAATGAGAGTCCGATTAATATGACTCAAACTCTTTAAAATCAGAAGTATTAAGAGTTAAAAACTGAGACCCTAGGCATTTATAATTTATAGACAATAATTACCTGATATCCATTAAGATCAGTATAGAATCTATTTTGACTGTTTATGTCAGATGAAATTCTCATTGCAAGCTCACGATTATATTCTCCTCTAATATCCACAATATTGGAAACTTGAAGAGACTGGCCTTCCAAACCTACAGGAAAAAGATGCATTTAAAAATATCTCAATTTTTAAAAAGAATTGCCAAATATATAAGAATGACTATGCTTCTCCCCCTAGATTTCCCTTTCTGTTATATTTAAGCAGATATTTGAAACCAGTTCAGTTATGTACTATATGCTATAACAGTATTTCTAATTCAGTATTCCTTGAACAGACAGTTTGAAACCCTCATTGAAGTAGAACAGAAGGAATTAATGATAAGAAACAGTGTGAGTTCCAGTAAATCAGTAGGAAACAGCACACAACTATTAAGTGCTGTCTTTAGCAGCAGCTAATATGCTGTAGCAAGACCCAGCCATCCACTTCTCCCCTTCACTCTTAGGTGGTTGTCACCATTCACAAACAAGAATGAAGTTACCAGCTTGACAGCAATTGTTCCACTAAGCAGGAAACCTGTCAGCTGCTTTAACCAAAACAGAGAGAACCTTCCTTAAGGACAGTGAATTAAAAAACTGCACATTGATTTGACCACAACCAGGTCACAAGATGCCTATTTATTAAAAGAAGGATTAAGTATTTGAAAATGCTGATAGATGTTCAGTGAGATTTCTTTCTACAGTGCCTCGCACTGAAATTTAAATAACTTTAGTAATAACCTGGCCTTTTCAAACAGTTCAAGACACAGTTTGGAATGAAATCATACCATCATTCAGCATGATCACTTCTACTCTTTTTGTAGTCTAATGGGACTAATAATTCTGAAAAGAATTCCACCAAGCAGAACAGAGAAATGAAATATCTCCTTGTAGTCAGGTGAAATTACAATGTGCTTGTCTGATGGATTGTAAACAGAAGACGGTAGAAACTGAGGGACTGATTAACCAACTCAGTCCTTTAAAACCTGAAGACAGTATTTTAAAATCTTCGACACTAACTACTTTTTTTTCCAACAGTTCACTGTATGTCAACTTACACGACCCAGAGGCGCTCTTGTCAGCTTGGGCTCCTGAACTGTAAAATCTTGTGCAGAATGATACAGTATCTTTCAGTAAAATTCCTACATTTCTAAGCACACAGAGGCTAGAAAAACCTCTTTTCCTTCTACACACTTAGGTCTCAAATTTTTTTAGCAGTCCTGTTTGAGAGTATATATGTTGGAATGGTTTCCTTAAGGTCTTTACTTTGTCAAATTCTAAAACAAAAACTCTGAACTTTTACACAATGGAACGCTGAAAGCATCACTTGCTTCAATTTTTATGCTATTATTTAGTACACAAAATGCAGTCAGGTTTGCGATTCTGTCATCTGAAGGAGGAGGATGTCAAGCTCTTCATTTGTTTCCACATCTTTTTAAAAATCTGAATGCCACTCACAGCAGTGCCAGCAACTGTTAAAGTGTTAACATTTACAAATGACTAATATACTATGCTTGTAAATCAAACACATTAAATTCATGTAATTACTTCTATTTTACCAGGTCTGTTCTGAAAAAAATGCATCTACACACTCCACTTTTGATACCCTTAGTCAGAGATTTTCTGACTATTTTGAAGTAGGGCTATTCAAGCATGAGTACATTGAACAATGATACAGTATTTTAGTTTACAATTTTAAAATGACCAGACGATTAATTACTCTATGCTCTTTTCTACTGCATAATTTGAGATAATACAAAAATACAATGATGAAGATAATGAAACATAAGAAGCTTCTGATAAAAAGATTAACAAAATATAACAAGGGCATGTGTAGAGTCCTGCATCTGGGCAGGAACAACCCCAGGTTCCAGTACAGGCTGGGGAATGACCTATTAGAAAGCAGTGTAGGGAAAAGGGACCTGGGGGTCCTGGTGGACAGCAGGATGACCATGAGCCAGTACGGTGCCCTTGTGGCCAGGAAGGCCAATGGCATCCTGAGGTGTATTAAAAGGGGGGTGGTCAGTAGGTCCAGAGAGGTTCTCCTGCCCCTCTACTCTGCCATGGTGAGACTGCATCTGGAATATTGTGTGCAGTTCTGGGGCCCTCAGTTCAAGAAGGACAGGGAACTGCTGGAGAGGGTCCAGCACAGAGTCAGAAAGATGATGAAGGGAGTGGAGAATCTCCCTTATGAGGAAAGGCTGAGGGAGTTGGGTCTCTTTAGCTTGGAGAAGAGGAGACTGAGGGGTGACCTCATTAATGTTTATAAATATATAAAGGGTGAGTGTCACAAGGATGAAGCCAGGCTCTTCTCGGTGACAACCAATAGTAAGACAAGGGATAATGGGTGCAAACTGAAACACAGGAGGTTCCACTTATATTTGAGAAGAAACTTCTTCTCAGTGAGGGTGACAGAGCACTGGAACAGGCTGCCCAGGGGGGTTGTGGAGTCTCCTTCTCTGGAGACATTCAAAACCTGCCTGGACACATTCCTGTGTAACCTCATCTAGGTGTTCCTGCTCCGCTGGGGGGATTGGACTACATAATCTTTCGAGGTCCCTTCCAATCCCTAACATTCTGTGATTTTGTGAAAATCATGATGATATCAAAACCAGATGCCAATGGAAGCAGAAGTTAAAAATTGGTCAATTACTGAACAGAGTTGTCAAGCTGGAATATTTTTTGCTCAAAATAAACAGAATTAAAGCCAAAAGTGGAAAAAGCAGTGCTGTATAAAAATTGCTGAAGAAACTATAGGACTCATAAGTTGTTGTCCAGTAGCTGGATTAGCCACATGATCAGGCTTCCCATCCCCTGGCAAGAAGGTAGGTTACAATGGGAATATCAGGTCTTTATTTAAAAACATACTGTATGTATACACATACACATATTTATTTCTCTCCACATGCTTTCTTACTCTACATACCTAGTAAGACTTCAAGATACGTTAATTGAAGCAACGCTATATAAATAACTTCCCTTACAAAGCCCAGGAAACCGACCTCAGCAAAACGATGCAAAGTCATCAATTTTTGAGAGTTTGAAAAAGGCCATTTCACAAGAAGAAATAAAAATAAAAAATGTAACATAAAAGTTAACAGAGAAAAAAAAAATATACAAAAACACTTGCATCATTTTTCTGTGTAAAAGCTGGGAACATAGTACAGAATTTCACCACGATGACTGGATAGGTAATGATGTAAGTATTGAAACAGTGTGATGAATTAAAAACCATTCAAAGGAAATTTAAAAAAAAAAATAACCAAACATAGCACACTAAAAATGACAGGTAAACTTATGTTTACTGGTAAGCAAGCAATTTTCACTAACAACTCTTTCTGTGAACTGTGAAATATGAGTAAAATACTACTGGTAGACACTTACTGACAAAGTAATGGGAGTATTGCAAAAAAAATCCATTTAAAAAAAACCAAACAACCTCACCCTAACCAAAAGAGAAACTTTTCAGGCTTTCTTCAGGTTTTTTCCCTCCTCTTCAATACAACAAACAACTTCCTTATATAAGTTCCCTCCTTGCTAAGAAGTTTAATTTACTGAAACCCAGAGACCAAAGTAACCTTCTTTTTATCTTTTTGGCAACATAGTACATCTTGACCTCAAGGTACCTTTTTTCCCTCTAAGCCCATTTTACATATTGGTCACACAAAATAATGTGTTGAATATAAGCATGTTTCCTTAGGATCTTCGACAACAAATTAATATACAATATCTTGCTTTATTTTCATAAGTAACATGATCTAGATTTTGATTTAGTATTACAGTATCAGATGAGCTGGCAATGGAATTCTGATCACTATATGGCAGATGGGAAAAACTAGCAACTTCAAACTTTGAAGCATACACTTACATAAAAAAATTTGGCATCCAAATCCATTTTAGTTCTAAAGAAAAAAAAATTACAACAAAAAAAAAAAAAAAAAAAAAAAAATCAAACATCAGTTCTGTGCAACTGTAAAGTAGGTATTGTTGACAGTATTATATTTTAAACCTAAAAGGAATACAGAAAATGGCAAGGAAGACTTTCAAAATATTTATAGCTCCATTATTTGTTTTTGAAGGTGTTTAAAAAAATAATTCAATGCATGAAAATTTTAAAAACCATGAAAACAATTTTGACACCTACAGTAAAAGTAATGCTGACACAAACATGTTTAAATTCTTTCAAGTGCTGAAAATTATAGCCAATGTTGCTGTATTTACTATAACTTTTTGGAAATACAAATAGATGAACAACTGAAAATCTGTTTCCTACTTCAATTACAAAAAGATACAATCAAGCATTTTAAGTCAAGTTTCTATGGGAAAACAACTTTATGCAACTGCACCATGATTTCCTCCCTCTTTTACATTTTTCACTGGTCAATTTAATCATCAAGTTTGGAAGAGTACAGAGCTTCCAAAGTTACTGTTTTACCCACATTTTCTTGGAAATCGGTAGTGAACAGTGGAGAAATAAAAAATGAAAGCCATACCAAAGGAAAAGCAAGGAAAACTGATAAGAATTTACATCCTTAGAGTCAATAAGCCTGTGTTCAGTCCTGGTGCCTCTTAACAGACACAGCCTATTCCATCACAAGCTCTTCCATCAGTGAAAGGACATAAAGAGGAAGCTCGCAATAACTAAAGTATGCCTATAGTTGTGGAGTAAACCAGACTTCACTATTACTACCACTACCCAAATAACCTTACATTCTTTATAACTTCAGAGAAGATATTGTTGTACCTCAAATAAGTTTGAGGCTATGAAAGAAAATACGTTTCTACATAATCTCAAAGATATTTCTAAAATTTTTCTTCTCATTTTTGTAATTTACAGCTACCTACAGCATTCAGATGATCAAGTAAAGTTAAGGATCCCCTTGTAGGTAATTTATACTATAACATTTCCTAATAATGAGAGGTACCTCCAGTAAATCTGTTGAGCTTAATCATGTCAGCTTAATGACCAGTATGATGTTCAGAAAGGGATCACGGTGCACTGGACCCGGTAAATACTTTAGTCTGACAAATTCTGTACTAGTTCAGAAGTTCACTCAGACATTAAAAATGCAGGTAGGATCCAAGACTGTACTGATGAAAAATAACTGCTGAGAGAGACAGAATTCCACAACTCTTACCCTGGACTTTATACAGTCTCACAGTATGTGTCACATGTTGGAAAAAACATACAACTTCTGAGAAAAGTCTTCCATGAGCAACTCTTATGGCAGGTGGATCTGTAAAAATATAAGGCTACAAAAAGAAAATACGAGGTTAGAATAATTATTTTAAATGTTTTGCATAAAAGAGTGTAAATAAATCAAAGTACTTAATAAATATTAAATAGTACCTTAAGTTTTTAAACTGTTCTCTAAGTCTAGTCTGAAAACTGGTAACTAAAAAATTACTCCTAATCTGAAATTCAGAAACTTTTCTTCAGAGCCTCACTTTTCCTTTAGCTAAAACTAAGATAACCTTCACTGCATATCTCACAGGTATTTTATGAGGATTAATGGATACAAGGTCTACAGTTAAACACAGTAACGTATTAATACTGCAAACATCTGGATGGAGCTTTTCTGCTATCAAAGTTATGCTTGCTAACCACTAATCAGATACTGTAGTTCCATAATCTGTGGCAAATGGTTTGACTGTTTGGTTTGCTCACAGTTTGCTGTATCAGTGGTACACACTGCATGGGGAAAGCTGCCTCTTCACTGTCTTGTGGATCAGTTTGAAAGAGCTTTTTCTTCATCAAAAGCAGCTACAGCTGCCCCCTGCAATGCAAGCTAGAGCTGGGAACCATTAAGAAACCTCCAGAGAGACACTGGCTTCTTATTAATGTCTCTCAAAGACTGCCAGAAGTTTCACCTATCCACATGCAAACCAAAGAGATGAAGAAAATTATTTGTCCACGTAGTCACAGTATTTTGAGTCTTGGCTAAGCAAATGATGACTTTTTTCTAAAACAGTTGATCCCAAACTGAACTGTGTACACTATATAGAAATACATGGATGGCTACAAAGGTAAAAATGGGTTAGATATTAAGTGTGTTGAAAGTCAAAAATGAAATTACAACACCTCCAACTACTACTACAAAGTAACTGCAATAATAAAGACTTAACTCAAAAAAACAAACAAAATACTAGAAAGACACATTATTCAGAGGTATCTAAGCAGAAAGCTCTTAGAGTGTGGCTGTCCTCCTCCTGTATGTACCAATGTTGTAACAAGGACAGAACATTCTCTTTCTTCTCAAGCAACGAAACCAAAGACCAAACACATATTGAGGAAGAGACGAAATCAAGATTACTTACACAGAGGCAATGCATGTCAGACAACAAGTACCAGTACATATAATCTGTTCATCTTTGAGCATATAACTATATATACATTGACAGAGAATATTTCAAGAAGTATTGTATAAAAGAATAAACTGCAACTTCTGAAGACTAAAAGCTTGCCTTTCTATTTACATATTTATTCTTAAAACTTCAGACAGAACATCATTTAATAAAAGCTTGGCCAGAGCTCCAAGAGGCTACTCTGCAGCTATCAACTATGGGAGTACTTTGCACACGAGTTTGGTACAGGAATCATAGTTGCTTACACTTCAGTAAGACGGGTTGTTTTAGGAAAAGAGGGTTTTTTTCCACAGATCATCACAGCAACATTTTATCCTGTTAATCGGTATAAAACCCAAGTGAGTAAAGAGTCTTTCTGACTTCTTAACAATTGACATTAAATAATGATGGCATACTTCCAAGGGGTCTCATCTTATCAAGACAGACAAGAGTTACTACGCAAAACCTATTTCCTAGCTGACAAATACAGGAGCAGCATAGTATTAGGAGGGCACAGAAGCCAAAGGAAATAACCATCTGGGATAAAGGAAACTTGAAGACCACATCTTAGGTTAGAATTTGAGCTGGTTTTTGGTTCTCTTATCTCCACGAAAAACTGCCAAGATCAGTAAATGCAGACTGAATCTCCCCCTTTCTTCTGGCAACAGACGTTGCTATCTATCTGCTTATCTATCACACACAGCTAGAGAAGACAAACTCATTTAACCTGGTGACTACATGCTCCTAGAAGTATGTTTAGATTACCATCCCACAGACAAACTGGATTACTGACAGGAAGGTGGAATAATCAAACCCTTCAAAATCCTACCTGCAGGGCAACATGAAGAGCTTCAAGTTAGCAATGAAGGACTGAAACAGCAGCTAAAGGAACTCTCACAAAATTAATTGAGAAACCTGGGGTCCTCAGGCCAAGCAAATACCCTCACTAATTACTACTTAGGAGAATACTACTCACAAAAACATCAGCCTATCAAATACATTCTGTTAGCAAAGTAATATGCATCTTATGGGCTTATTTCTGTTGTTTGTAAGAACATTTCTCAGTAAGGCTCTCACTGGAGCTATCCGGGATCAAACCAGCAAAATGGAGAGATGCTGGATGGGTGACAATGGAACGCAAAAGGTTGTACTCTTATTAAAATAATTAAAAATTACTTGAAGTAATTTTTTTAAATAGTAAAAAAAAAATACTTGGAAGGAACACTGTTCCATCAAGCTTCTTAGTATGAAACATTATTGTGACATTGACAAGTACCAAAATATGTTGTTCCTACACAAGTAGAAAACTGAAATAAGATGCATTTAACAGCTCTCAGATTATGTGATATTGCCACAAACACCAAGTTTACACACTCGGTCTCCAAGCTCCATATGTAGCCAGATCAGCTCCCAGTTGAAGATAAAGGCAATCATAATTACCGTTCTGAACTATATGGAAAGAAAAGGTGATAGGAAAGAAAAGGAACTGCCATTTTGCAAATATTGTCTGAAATTAATTATTATTTTTTTTTTAAAAAAGAGAGAAATGTACCAAAATCAGTTTGCAAGCCTTTAGTTCAGACACACTGCAGGGAAAAGGTACACATGAGTAAAGAGAGTCATAAAGGCACATGCTCTCGTGGCTTTAGGGGTTAGACAAGTTCTGACACCAAGAGCAGAGGAATGATGTATACTCAAGTTCTCAAGGACGTCTGTTGCTTCCCAATTGTTGGGCAAATGAGAAAAAAGGAAGAAAAATGTACTGAGAGAACAGGGAAGCCTCTTAATCCATATTTAGTAACTAGAAAAACAAAAATCTTAGGAAGTGATTTCTTGATAGTCATCAGGAGACATAAAAAGTTCAGAACCTATAAGCAGACAACTGACCAGGTTTGCCATGCTGAAAACATTTCACTGAATCAGGCTTTTAAGCACCAAAACATCTTCATGTGTTGAACGTGAAATTATTACAGTATCACTGTAAAGATCCTTGGAGAGATGCACAGAGCCCTGTGAAACAATCATGGTCCTGGATTTGAAATACAAAGATACTTTGATGTGGAAGTCTGACCAAAATGCAGAAACGGGCCTCCTAAGAGAGAAACCACTTTCATTTCTAAGTGGAAGGAAAAAATGATAGAGCTATTTGCAAAATTTACTGGACAAAGCCCTGGTCTAAATTCAGTATTTACTCTGAGAGGGAGATTGGATTAAATGACCTTCCAGAGTGAAGGACTCTATGATTACTCAGACACTAAACTAGGAATAAAAATATCTGGGTCTAATACCCAGTGGTACTCCCAAGACTACACATCTAAACAGTTAAAATGAATGTGACTACTGTAAAATCTGTTCCACTCAGCTCCACTGGAATGAGTTCTGTTGTAGAAGATTAAGTAGCCTGCTGCTGTAGGTTTTGTTTAGCCTGGAAAGCAGTATTTTCAGAAACAGGATAACAGAACTATGGGTCAAAGGGTCCAGAAAGTGTTTTTCAGTACTCTTATTCAAGAGAAATACAACAACCTTGCCTTGAAGGACAGAGTGGCGAGAGAAGTGAGCTAGAAATTTTAAGAGAGAATACTTGGAGCAAAATAATATCCCATAGCTCCCTATGATATCTTAAAATACTTGGCATCAAATGGGGTGCCTAAGTGCCAGGGGGCGGAGACAACTGGAGAGATGCCTTCACTTAAAGGTTTACTGCCCTGCATAGAAGCTGGCATGGCATATTGCAGCCTGAAGGCATGAAGCATGGGCAGCAAGCCTTTCCCCCTGTAGTCAAGTGAAGCAATATAAACTATCTTAGCATGGCCTAGAAATTTCTGACAGTGCAGTGCACTATTGGTGTGGAAATCAAATCAACTATGCCTAGAGGAAAGCTTTCCAACACTGACTGAATCGCTCTTGATATGCCTGAGATTTTAAAAAAAGAACACAAGACAAAGCCTACAGGAAAAGTTGCCTCTCAATAGCTGACTACCCTTCATTTGGAAAGGTTTGAGGTTATACTGAGTTGGGGGTGGTGGGGAATAAAAATCAAATACTATGAGCTCTGGAGCACTGAGTTTTAAGAATTACTTGGTAGAAGATGGTTGTCACTTTAATACTTTTGTCTCCAAAACCAACCCCCCCAATATGGGGGCAGATTTTTAAATGACAGTCATGACGTCTGAGGAAAATACATAGCACCAAGGAAAGAACAGAGACTTCAAGGGCAGCTGATTCTTGAGTATTTTGAGTACCTGCCAGGTAGCGGTGCTTGCGTACTTGTCTTTTCTTGTTATCAGACATGCAAAAACAGGACAGGCATTAAAAATAAGGCTGCTATGCTTGAATGAAGGTCCTCTACCCTTTTGACAGGCCAGATCTGAAGACAGATCCAGCAGGATACTCTAAATGGATAGTCTCTCTCCTTTTGGGCAGTGGAACACCCCAAACTCATTTATAAAAATGCAGAAAGATACCATTATATTTTGCTTAGTTTTGAAAGCCAGGTATTTAGAAAACTCAGATACGTGTTATTCTGTGAGAAGTACAAGCAAGAGGTAACCCTGACATATTAAAAAAGGACCTGTCATAAAAATAGTTTTTTGAAGCTAGTAGCAGCCTCTGCAGCTATGCAGAGATCATCATCAGTAAAGGAAGTCCAACCATGGAGATAAAGTGTGAAGAGGAAAAAAAGGAGAAAAGTCCTAGCACTAGGGATCCTGTCGGACAAAAAAAATATGCAGTATATTTTCTTGTATATTCTGTTAGTACGTAAGTACATACAGCAACTCATACACACGTGCATAGACACAGCTGCCTGAGGGAGAACTGCAGCTTCCCAGTCTGGTCTATCAAAGAAATCCACTTTGATTCTGAAAAATTTATTTGTAAAACAAGAAAATGAACCACTCACATTGATCCCCCAAACACTTCAGCATCTGACTCCTTGGGAGTCCTTTTCTATTCCTTATTGATACTGAGCAGGCTTGTAAGTAGATCATCACATACTAGCTCATCTTGAATACAGAGAAGAAAATACAGACATCTAACCATTTCAAAGTTTATTGAATACTGATTTGCCCCGTTCCCAGATCTAACAAGTTTACAGAGTTGGTCATCCTTCACAAAATCACCAGAGATACAAACATGTTTTGCCTGCATAGGCAGGATGCTTTTGTTTACATTTGTTGTGAGGTCCACGGAAGTCCCTTCCTTCCAAACCTTGATAACATTGTCAATAAGTTAAGCAGCACAGACATTTTAAAAAATTAAGATACTGCCTGTCTTTTTTGCTGGTACCTTGCTTTTGTTCTGTTTTGCAGAAAATACAAAGACATGATAGGAGCACTGCCTCATCTCCAGAGCTGCTGCATGGAGCATCTGCTCTGTGTTGTTGTTCTGGACTTCACACTGGTGTCCTGACTCAAGGCTGCCACTGAGCTACTTTGAGACTTCAGAGACAGCAGGGACAGAATCATTAAGAATGACTGAACCCTGTTGAATGTAAATCACGCAAATAATTACGAGACTAAATATACTAAAAGGTTTAAAACTGCCAGCTCACAGATATGAAAATACGTGCTTCTAGGACAGAATACTAAAAGGAAAGGAAACTGTTCTGTCTACTTTCAGACTGATCCACACATATAACAACAACAAAAACCAGAATGATTACTCTTGCCTATTTCCTGAACTGGTAAACATCAAACTCTAAGCTTGCTTTATGGAAGCAACTTAAGTTTTCCCAGGAGAAACTGAGCAGAAGAAATATTCTGCAAACTAACTAGCTTCTTAAAAGTGTTCATTATTTCACCATTTCCTTTCTGAAATGCCACTTTTCCAGTTTCCAAAGTTGTACAGTAGATTCTGCATGATAATTAAGTCAGTGTAAGAACACTGTCCTTTCACAATTTACAATTTCAAAACTAATAGGAGTATGCTGTTGCCCTCCAATAATTATGTAGCTAAAAATACCGATAACCCTAGACAAGTATAATAAATCAGAATAGTTGCTTGCTACTCTGTCATTATATTCATCACTTGGGACTCAGTATCTTAATTACTATATTAAACTACATATGCTAATATCAGCTAAAAAGTACTACACTCTGAACTGGAAGCCGCTCATTCACAATAAAGAAATCTGAAGAATCAGAAAACTGAAGAAATGTAGAAATGAATCAGTATGTCCTATACAATCACCACAGGAAGTGAAAGTGAACTTATTTTACTGATAGCAAATGTTCACATCTCACTGGATTTCTTGCAAAGCCTATCTTAAATATTGTGTACATTTTTAAACTTTCAAAGTAAAGCTGTGTTTTTACCCAAATCTAGGGTTATGAAGTATGAAGTCCTGCCAATCATTTCAATAACAGATGTCATTATTTTTAGCCACATAGCCATATTTCAGGGTTGGGGAATACTAGCTCTTCCTATCTGTCTTTGCAGAATGCTCCAAGAATGCTCCAAGACTGGTGCTACAGGCAGGGCTTTGGATTTTTTGATAATGGCTGGTTTTATAAGACTCCAGTCCAGACAGTGTTACACAGGAAAGGTTTATCTCGCAGGGGCAAAAGGATGCTGGGGCAGGAATTAGCTGGACTCATTTGGAGAGCTTTAAACTAGGCTCGAAGGGGGATGGGGTTGTAGCTGGGCTTATCCCAGTGGGGCAGCATTCTAAAACTGATGAGGACCAGGTGGCCTCCTATGCCCCTAGGGAGAAACTGGTGTGCTCTGCTCGCTCCCTGAAATGCCTGTACACCAATGCACGCAGCATGAGGAATAAGCAGGAGGAGTCAGAATCCTGTGTTCAGTCGGGAGATTATGATCTGGTGGCAACTACAGAAACATGGTAGGACAGCTCACATGACTGGAATGTGGTCATGGATGGCTACGCCCTTTTCAGGAAAGACAGGCCAGCCAGGCATGGTGGTGAAGTTTCTCTCTATGTGAGAGAGCAACTACAATGTACTAAATTCTGCCCATGAGCAGATGAGGAGCGAGCTGAGAGTGTATGGGTCAGAATTAAGGGGCAGGCTGGCAGGGGTGATACTGTTGTAGGTGTCTGTTATAGGCCACCACATCAGGCTGAGGAAGTTGATGAAGCCTTCTATGGGCAGCTGAGGGTGGCCTCCCAGTCACAGGCCCTGGTTGTTGTGGGTGATTTTAACTTCCCTGATGTTTGCTGGAAGGACCATTCAGCCAGCCAGCCACAGTCCAGGAGGTTCCTCCAGTGCACTGATGATAACTTCCTCATGCAGATGGTGGAGGAGCCGACTAGGAGAGGTGCACTGCTGGATCTCATCCTCACTAACTAGGAGGGTCTGGTCGAAGCAGTAAAGGTTGAGGGCTGCCTGGGTTGCAGTGACCACGAGATGGTGGAGTTCAGGATCTTGTGTGGCAGGAACAGAATAGCAAGTAGAATTGCAACCCTAGACTTCAGCAGAGCTAACTTCGGCCTTTTCAAGCAATTGCTGGGGGAAATCCCATGGGCAAGACTGCTTGAAGGAAAAGGGGCCCAAGAGAGCTGGATTGCATTCAGAGATTGCTTCTTCCATGCTCAGGATGAGAGCATCCCCACACGTAGGAAGTCGAGGAAGGGAGCCAGAAGGCCTGCGTGGTTGAATAGGGATCTGTTGGGTATGCTCAAGCAGAAGAGGAGAGTTTACAGGTCATGGAAGCAGGGGCTGGCCACTTGGGAGGAATATAAGGCTCCTGTTAGAGAATGTAGGAAGGCAACTACGATAGCCAAGGCCTCCTTAGAATTACAGCTGGCGAGAGGGGTCAAGGACAGCAAGAACAACTTTTTCAAACACATAGCAGATAAAACTAATACCAGAGGCAATGTAGGCCCACTGATGAATGAGGTGGGTGCCCTGGTGGCAGAAGACACAGAGAAGGTAGAATTGCTGAATGCCTTCTTTGTCTCTGTCTACTCTGCTGGAGGCTGTCCTGGGGAACCCTGTACCCCTGAGACCCCGGATGAAGCCAGGTCAATGGAGGAGTTTCCTTTAGTCGATGAGGACTGGGTGAGGGAGCAATTAAATAGTCTGGACATCCATAAATCCATGGGTCCAGATGAGATGCACCCGTGGGTGCTGAGGGAGCTGGCTGAAGTCATTGCTGGACCGCTCTCCATCATCTTTGCCAACTCTTGGGAAACGGGAGAGGTGCCTGAGGACTGGAGGAAAGCAAATGTCCCTCCAGACTCCAAAAAGGGCAAGAAGGAGGGCCAGGGTAATTATAGACCGGTCAGCCTCACCTCTGTCCCTGGGAAAGTGATGGAACAGCTTGTCCTTGGTGCCATCTCAAGGCATATCAAGGATAAGAGGGTCATTAGGGGCAGTCAGCATGGCTTTACCAAGGGTAAGTCATGCTTGATCAACCCCATAGCCTTTTATGAGAATGTAACAAGGTAGATGGATGATGGCAGAGTGGTGGATGTGGTCTACCTTGACTTCAGCAAAGCCTTTGACACAGTCTCCCACAGCATCCTCACAGCTAAGTTGAGGAGGTGTGGTTTGGACAATAGAGTAGTGAGGTGGGTTGCAAACTGGCTTAAAGAGAGAAGCCAGAGAGTGGTAGTCAATGGTGCGGAGTCTAGTTGGAGGCCAGTATCTAGTGGAGTGCCTCAGGGGTCAGTACTGGGGCCAGTATCATTCAATATATTCATTAACGATTTGGACGAGGGAATTGAGTGTACTATCAGCAAGTTTGCTGATGACACTAAGCTGGGAGGAGTGGCTGACACGCCAGAAAGCTGTGCTGGCATCCAGTGGGACCTGGACAGGCTGGAGAGTTGGGTAGGGAATAACCTGATGAAATTTAACAAGGGAAAGCGTAGAGTCCTGCATCTGGGCAGGAACAACCCCAGGTTCCAGAATAGGTTGGGAAATGACATATTAGAGAGCAGTGTAGGGGAAAGGGATCTGGGGGTCCTGGTGGACAACAGGATGACCATGAGCCAGCACTGTGCCCTGTGGCATCCTCGGGTGTATTACAAGGGTGGTGGTTAGTAGGTCCAGAGAGGTTCTCCTGCCCCTCTACTCTGCCCTGGTGACACCCCATCTGGAATATTGTGTGCAGTTCTGGGGCCCTCAGTTCAAGAAGGACAGGGAACTGCTGGAGAGAGCCCAGCACAGGGCAACAAAGATGATGAAGGGAGTGGAGCACCTCCCTTATGAAGAAAGGCTGAGGGAGCTGGGTCTCTTTAGTTTGGAGAAGAGGAGACTGAGGGGTGACCTCATTAATGTTTATAAATATATAAAGGGTGAGTGCCATGAGGATGGAGCCAGGCTCTTCTCGGTGGCAATGATAGGACAAGGGGTAATGGGAGCAAGCTGGAACACAAAAGGTTCCACTTAAATTTGAGAAAAAACTTCTTCTCAGTTAGGGTGACAGAGCACTGGAACAGGCTGCCCAGGGAGGCTGTGGAGTCTCCTTCCCCGGAGAGATTCAAAACCCACCTGGACGTGTTCCTGTGCGACCTCACCTAGGCGTTCCTGCTCCAGCAGGGGGATTGGACTAGATGACCTTTTGAGGTCCCTGCCAATCCCAAACATACTGGGATACTGTGGTAATGCTTCACTTCAAGATTATAATTTCCCTGCAAATGCAAGACTTACCTTGGCATCTCCATCAGGTAAGAAGAGATAAGCTCCACTTTTATCCCGGTTACTTGTAGTTCCATACCAAGCAAACTCCACCTTCATTTGATGACTTTTACCATCTTCTTTGGTATTTATTTTCTAAGGACAGAGGATCAGGTTTGAAATAGTTGACACATTTGGGTTTCCACAAATAAGAACAGAAGTTCTTGAAAAAGTAAAATATAGTGTTCTGAAATACAATGCAACACACCTCCAGTAATCCAGACATTCCAGAAAACCACAGTTTCATGTAGGAATTTTCTAATATTATATTATCCATAGAATTCTGCATTTCTTTTATCTTGAATAGTCTGTCTGGCTTCTCCTGCCTACTATTCCTCATGTATATATTATAGTCTGCTAAAACTGCTTCTGAATTCTCAACCTCCAAAAGCTGGTAAACTGCAAGTCCCAGAGGTGGTAGATGCGCCACGAAAGAGACCTGTTGGGAGCAAAGAAGAAGCCATTATTAAAAATATCAAAGTATCAACTTTTTATACTAAATTTATGCTCATAGTAACTCCTTTTACTTCATAGTAGCTCAAGTTGTGTTATGTTTTCATAGAAACTATGTGGACAACACAAAGATGTTTCAGCTATCACCGAGCACTGCTTATGCAGCATCAGAGCCTTCTCTGCTTCTCATGCTGCAGCACCAGCAAGGAGGATGGGGGTGCACAAGAAGTTGACAAAGTAGCAACTAAGAAGCACTTTATCAATTAGATAAATCATGTTTTTTAGGGCATCCCCTTCACTGCCCTCCATTACTTCCAGAATAAATGCACCTAGTACATTAAATCCTTGACAACAGCCAACAGATTTATTCCACCTGGCATAAGCCAGTAAAATACATTTTAATAGGACTTGATTTTGCTCTGCCTCCTGGGAGGGGACACAGCTGGGACAGCCAACCCCAAGTGACCAAAGAGATACTGCAGACCATATGGCATTGTGCTCAGCAACAAAAGCTGCAAGAAGGAGGAAGATGGGACATAGGCAGTGATGGTGTTTGTCTTCCCAAGTAACAGTTACATGTGATGGAGTGCCGCTGCCCTGGAGATGGCTGAACACCTGTGGGCCAATGGGAAGTGGTGAATGAATCCCTTGTTCTGCTTTGCTTGCATGCACTGCTTTTCCTTTACCTATTAAACTGTCTTTATTTCAATCACTGAATTTTCTCACTGTTACCCTTCCAGTTCTCTCCCCCATCTCACTGGGGGAAGTGAGCAACTGGCTGTGCAGGGCTGAGCTGCTTACTAGGGTTAATCCACAACTGAAGGACAACTGAAGACACTTACTGAATTATCTTCACAGGAACATTATCATGAAATAAGTTCAACTTAGCTGCCAAGTCAAAAGCAATCAGACTAAGAATTTCAGCCTGAAAGTGACACAGTACTATTACAATAATACACTAATATTATATCATCAAGAATTTAACAAAATACTGTTTCTGATGTGTGATCATTGAGGACAATGTTCTATAATGACGTATGATTCAAAAATTCGCAGAAACTTTGTTTAAAACCAAAAACAAGATGTGGACTCGAAGTCATCTGTCTAGCCTGAGTAGAAGAGTAATAGAGATTACTACCTAGCGTCAATATCTGGAAGACACACAGAAAGAGAAAAAAAACAAAATAAAAAGAAAAAAAAAATCAGAATCTAACTACTTAAGCCATTACACTTCAAAATCTTCCAGCTTGAAGTGCATGAGCGCATACAGACTGTGACTGTGTGTATAGACTATCACTTGAAGGACAAAACTGTTTTAGAAAGGTAGGGGAAAAGACACATATCCAGTATTTTGTGTTCATGCAGCTGAAACTGAACTTTTAAATGTAATACACCATATCAAAAAAGTTTAATAACTTATCAATTTAACAAACATTAATGCTAAATATACAAGGTGTTTTTTCCTTAAAATGACTGAATTAATGGCATTACCTGCAGAAGACAGAATTGCCAATATTTGAAGTACACTTTCTGTTTTCTTTTAACTGTGAAGCTGTATCTGTCAAAAAAAGACCTCAAAGCTTTTTACTTAAGAGTAGCATACCTGATATGCTTCATGTGATACTGTAGTTGCTCCATCCCAAATAGCACTGATCTGGACAACAACAGCTCTTCCCAAAGGACATAATAATTTAACTCTGGGTGAATTCACATTGACTGAAACAACTGAAAATCGCTCTTGTTCCGTAGGATTATAAATCAAAAGATACCTGCAAAAACATATTTGCCAAATTAGCTTTTGGCAAGCAAGATTCCTCCTTCAGGTTTAATATTATTGCACATAAATTTTACAAACGAAGCATTAAAACAATGTTAGAACAATACTACATACCACAACAAATAAATATGCAAAACATAACTGGGAAACAACGGATATTTAACATCAATTGTTGGCAGATCTTCTTTTCTTAATGCTATTATTTTCCAAGCTATTTTGAAAATACGTTACAATAAAAATATATCAGTTTGCCATCTTAGCTCCTGAAGTACTGTTATTAACAGTTGCAAGCAGAGTCAAGACATCTAAAGGCATTTAAAATATATCTTTCAGGCCAAACTATTATATTCTTATGCACAGTTGCTCTTCCTTTAACATAATTTAGAAACAATGAAGTAATGAACAAAACCTGCTATGCATATATTTATCAGATACTCTTTAAAGCAACTAGTTTCTCTCTGCTATAAGGGAAAGTTCAAAATTTTTTAAATTATAATTTACAAAAATTCCCTATGGTAACTGCCTGCATATACATAGACATCTTTTTATAGTGTACATATGGAATAGTTTTAACCTTATCTCTGTTCTTCCATTTGAACACAGATTGTGTTACTAACTGAAAAAAATTAACCCTGAAACTGAACAAAGTAACTTTATTAACCTATAGATACACATATATTTTTTTTTACAGGTTCGTATATTGTAAGGTATAGAAAAATAGAATCACACTAGAACATTTGTGCCTTATGTATCTGTAAGACTATCATCGTACTTCTTGTCTTTTCAATGCCAAGCTCAAAGCATTCACTATTTACAACTGCTCCCTGAAGTTTTCCTCTGTTCATTTCGTCCTTAAAAAAAAATTGCCTTTAACAATGAAGAGTGTTCTTGCCAAAATTCCTAATAACTTCTCAGACACACAGCAAAACCAATATTCTATCTGCAACCTCCTTGACCCTTCCCACAGTAAAACATAGTTTACTTCTTCACGAAATATCCTTCACCAGTTTTTATGACATCCACTTCTTACTTATGAAATCACTCCTTCAGCTTTTCTTCTAAGCAGATTATCCTCATTCTCTGCTGTTTTCTATGAAGATTCCTGAGGGTTTTGTCAGTGGTTTTCTTTCTTTTCCTTTCACATCTTAGCCTTCAAATTCAATCACCACCTTCTCAGATGAAATCACTTCATCTAGAATTGTCTCCTTTCACCCAAACTAGAAATCTCATTCTGTCACTGGGGTCTTTAACTTACACATCACCTGTAGCTTGAACCTCTTTCAATAATCTCACATTCTGACTGTAAGTCTTCCAGGTTCCTTACCCATACATTTAGATGCTCTGTTCTCCATTATTCACTAGCCTGGCACTTCTGCTAACACGTTACTGACATAGCTAACACATAGCTAAACCCTTTACACTCTCCTCTTTTCCAACATCAGCTCTAAACAGACTGATGGTAGTAGCCCTCTTCCACACACATGCCAGAGGAGAGAGAGGTCGCCCTGACACCATAAAGTCTGGCTGGCAGCAGACAGAAGTGTTGAGATGATACTTTGGAAATAATGAAACAGCAAAATTTCACAGCTGAGAGGCAGCAATAAACTGCTTAGAGTTATTAAGGAAGTACAAATTTAACTCCTCCTTATTCTGAGGGAGAAGACTTTACACAATGTCAGTATAAAATCAGAGAGACTAAGTTAATCCACCACTAAACTACCAGAGCAACACAGACAAAACACAAAAATTATTCCTCCTTCTCCACACTACTGAAAAATCTCACCTACTCCCTTTCCATCCCATATTTTGATTCTTTTCTGCAACACTAGTTTAATTTTAACAAATGCAGCTTTGCTCTATGGATACTCAGAATCCTTGTGAATCCTAGCGAAGCTACCACTGTCCTCTCATCTGTCATTGGCTCCCTCTTTTTTCTGTATCAAACTTGGGCTGTTCAATTTCATAGCCCTTCACCGCTACCCTACTACCTCACAATCACTAGGAAAGGTCAACTCCAACTTCTCACTAGTTGAATAACGTAAAATCAGAGGCCATATTAGCTTTTCCTATCAGAATCTTTGCATTACCTGCCACAAAAAAAAAATAAAAGATCTTTCCATAAAAATTATTTTTCTTTCAACTCCCTAGACGAAAATTTCTGTGCTGAAGTCACAACTTTGGTGCAGAACTACTATTTTCCTTGCATATTTGTGCATCTAACTATGGTTAAATTGCCTTGTAGCTCAATAAAAAGCACTTCAGGATGCTCTTTTTGCCCTGTTTCATGTTCAAGACTCCTAGGTTACTAAACAACACAATCGTTAATCATATTTTTGGACAGCTTTCAGAGCCTTTAAGAACTTGAGGAAGACTTTGCAAGAACCTCCCCTGGACTTCAATAGATGATTTTACACCTCTGCTTAACTGAAGATGTCTTATTTTGGATAAGATTTTAATTAAAATGTTAATGTAATTTTTTGGCAACAATTGCAAGGTAAAACCAAACTAAACCAACACTGCTCTCTGTGTAGACTCCTTAAAAAGTAGGAAGAAAAAAAAAATGAAATACTTAAAAACTCCTCATATACTGTGAAAGAAGTGTAAGAACAGTGTCAGAAACAATACAGATCTAAGAGATGATCCAATACCAAAGCTCAGAACAAATCACCATTCTCATCAACAGAATACTACAAAAATCCTTTATTTTCTTCTGTAAAGTGGAATTCCTCAATTCTAACACCTCTAAATAAAATGTTAGCTTATGTATACCACTCATTTCTAGTAGTGCTACACATTCTCATTAAATTTCAATTTTCTGCCAAACAAATGACATATTAATGTAAAAATATTTCCAGAAACTTTGTTCGTTTCCTGTTCATATAAGCATGTTTCACAATCTTAATTAGCTGCATGACAAATTTACCCATGATGAAAGACCTCAGGAACTGCCATATTTTCATTATATTTCTGTAGACTATATATAAAAATATATTTTTTTACGTTCGGATAAAACAAAGCTCTTGTTGTACCAAGGTACATATGCTTTACACCTTGAATCAATGTATTATAAGTACATTATGTGTATGCTGAGTAAGAAGGCAGTCGAATGAAGCTAGTTTTTCAGCATTTGAAATACAGGAATTTTGCCTAGATGCTAGTATTTTGTTTTCAAATTTTATTTCAGCAGGACTCAGGCATTTATACTCAGTAAGATATAATCCTTGTGCACATACAAAAGCACTGATTAACGTAATTAGATCACATTACTTCTGAAGTATCTTTCAGCTCCCACCCTTAAATAACATCCCACTACCTATATTTATAATTCTACATGAAACAGAAGAGCCTAAGCTGTATTATTACAAAAGAAGTCCTCCACAAACATAGAGTACAACTGCTGTTGTTACATTGCACAGAGAAGCTACTTGACAACATTTAAAGGTTCTCTATTCCAGATTTTAAGGCAAAAACATGAATATTACTGTCTTTCAGAAGCAGCAAGCAATTAGCTTCCTTTCATTATTCAGATCACTGGTCTTTGGCAACACCATCAAGAAAACTACAAAACCTCGTATCTTTCGTCCAAATAAAGGATGAAGGGTTGTGCTGGTTTGACTGAAAACGGGTTAACTTTCTTCATACAGCTAGAAACGTTCCTTTTTTATAGCTAGCACAGTCATTATTTGGATATAGTTTGAGAACAAGAAGATGATAACCTGGGACACTGCCAGTGTTTTTAATTGCTCTGGTCTGAGAGCCAAAGACACTCTGAGTGCTCTGCCCACAGGCGTGAGGTATCGAGGAAGGGGGGCATGGATGAGGCAGAGCTTGACTGACATCCAGACTGATCAATGAGAGTATTCCATCCCATCAGTGTTCACGTTTTAGATATAAGGAGATCCGGGCCTTCCATATTTTTCCTCTCTTCTGCTCTCGCTATCTGGGGTGCAGCCATGAGAGTTTCAGTCGGGACATTTAGGTCGGCTTTTTGCCATTTTGCAGAGGCCTCTGGGTTTGGCTTCCTGGGACTGGCTGCTTGGTGCGGACAGAGTTCATGGGGAATTGCCTTGAGTATCTTTTATTTCTATTTTATATATATATACACATATATATATATATATATACTAGTAGTGTATTAGTATTTTGTTATTTTATTAAACTGCGTTTATCTCAATCCAAGTTTCTCCCTTCCCTTTTGATTCTCTCCCCTATTGGGGGGATGGGTGAGGGAGTGAGTGAGTAGCTATCGTGATTGTATTGGTAGCTCAGGTTAAACCACGACAGGGGTTTTAATGCCTACTTGTAGAGTTCAGATTAAAAATTTTACCCAAAATATTTTAGTTTAGGAACACCATTATGGCCAAGTGTCAGCCATCATTTCTTCCGCATATTCAAGATATTACGGAATTCTGAAACTATTTTAATATAAACAGTATTGAAACAAAAGGAAATCATATAACTTTCTACAGATAAAACCGTGGCAAATTTACTCACAAAGAGACCACATATTCCACCTGTGCACTAGGAGCAGGAGTGAACACGTCTCAGCCTCTCAAAAAATGAGATACGGGTGCAGATTTGAGCTTTTAATCCTAAACTGGATGCATCTCTGATGTGCAAATATTTGTGGTTTTAGAAAAGCAGATCCTGCCACCTGCTTTTCAGTCAGTTTTGGAAAGATATACCTAGAATTTTTTTACTCCACACTTTTCTGGGTCTCTGAAACCCAGAACAAGTATACTTTATTCATACAAGCATAATCTTTTTGCCTATATAGCCTACCGTATGCCATTAATAAACCCTTCTATTAAACACATACATTCAAGTGTCAAAGAATATTTTGACTAGTCTTTTCTATAGTAAGGATTTAACTTACTGTGAAACATTTTCAGCCAAAGCTAAGAAAAGCCATTCCCCATTCTTATTTCAAGTAATTTCTTTATGGAGTTATCAAGAATGTATTTAAACAAGTGTACCTATATCCATAGACAAAATACGAATAAAGCAAATTCAGATCACTAACAGCTTAAATGTCTGTCTCCTAAAAGAACACTATTCCAAATTTTGTTTCTTAAAGTGAAAAGTTACAGTATTTCGCACCGCTGCTCACTTAGCTCCACTGATGTACATAAACATTTGGGCATACATATATGTATATACATACACACATGTACTGGTAACACCTACAACAAAATCATAATTTTCTTTTAAAGTTCATTCAATGTTGTCTTCACAAATCACGCATTCAACTAATGTGAGAAACCAGAACTCATTACTAGTAAATATTAGAGGATCATCTGTGACAAAGAATTATTCAGAAAAGCACCTCTTCAAGGCACTTGGACTCACCATAGTTTAGGACAACAGCTTTCACTGCTCAGTGGAACACACTTATTCAAGTTTGCTTTGAGAACCAGTTCCCTGAGGCACTTGATCTCAGACTGATCAGTTTTACTAGAAACTCTCTGATAAGCCTTTGCAGACAGATTAGAGTATTCCCCATTGTAGCTCATCAGAACCAGTTCTCTGGGCACATATGCACAAATTCAACACAAAGTTACATGAACAGCACCTATGGAGATGGATAGATTCTTTCCCTCTTCTCTTGCAGAGGCTAAGCCAAAAAACAGATAAGTGGTGAAAAAAAAAAAAAAAAAAAAACTGTTACAAGTACATCCAAAATTGAGAAAAGATACAAGCAACAAAACCAAATCATATACGATGTCAACAGTCTTCCACTGAAGAACAAAAAAGAATGTAAGCATGTAAGTTCTCCTGAAACGTCAAAGGTGGGGGGAGTGAAAGGGAGAGGAAAATAATGAATACACATTAAAATGCTTTAAGCCCTAAAGAAAAGAACTGAAGTAACTCTGCATATGTTAAAAATCACCAAAAGGACTGGTGGGTTAGAAACCAGAATTCAGCTAGAAAAGTGTTCTGAGATGTCAGCATTTGATGGACTTCGATGAATTAAGATTCTGGAATTCTACACAAAACTGAAATTCTCTAAGCAAAGTCATCTCACTGGGATGATACAACCACAAAAATTCCAGACATCAAATAGGGGACCAGGAGAGAATCAAAACCGTTCAGTATCACAAAATATACTTTGAAAGATGCAAGAAGAGTCAGTAGATAGTAACACTGTTTAATTAGTAAATACTGATGTGTATGAGGTGGAAACAAACTGGAGATTAGTATTTAAACTCCATAAAGCATTGTTTGACATGGCAGCCACTAAAAATACTATTAAAAAAATTGAATTACATTACTTCTGCTGTAAATTGGAGGCTTAAGGAAAAAAAAAGCCTGAGAAAGCAGGAATCATAAAAAATCGGAACCACGACCATCTACTTAAAACAGATATTTATCTGCACATTGCAAACACATACAACCTCCCATGAAGAAAAGAGTTACAACTTCCTTGCACTGAAGCCCAAGAAAACATGTAGAGACTTACTTTTCTTAACTTTTTAATACAAGAAAAAAACTAAAAAATAACTGGACTACAAAAATCACTTGTGTTATTTAAAAAGTTCTCTCATTGCTTCAGAGGGCCATAAGAAAAGACTTAGAGCAAAAACTAACCATAACAATTCCTTTTTCTTAAGAGGAAAATCTCTGCTGAATATGTACTCAAAACACTAGGTTAGGAAAAAAAAAGTTATATCAAGTTACTTAATTATGTTCAAAGCTCTTATGGTCTTTCACGTAAAAGTCAAGGCCTCCTTACTCTGATTAGTATGATTAAAGTGACATGTTAAATACAGGTACCCTCATCCAGTTTTTTCCATATCTGGTCAAGTCTGCATGCATTTCTGCTATGAATTACTAAAGATGGAAGGAGTCTACAAACTAATTGTTCTGAAAACAGATGCCATATAAATGCCATATATACAACCTGAATTGTCCCTTAATCAACTGAATTTCTTTATCCCCTCCTCTCCCTCCCCCAAAAAAGGAGATTCAGGACACCATTTGGAATCATCTGGTCATGCTGCTCTTCTAGAATAAGTAGACATTTCCTAATATCTCAAACCATGTCCTTAATATTCCTTTAAGAACAAGACTAATCATCAAAAGCCAACTGTGCAGGCTCGTAATCATGACACTCTCCTTGATGGCAGATACATGCTTTTTCTAGAACTCTTCTAGCAGATACTAAATTGAGCTTTAGAAATGAAACGTTTCACAGCATTTCCAGACACTTTTCAGTCCTGTTCAAAATTTATTTAGCAAGAAAGTTAGGTAACGAACAAAGTTTTGGAAAAAATCACTCCAAATCTCACACATTAATATCATATCACTAATCTAGTTCCTGAAAGCACTGAAGTCTGATTCATGCTTATTTTAAAGAAAATTGGATACTGCAGGTATTTTTAAAACTATCTTCATTTCCCCTTCTGCCCCATGAATATTTATTTTTTTAAATGTAAGAAGTTTTCCTGATATTATCCAAATTATACTTTTTTCTATTACACTATTCAAAACAGCGAACTCTAAACTTCTGTTTATCTTGAACTACTATCAATGATAATTGGTACACAACTTTATTTTAATAGTTGCAAACCCTACCAAAAAGTAAGGAAACAAATACAGAACATGGAAATTAAGAACATGGAAATCAAACTCTCAGTTAATTTTGAGTTAAAATGTCCATAAGCCCCTAAGCAACTATTTAATGTATTTTTTAAGAGATATGCATTACTTGTCCAATAATTCAAAAATAATTTTCTTAGTTCATATTCAGAAAGGAAGAAAACCGGTAATAACTAAGAGATGGAATAATTCTGCAGAGGTTGCCTTTTTTTTTTTCCAGATGGGAAAATATACTTTCATGTCAAACCATACCAACTAATTTAGATAAATATGATGTTAGGGATTTAAGATTTTTTTTTCTAAATATAACAGGATACATACATCTACTATATATGCTACATATATATGGGGCGAGGGAGAGGTAGCGGGAAAATCCAGAATTTCCCAATATCAGGAAATCAGCCTTGACTTTTGCATTCCTATAGAGGACTGATCTGTTGCTACTAATGTAAATAGTTATTACTCAACACTTCTCACCTCATCGGAAACCTACCTACCCACAGTAAAAAAAAAAAATTCAAAATAAAATAAATGTATTACTCTGCAAACCATTAATGTGTAAAACAGTTAAAATACCCAACGCTCAACACAGTTCTTTCATCAAAAGCAATATAGAAACACTTCTCCTTTTAGAGCAGATCTGCCAAGTGCCAAAATGACATTTGTCAGAGGAAAAACATTTATTCTAAACAGGAAATTCCTTTTGTCTATATGACAAACAGCATAAATTCCTGTGCTTGTGCATTAGGGACAGCAGTTATAAGCAGAGCTATTCTCTTATTACAGGAACTAGTTCTCATACAAACACCAGGTAACATTTCAGGTCACTGGAAGGTCTTACATGCCTTAAGCTAGTCCACTTTTTTCGTTTATTTCAGTTGTTCACATAAGAGACAGTATTTACAAAACAGATTAGCCCATACCTTTAGGCCATGCTGGGTACTCCGAAATACCCTTGTTTACTAGAACTCTCAACACTACATCCAGGTGAAAAAAAAGCAAATGTAGATATTAATTAAAAATAATACAACAGTGGACTAAAAGGTTGCTGTAGTTTGACCTCTTAACAAGAACAAGTATTCAACAGAACAACCTTGGACAAATGCTGCAATCACTATTCTTGAAAACATCAAAAACTGTTCATACTGTTCTGCAGCTCAGGCACCCATTTTGCTAATATAGAATTAAATTTAATTACTTTACACAAAACAGTATTTCTTCCAGTGATGTTCTACTTCTTTCCACTGCAAGTATGATTCACTTTGTAACAAACCTGTATGTATTTCTAGATTTATATTTCTCATTATCAGCCTTTTCAAAAGCTGAACAGATGATGTTCTTTCAACATCTCTTCGGTCTGAGTACTCCTGTTTCCCCGTTAAGCCTTCACAAAAATCTCATCTCCATCACTGAGTATAGCACACTATTTCAGCTGTATTTTACATAGTACATTTCCATTCAAATCATCCAAAAGCAAAATTGCCTCCGATACCATACAACTAACTATCAATCTGATCTTCTGTAATGCCTCGTCTTTTTCTGCTTCACTAGTGCCTATCTGGTTGGTCCCTACATTACTTTTCCATGTGGTGTGTAATACTTCAACTTGCCTACTTGACTTCTTTATTTGACAATGAAATATTTGCTCCAGTTAACTAAGATGGGTTTAAATGCTAATCCTATATAGTTTGTTCCCACTACGACTTCAAATTTATTTACATTCTAATAGCATGATTGATAAAAATAGAAAATAATTTGTGATTTTATAATCTAAATAATTTCCTGCTTGTTTTTTTTTTTTGCCTCACTTGAATGAAAAACTCCACCCTGCTCAGATGAATACCCAAATGTACAACTTGAATAATATATGATATCCAACAATTACCAATGAATATTTAAGTAACAGCTAGGCAACTAGCAAGTTTGTCTGTTAACAGAGTGAAGGTAGCACTGGCAAAAATTATTTACAACAAACTGACTACAAATTAAATTATAGTGTGGAATTAAAACATGACACCAAATCTGCTTTTTTGGTTTTCAGTTTTTGAAAAAGGGGATCAGATTTACTTCAACATTCTTGTTTCAGGTAGTGGCTTGCTTGTTGTGTTTGTGGTTTTTAGTTTGTTTGGGTTTGTGTTCTGGTTTTGTTTTGTTTTGTTTTTTTTAATTTTTGTCTGCCTATTTTAAGAGTGAATTTTCAGAAAATGCTACACCAAGTTAAGCTCAAAACACCAAATGAAACTACAGGGAAAGTATGCTTTAAAATGCATCAACACAATTATACTGGGTGTTTCAAAAAGATGGACCCAATCTGAAATCACTGTAGCTTTGAAATTGGGTTAATCTTTTTGAAACACCCTGTATTACCACGTTCAGTTTCAATAATTGCTACAGCTTCAATGTATACCACCTCTGAGATACAGGAGAGATGCTGAAATCATTAGTGTTTATAACTGTACAACTCTAAACATTCAATTAACTAGAAAAGTATTTTGTGACGAAAACCTTACGATCCGAGAGCTGTAGTCTCAGATATACTGATATCTGCCCCTGTACTCGGCACTGGTGAGGCCACAACTTGAATACCGTGTTCAGTTTTGGGCCCCTCCCAACAAGAAAGATATTGAGGTGCTGGAGAGAGTTCAGAGAAGAGCAATGAAGCTGGTGAGGGGTCTGGACCACGAGCCTGATGTGAAGCAGCTGAGGGAACTGGGGCTGTTTGGCCTGGAAAAAAGGAGGCTCAAGGGAGACCTTATCTCTCTCTACAACTACCTGAAAGGAGGTTGTAGCATGGAGGTTGTTGGTCTCTTCTCCCAAGTAGCAAGTGATAGGATGAGAGCAAATGGCCACAAGTTGTGCCAGAGGAGGTTCAGATTAGGTATTAGGAAAAACTTCTTCATGAAAAGGGTTGTCAGGCATTAGAAGAGGTTGCCCAGGGAAATGGTTGAGTCACTATCACTGGAGGTGTTTAAAAGCTGCATAAAAGACATTCTTAAGGACATGGTTTAGAAGTGGGCTTAGAATCACAGCATGTCCTGAGTTGGAAGGGATCCATAAAGATCACCATGTCCAACTCCTCTCCCTGCATATGACAACCCCACAGTTCACACCATGTGTCTGAGGGTGTTGTCCAGTCTCTTCTTCAACACTGTCAGGCTTGGGGCTGTGACATCTCCCTGGGGAGCCTGTTCCATGCTCCACCACCCTCTGGGGGAAAAACCTTTTCCTAATGTCCAACCTAAACCTCCCCTGGCACATCTCCCTGCCATTCCCTTGGGCTCTGTCATTGGTCACCAGAGAGAAGAGACCAGTGCCTGTCCCCCCTCCTCCCCTTTTCAGGAAGCTGTAGGCTGGCAACGAGGTCTCTTGTCAGCCTGTTCCAGGCTGAATAAACCAAGTGACTTTAGCTGCTTGGCAGTGTTAGGTTAATGGCTGGACTCGATGACCTTAAAGATCTTTTCCAAACAAAACAGTTCTATGATTATACACTGTCAGCTCTAAACATGAAATCTGAAACTGGGTGTTTCAATAAAAATTCAAGTTAAGCAAACAGTTCTCCTCTATATAGTCAGACAAAATCAAGTTCTCCTGAAAAGGAGATTCCAATACCTTCCCAAGGGGCTTTTCATTGACCGGACAAAATCTAAGTAGATTTTTCTGCTTATTTAACTGGATAAGATAAAAAATGCTAATATGGTCCTCTGCATCATACCCAGCTGATCTTCTTGCAAATTTAAGAATCCTAATTTGGGAAGTAGCAATACTGTAACAGATGTAAAAAAAAAAAAAAAAAATCAATTGCTATCTAAGCAGAAATCCTTATAATCCAATAAAACTCTTGATTATAGAGTAGAATATTAATCTTGAATATATATAATCAAAAATTGTTATATATTAACAAATATTGAGATTTTTGCCTCTTCCTAAACAAGACATATATTCTAGTTTATGAAAAAAATCCAATAGGAATCTAATCTCCATTTGAAACTACAAGCACACTATATAAATTTGTGTTGCTTTCATAATGTGTAAAAAAAAAAAAAAAGTGGAAACAGAATTTATTATTCACAGAGCCACAGATCAGCTTTTCATTATAAAATCATACTGGTGATATCAAGAAATAAAAAAAGCGATACTACCAGTAAACAAGCAAGGCCACAAGAATCCTGCAGAGTTTTAACTAACACAAAATAGAATTACGCTATGATCGTAACAGCATTTGAAGAAGTTAAATGCTTAGTTTAGAAACAGAGCTAAAAATGCTCAAAGCATACATTCTTTCTAAAAGCAGTAATGGTTGACAGTTCTGATTAACATAGAAATAATTAAAAGTAATGATACTAAGCTCCAAAACAAAAAAGTTCCAGGAATGCCCTTCCTAATGACAAAACCGAAGTAAAACTTCAGGTTTGTTAATAAAGGTGAGAGAACCCACGCACACATTCCTACCAACTCTCCTTTTATAACTCTACAGATATATCTTCATAGTATCCATTGCTCATGCAAAAGGCAGAGAATCAGGCACATATTCCACCCCTCTGCTCTCACAGGAAACAGCACCTTTGCGTGGCTTTCTCAAGAACAAATCATGGAACATCCTCAAGAACAGCATTCACAATAAACACAGACAACAGCACAGCAAGAACTAAATTTTGAGAACACAAAAAAACCAACATCAACCTAAGACAAGACTTTGAAAATGTTATGTACCTAATACATATGCCAGATACACATATTTCCTATGATTTGGATGGATTGTAGTGGCAGACATATCCTAATCTGGACTACATGATTGTTCTCCAAACAGAGATAAAAGGATTAAGTCCAAAGGCACTATTTGAAATTTTTCTTTTACCACAAAGTTGTGAGGTGTTCTGAAGTCCAAGATGGGCTTGAAGCCCCCTGACTTTTTCAGGATCAGGAAGTACCTTCACTAAAATCCTTTCCTTGTTCCTCTTGTAGTGCAGGCTTTATAAATCTGCATTTAGAAGGGAAAAAAAATCTGGTTCAGAAGAGCAGAAAGAAAGACTTCAAGTATGCCATATCACTTCAGTCTGTGCCTTGAAAGCCTTGGACTAACTACAGTATTGCCTCAAAGCAACTCCAGTAAAAAGGCTGAAGGGGCCAGTGCCTGGAAAAAAGAAGAAATAATACACAGGTATACTAATATACTGAAAATGTGCCTCTTCTACATCCAAAACTGCTTCAACAAGAACATGTATACAATGCAGATCCTTCAGTTGTATTCAGTTCTTTACTGGCATATGCCTTCATAATGACCACTTTTTGGTTTTGAAAAACAAATCCAGATATTTTTCCTCCACCCCAAAGTACATTTAGTTAATCTATGCTTTCTGCATTTTATATGACACTTCCATCACAAACAGCGTTTTCAGAGGAATACAGAATTTTGTTCTAACACCTAACTGTGAAATTTTAAAATTATAACACTTAAAGCAACTGAAGCACCATCATAATCTGATTGCACTGGTATTGCAACACTCAACAAAAAATGTTCAAATTCTGTGCATTGAACTGAAATTCCTAAAGTTGTGAAATCTTGAGAACCTGCAAAGATGCTACAAATGCTACAAACTGTATCACCTTATTTACTGGCTTAATTTTCCAACTGTGGTTTCAAAGACAGTCAGATCATCATTGGTTTATCAATAATAAGACAGACCAAAAACTGAAAAATTTGATTTACAAGAATTTTTACACGCTGAAAAAGTAGTGGTTAAAAGTTTGAAATTCAAGGACTTTTAGAAACACTTGAATTCAGAAGCATGACAGTTAAAACTGAGTTTTGAAAAACAAACATTAATTCCAAAGAAAGCTTCGCAGTGCAATTTATTGCAAATCAAAGCTGCTTCTTTTTCTTCTTAATAATGAAAATTTATAATAACTCAAAAAATGAACACAGTTTAGTTTTAAAGAGCTATCCCTTACATCAAAACAGACATTCATCCCTTAGCTTATTTGTTGCTTTGTTTTTAGAGTTCACAGATCAGCTTTCAGCAAAATGTCAACAGTCAGTGCAGGGAGTCAGTCCCGAGATAAGCCTGAATGCAGTGCAATTATAACAAGTAGAAAAAAACTTGTACTGTAAAAATAGAAATAGCTGAAAAACTGCTATGACCTTACAGAAATAATGAGAATTAAGAGATCTAGGTGCTGTGAACTCTTCCATCCTCTTTCTCTCCCATTAGACATTGCCAATGCAGAATTTACCAGTTTTGGTCAAAAGTAGCACAGCTAAATTCCACCTATAATGCAGAATTAATGTACTCTGATTTTGGTTTTGTTCATTTGTTTCACTTTTGCCAGAATGATTTTTACTGAAATATTTATTTCAAGTTCATATTAACTGATGTGTCAGGATTCAGACACCTGAGTTACCCAGTGTCAGTGAAGCAATTCATTGCCTTTGCAACAGATCTGCTATCATGAAAATCAGGAGGGAGAATTCTTTTTAAATACCCATCCAATTTAGTCAAAAACGACCTTGAGTTTACTACAAACAGAACATGTTCATGGCAGTTACAGGTTACCTGAAGTCCGATAAATTTATCAGGTTGCTGACCACCAAGATTAACACTTTAAAGTAACTTTAAAAAAACCACTAGGCTGTATTCAGCCTGAACAGCCAGGGTATGAGAAACTACAAGTGCAGCTCTTCACATACTTCAGATTTCTTAACTACTTGCAGAGAGAATACTACTTGCTGAGAATACAAGTGCTTAATTAAGTGTTGTTTGTTAACAGAAGAGTCTTGAGGCTCGACTGAACAACTACTCATCCTGTCCACTTATCTTGAAGTTACTAATCCAGAGGTTTCACTTCAACAGAAACATAACAAGGTTGTGCATATTGCTATCACTATTTCCTCCAATAAAAAATAAAACTGTTGGTTTGTTCAGGGATTTTTTTTTCACTGGGGAATAAGTGTGCTTATTAGCAATGTACAGACTGCGACAAATACTTTCAGCCTCATTTTAAATGTTACTGCATTCTTTCTTGTTTTCTTTAAACATTTGTATTCCCTCATTGACAATTGAAATTACCCTTGTTTCAACTGTATATTTAAACTGCTTCAGTATATAACTAGAAACACATATGCCTCAGAATTCATGTAAACCCAAAAAGTAATTAAAATGTGTATTATTGAAATGTCAAATGCTGTTGGAGCATCCTCTCCTTCAAACTACACTGGACAGCTGTTTAGACTGCTAGTACCAACAAGGTCAATGTAGGTCAAAAAAAAACAACAAAAATCTCACCATCAAAGTTAAAGTTGCCAAATGACAATATTAAAACACTACCCAAATCAAGTCATCTTCTACACTCAGAAAGATAGCTTTAATCAACTGCTTCACATCATCATGACAGTTTTACCTTTTGGTATAGCACACCAACAGAATTTCCTTCTTACGCAAGTTATTGTTGCTGTGATCTTCCAACCAAATACAGCAACATACACACTGCTCTGCAAAGAATTTTTGACCTTTGTACATTATTCTTTATCACACATTAAACTTAGTAACATAGCATTAATTTATACATTATGTGCTGTGTTGAGAAAACAGTGGGTACACCTGCCAAATGCTTTTTTTTAAAATGTAACCAACTTGCAAAATCTTAAAGGTAAATCAGACTTTTCTTTCTCAAAAAAAAAAAAAAATGGACCCAAGAGGATGAACACAGCTTATACCAAAACTTTGTTAATTATAAGCTTATTCCAAAACCTGCTCATAGATATTGGAGTAAGGATAATAGCCCAGATTATTTTGTATCCTCTATTGGGAAAAAAAGAATCTTTCTTTTATAAGGTGGATGTCACTAAGCTGTTTGGTTCTCTGACAAACCTTTGAAGAAATAATTGATTACTGCGTATCCCATTCAGAATTAATCTCCTAAGCACCATGAATATTTCAACTAGTAGAAAATGTGTCTGCTAAGCTATTAAACTAGCCTGATAAGGAGGATATCATACAATTTTTTTTATGATTAGCTGATATGAGTAATTTGTAGGCCAATAAGTATTGCTGATTCAGTATTAAAAATAATTCTAAATCAACGATTTTTAAAAATATTTCAACATCGTAGTATCTTCAACACAGATGGGATGTCTTATACAAGGGGTGTCAAACTCATTTTCACCAGGGGCCACATCAGCCTCGCGGCTGTCGTCAAAGGGTGAAAGTAATTTTAGGACTGCATAAATGTAACTACTTCTACATTTATAAATGTAGTCCTAAAATTACCTTTGCCCTTTTGACGACAGCCGCGAGGCTGATGTGGCCCCTGGTGAAAATGAGTTTGACACCCCTGCGTTAGACCATGCTTGTAGAGTGCAACGGAGCTCACTACTGCAACTCCCCAGCCAGATACATTAAGGTTCAGAATTGGAAAAAAAAAAAAAAAAGCATGATTTGATACTGTTAGGTCTCATTCACTCCTATGTTCAACATTTTGTGCTAAACAATACTAACAAAAATTCAAGTCGCTACACACAGTCAATTTAATTGGTCATGTATCACATTCCCCTGTAATCCTACCTCTGGGAAACACTGTAGATACAAATACCTAGTAAATCTTGCCACTCACACCATTGACAGACCCTTCATCAACAGTGAACAGCTTAAAGTGGATAGCAAAAAGTTCAAGCCACACCCTCTCCCTGAAGTTGAGTAAGTGCAAGTGTTTTGCCATTTGGGAAGTATGACTTCTGGCAGATTATTCTCAAGAAGCAATGATTATATCGAAAGTCAGGGCTCTCACAAGAAGTATGATGCACTATCCAATTTATCAGCACACTCATGAGCTTTGTCTTCAATTGTTAATTTCAAAACAAGATGAAAGTACTTCCATATCTAGTTGGATATTATCTTCTGAAAGCTTTGTCTTTCAGCTGAAAGTAACAATTTTTTAAAAAGCGTGCAACTTCATTTATCAGGTAAAAAGAGGTTTAGTGTAATTAAATATACCATAATTTCAGTACTCAAAAGCCTGATCATAAGACCACCAGGTTGTTCTAAGGTGGCAGAGTCACAGTAAGATTTAAAATGCTCTACACACCTATTTCATTGAAGTTGACACATGATGTTTTTTACAAGACTATGGATTCATAAAAATACGGCAACAGCACTACAGACGAGATGCATAGATGGTGGGAACAATACTGAATATATTAAAAGTGGTACCTACTTAGAAGCAGTTTGAAAGGTACTTCTCAGCTACACAATCTGGAACTATTTTGTACTAGGACAATGACTCCTGAAAGATTTATTTTCTCTTTTCTTTTTTTCCATGTAATCAGGCTGTACTAACCCTTCTGCACAGTCTGTCCCATCAGTTTTCACTACTGACTACAACTCCCACAAGCAGTCAAGAGATTATTTAACTAAGAACACCAAAAAGAAAGGCTGGATGAGGCAAAAGTGTACTACCAAATACTTCCCTGTTGAAAAGTAGGTTAGAGTTGAAATTGACAGTAGCAATAAAACAAGGGAAAAAAAAAATTGAGTAATTAATCAGATAAAAACCTTCATTATTCTGTGAGCTTCCCATTAGTAGTTCTCTTTCAATTTATAGGTGATATGAATCAAACTTCTACAAGAATCATCAATTTACAACGCAGATATTTGTAAAAATCTTGACATGGAAATGCAAAACTACAAAAAGCTAAATATTCAGGCAACTAAAGGAAAGTAACACCTTGTCAGTTACATTGACTTAATTTCTATCCATCATAATGTTATATTAAAACACATTAACAGACAAATCTAGAGATTTCATACTACAGACATGAACAATAAAGACTATTATGAATAAAGGACAACCAAATAATCGAGTTTTGATCAGAATCAGTATATTCAATCTGCTGGTATCTCAAAATTTGAAATGAAAATTCAGTTTCTGTCTTAGAAACTTCAAATTCTGAAGTTTAAGCACAGTAATCCTTAATGATAAGGTTTTCAAACTGAGTTTAAGATTCTAATAAAATTAACTTTTCACATGTTGACTGGTTACCTAGAAAACCCAGATGCATAGTTATAATATTCACATGTTATATTTGAACAAAAGTTACTGTCTCAGCTTGCATACCACTTTTCATGATGGTAGTAACACTAGCGGAAATTCAGAGTACAACCAGAGATAAAGTTAGAAGCTAGAAAGATTAAGCTTATTTTCATAAGAGAAAATAATTGAACATACAGATATTCAAGTGAGAATTTTACCAACAAAAGAGACATGAAGTAGTGTGCACTGAAGCATTGCTTTGAAAGTGCCTACAAACAGGAAACCATTATAAAACACAGATTTTCAGGCAGCAATATCAATATTCCCTTGTAATCTTTCTCATTCCCTTCTCTCTCCCTTTTTTTCCCTCTTTCTTCTGTCTCCTATAATTCTGATTACACAGTCTTTGAAACATGAATCACATCCTATATGGTCGTATGGTGTCTTCACAGTACCAGACAAGTAAAAATTAGCAATTATCTACCAACATTATCTTCTTAGTAAGTTAAGACAAGTTTAGAGAACAGCTGCAACAGGCTGCTAGGATAACGTGTATTATCAAGCTTTTTTATTTTAAAATTAATATCTACTTAATGCACGAGAGGAGAGGGGGGAAAAAAAAAAGGCAAATGCCTGAAATGCATGAACACCAGAAAGGGGAAAACTTACTTAGTATACTATGCAGAGAGGTAAGTGGAACAGTGGATGCAAACAAAAGGGAATTCAGGGGATGGATGGAAGAGATGTCAATAGCTAACCTAAAGAAGCAAAGCAAAGCTATCCTCAAATAGCTAAGAAACTCTACATCACAACTTGCCTTCAGCTAAGTGTTTATACACAACATACATAATCCTTTCCCTGTAAGGATATCTGAGGGAATGTTTTGAAAAAGTTAAAAGATTTTGTTCAAATAAATAGCTAGGCACCTGAGGTTTTGTCCGTCTTGGACAAGTTTAAGATAATGTATTAGCACCTATCTAGCACCCCAAAAAGAGAATAAAATTCCTACTAAAAAAAAAATAAACTATGTTCTACCTGAATGCTGCAGAGACAAGCTTATACTAAAACTACATATACACACACCTTTGACTTTAGAAGACTGAAGACAGCTCCCCCCAAAAGCTCACAATGACAAAACTTTACCGATTTTTAAGAATCTGATCAGAATGTTTTAACAGTAGCAGTCTGTTTGTTGAATAGTCCAACACCTTCATGAATTAGGCAATTAAGCTTTGCCACTCCGCTAGAACTAGAGAAATTAAATACTAACACCAGCAAAAATAGCATTCACTATTTTAAAAATAATCTTAAGCCTTCTGCAAGCAACACCCTTGATACATATTTGATTTACATACATAGCAGCTCTCGCATCCATACATCTTACTTTATTTGGATTAGTTGATTTTTAATGAATGTTCAAGTTCTTTCAGGTTGGATACCGAACATTCATGGTGATAGCAGGATGACAGTTTCAACTCAATACTCTCAAACTACATATAAAGAACCCATCTTAATACAGTGGAAAGTTGCAGTTAACAGAAAACAGTGTCCTAGTTTACGCTCTACTTAAATTTTAGAGACAACCCAGTATTTATATATTATGAATTAGTTCTACGTGAGAAACTTCTATAGTTTTGAAGTGCTATGTCTTCTTTTGACTAGACATAATACTATTAGCATAATATGCCAGCCTATTTTTTTTTTTTCATTTTCCTTTATTTTGAGTGAATGTTACAAAAAATGAAATTGCATAAAAACCCACTAGGTAGTGAAAACACACACACTACTAAAAGAATCTCAGACACCAAGTAAAATGTAAATTATTTACCTTGGTTGCGATGTCAGCTTTATAACTGTCTTGTGTGGCAAAGAATCTTGGGAAGACTGAACATCATCCTAGAAGATAAGATCTTTGAATTTGCTTAAGAATACACTTAAATGTATAACATATGAGTTTTGTGTATTACATGAATGAACAAAACCATACTAGCCATACCATAAACAGAAGTCTATATTAACACCTTATAAAGGACACAAAAGTTTATAAACTAAGTACTTCAGACTGACAAAAGGGCTCATTTTGACTAATTCATTGAGAAACATTTGCTTTCATTGTACGTATCTTAGATTAGATACCATTATCAAATTGTGACCCCCCCCATGTTTTCATTTTTGCATACAAGATATCATAATCTTCAGCTTCCTTCAGATTTTACAAATATTTATCATATATTACTTTCTCTTGCTATAAATATACCCTCTGAAACCCTACACTCCTGTATGTTTGTCACAAGGATTTAGTTTAGTCTTCTGTCAGATCCCATTGTTACCTTATATCTTACATAAAGAAAATGTTAAAAAAAAAATAATTTTGGGTGTATGTATGATTTTTATGTGACAAACTCTTTGAAGAATTGTTTCACAATACTGATCAATTCTGATTTTTCACTGCTTTCTCTCTTCTTATATACAATATGACCGAGGCTCACTTCCATTAAGAAAAGGTACTGACAAAGTAATTACTGTCACTATTGCATTAGCATTTAAGCAAGACAAGAGCCCAGCTGTCCATGTACTGTCACATTCTTATTGGTTCATATATGGTGATAACTATAGACTTTATAACTGAAGTGCAAAGCTCCCAGTTCCTTAGAATATTTCTCAAAATCACGTTTTTCAAATCCAACTATTGTCTCTTACATGGAAGCATTCTTTCTGCACTCAAAGATGTAAGACTAACATACAGGAATGACGCAATGGTTGCATAGCTCTAGTTTTATAGGTTGGATCTCATCCTATTGGTTGGATCATTCAGAGATCTCCGAATGTCTTCCATTTTTCAGTGTATTGTCTTCCGAGCAATTTAGGCTTTGTTTATTTACTGATGTAGTCCGTAAAACTTGCACATGACATACAAAATATCCTGTCATCATCTGAGAAAAAAACATGATGCTTTTGTGTGTAACTAATAATTACGAACGGTAGAAACACAGTGCAAGCAGTGGAATTCTGGAACCCTTCCATTCTGTCTCATTTCCAGCTTCCTTTTTTCTGGTTTCAAGAAGGGCAATTTTCCCCTTGTTGTCCCTACAGTCTACTGGAATACCGTTACAGTGTGGTGCTCTGCTCCTTTGACCATGTGCTTTTTCCTTCTTCTACCTTCAAAGACAACATCCGTTTTCAATCTTGCTCATTGGTCTAAGCTCCCTCGGCATTCATTCTGAATGCCCATCTGTGCAATTTTTGATGTCGGTTTCCATCAGCCACCAAAGTACCACGATGGTATTTCAAAACAAGTGCCTTTTGAACTTTCTGTTTGCTGCAGGTTTGCAAAAGGTTTTTTGTAAATATCCAGAAATTCTTCCATTAGCATTCTAAAATTCCACACTAAGAACTTCAAAATATTTTTAGTTTATGAAGGTGCATATTCATTTTGTTAGCCTTTTCAAATTAGGAGAAAAATTACATTTGTGGCACATGCATATAGTGCATACCCATAGCCACTTATATGCAGCATGTGCATATATATTAGCATCAAAGTCATAAAATGTATAAAGAATTATTCTATTTTTTTTAAATACATGTGATTGGAAGAGTAATTTGAGGTATGACACATCTGGTACTTCTAAGCCAGCAGAATATATGTCATCCTAATTACATCAGAAGTGTGAGGTAATCTCATAATGAAAACTCCTACATTTGTACACATAAAAAAAAAAAAAAATTAAAGCATCTCATTTGCTCTCTGTTCCAGGTGTATAGACTTCAGTAGACTTCATAAAACTACTTAGCTATCACAGGAGAGAGCATTTGTTCAGAAAGTGAAGAAACTTAACAATTTTGCAAGGAAACAAACTTAGTGTTTCTTCGAGGTGCTCTTCACCATAAAATGGGTCTCAAAATGATATGTGGGGATCTGTTGCTGACTTTATCATCTCTAAGTTCCTGTTTCAAATACTTTCAGCTAAGGAAAAAAGCACAAGGTCTTTCCTAGACCTGGCCTTGTGAATGCAGCTTATGCTTACATTCAGTTGGAAATTTTCCACTTCCTACATTTGCTTAAGTAATAAGCAAAGACAAATTACAGGACTGCATATTGTTTCTTTCTTACTTACCATATGCACATCACTGAAGTGACCAACAAATTTATGCTCACAAAAAAAATCAGAACACATGGCTTTACTGTGTGATTCACAAAGTGGAACAAAATAAACCAATTTTCTTTAGATGTGCTGTTTTTTCAGCCTTACGTGAAGTTTTCACTTGTTACTTTCCCATATCTTCAACTAATAACAACAGTGACAAGTAGCAGATTTTTCAGCAGGTATTACTACTAGCAAATTTCATTTTTACTTCTTCCAGGACACTCAAACTGTACTGAAAAGACAGTTCACATTTTATGTTTGGAGGAAATCAGGAATGATAGCTCACCATCTTCAGGAATGGAGTTGACGTGTCATAATTATAAGCACCTTTATCCTTCAGGATAAGAATATGAGCAGAGTCAATTATCACTTTCTTCAAGTTCATTATTGAGTGGAAAAGCCTGTTAAAAATGTTGAAGTCTTGTTAATTTTCATATTTTTATTCAATGTGATATCATCAAAACTTTAAAATATTCAAGAACTCAAAAGGATGAGTTACAGAAAGAGAAATGTAACTTTCAATATCAATATAGCATGAAATTAGGAACAGTGAGTTGCAATGAGTGACCAGACTGCAAAATGCAGAAATACGTTGAGTTTCATTGTTATTTCTATCTTGCATACTGAAAATAAGGTACATTTCCACCCCACTGTTATGCTATAAAACACCCTCAAAAATATAACGTACTTTTTCAAAATGCTAATTTCAGGAAAGTTTGTGTTTCATATGTTTGATTTCCAGTATCTATAGGGGAGACAAGCGTGTAACAATGGTCACAAAGTCAAGATTGCATTTAAGCAGAACCAGAAAAACAATTTGAAACATAAAAATTTAAATTATTACCATTATTTCCATTGCTTCAACTGACACAGGGTTTAAAAAAAATCTTAAATGTAAAGTGTTTAGATATTTTATTTGTGAACTGAAAAAAGCCTTTTTTCTACTCTCTCATAACCAAGTGCCTTGCACGTTTATGCCTTGATTATACCTATGCTTTACTAGATTAAAAAAATAACAAATCTATGGAATTTAAAAATACTTGTCATGAATGCAGTTGTTTACACCAAGAACTAGTATTTTAGAGGCATTTAAAACAATAACTTATTAAATAGACATGCTCTATCATCAACTCTCTACCATCATCTACCTCAATCAATCAAATTTACCAGTGCTTAACATTCCAATGTTAACAATTTTTACATTGGAATGTTAACATTGGTATGTTAACATTGTTACATACGAATACATAACCATTTTCTGAACAAATGCATAACTAAAGCATATATCTACATACACATACATATACATAATTGTACCCTCTTCAAAAAAATTACACAAAGTAGCTAGCAGAAGAACAATACTGAGAAAGCAACTACCCATGAGATTTATCAGCAATAAACAACAACAGACTAATTAGAAGATTTGCAACATGAAAGAGATTTCCTACATTGAAGAAAGGTAGGTGACAGAGGGTATGGGATTTTCCAAGGAATATATGCTTAAATTATTATTCATCTTGTTCATTGCTTAGCACAGCAAACAAAATGTTCTCCTATACAATAATTACTGCAGACAATAGCCCTGTTATTACAGAACTCTCAGCATTGTGTCTATCTAGTTTCTTTTGAAACCTCAGAAACTTTGTCTGGATATCAAATTCTTCATAAATGAAGAGCATGAGTAATCAAATCCACTTCCCTTGAAGAGCACCACCACACTTCCAGAACTATGTTGCTAGCTACAGCAAATCTGTATCTCTGAAAAAAATACTTCTGTTTTAAAAAAGCAAAGAGAAATTAAGATATAAGTTAATATATTTAAAATAAATTACCTAGTGCCATAATCTACAACTACCCAATCTTTAGCTGTTCCTGTAATAGCATCATGATGCTGAAAGAGTCCAAGGTTCCTCCTAGCTTCTGTCAGCAATTTATAGTTATTCACTGAAGGAAATACACTCATCTTCTCAGATTTACTGGACTGTACCAAAGCCAAGGAGTAGAGGATTTCAGCTGCCCTGGAAATGCAGAGAATAATAAAATATTTATATATGTTTAAAAAGAAAAAAAGTAACACATTTTACTTGGAAAAAAAAAACAAACAACTGATGTTTTTACTTCATTCACTTTGCCTAGTTCCATGAGTTCTTTAAACTTTACTCTTGTACTTTTTACCCTGTTTCTATCCTCAAACAGTTAAACATCATTGCTGCACTTCATCATCAACTAGTTTTAAACCTTGTAAGCTCCTTGAAAGGCTTCGGTGATGCAAAAAACAGAGCTTTAAAGTAAAAATATGTCAGTAGAAAATAACACAGCATTTTGTCAAACCTGTGAGGTATACAGATCTTACTTTAAAACACCACAGTAAGGATAGATGGCCTTACAGGAGCCATACAATTCCTGTTTCAAAAAGCAACTTACTAAACAAATTAAATCATCTGAAAGAAATATATTGATCTGTGTAGTCCATATAATATCTATTCTGTTATTTGGACTTTAAGCAAAGTAAATTATTCCGAAGACTTAGGCAGTTCATGCACCTGCTCACTATACATTCACCTGAAAATTTAGAACACTGAATTAAAAAACTATTAGACTGAACAGAACGTAAAGCTCTCCTCTTCTTAAGCAAAACCTAGCACTAAAATATTACCATTACGTTCTGACCTGCATTATGAGAATCTAATATCTGACAAGAAAGATGCCTGTAGAAATCCTAGGAAGCCATGCGTTAACTTTTTTTCCTATCTCCTTTTCCTAAAATATTACAGTTCTTTTTTTATAAGTCTGAAAAGGGTCAGATTCCTTTTCAATCTTTATTTGAGGTTTCTCAAGTGTTTGATGAATCCAAGAAGATAAATGTTAATGTTACAAAAACAAAAGAGAGCAAAATAACATATGTTCTCGAAACAAATGTAACATTAACTTCTAAGCATGTTTTGTTTTGTTTTTTAAAAAAAATATGGCAACTTTTACATTTACCCAAGCTCTCAGCGAGTGCATGTGTTCAAATTTAAACTAGGTACAACAAAAAATTTTAAAATCATTCTCAACCTGGCTTTTCAGACTGTGCATTGATATTAACTATTAAGATGAAAAATACTTCAATCTGCTCTCTTTATGTATCACACAGGTGACAATTACGTAGAAACTGCAAGTAAAATCTGTCAAACCAAACCGAAAGGTAGACTTTACTACATGTAACCACTCAACTCATCATATTGTACATATCTGAGTGACAGAATGAGATTTTGCTCTTACAGATTAGCAAACTTCTGAGAAGCTACACACAAAATTAAGGTGTCAAAAGTGGTTTTTTTTTCGATTCCTAGTATACTTAAGCTTAATGGCTGTGATTTTAATGTTGCTTAGTGCCAATTCCTACATCTATTTATTTCTCCTACTTTGTACTCTTACAGTTTAACTTGAAAGGTAAACAAGTATATAGTAGTTCATCTAGTGGATAAACCCCATCTGAAAGTGCTTTATCCTTTTAAAAAAATTTGACTGAGCCACTGAACAGTTACTGAACTGTAGCTATGAAGCAGAGAACAAAAAGATTTAGTCCTCAAAATACAGGTTAGATTTCCCTCCCCACAATTCACCTTATATATTTTTTTTTTTAAATAGGAAAGTCTATTATTTATAAACATGCTAACAATCTTAAAACCAAAAGAAATAACACTAAAATGAAGCTGTAAAAACATTTTCAGGTCATACTGCTTCCAGAACCTCACTTCAAAGCCACTTTGTCTGTAAGGAAGACTTGAAACTCCTATGCCTTTCAGAAAAGTAACTGAAAGGTAATTGAAATTCTTACATGAAGGAATCAATGTAAAGTTCTAAATACTACAAATAAACTTGAAAGCAATTAATATGATTTTTTTGCAGCATTAGTAATAAAAGATTGAAAAATGACAATAAAATAAAAAAATTGACAAAATAGGCTATGATAAAACTAAAAGAAAATTAAATCCTTGGAGCATTTTATCAAACTGTAATTGAGGCAAAATGTGAAAAAAAAAAAGTAGGGATCTTGATTTCTAAGGACATAATCTATCCCGTTTTCTACACATCTTGTGTTTTCCAATGGCAGTATCAAACAAAGCTGTTTTCACTGAAAATCAAAGATTCCTGTGAAAAACAAGCTAATGAGAACAGAGCTAATTAGTATTCATTTTGATACAGTAAGTTAAAAACAAATGCTTTCAAGAAAATCATATTCTTAGTGCTGCTGCTGTAAACTATTTCTGCAGAGATGTCAAACTTCCTAATTACAGTTAACCTTACAAGTATCTTCTCTGTAATCTTCCAACATTCTAGGTTTTTGTACATAACACCTGTAACATTCCAAAGTTCTTATTAAAACTCCTCTGGTAACTTCTCCTTACTATATTATTTTTACATTCTTCTGCCAAAAGGATCCTAGTCTGGTTTTTTGTCACTCCTCTCAGCTTTGGTCTTATTTTTCTTATCCTTCCTGACAGTCTTTGGCTTTTTTCCTCCCTGCTTTCAGATATGTGAGACTTCTCCTTGCTGGTCAAGGCAATGACTTCTAAGTTACGTTACACTGCCTCTTCCGTAACACCTTTCTAGTCTTAGGCCCTTGATGTCGCTTCACCTTACACATTCCTTATTCCTTCCCGAAGACAAAACGTATCCTTTATCTAAGGATCCAAGGAAGAATAATCTATAGGAAATAGAGTTTGCAAGTTTTGGCATTGATGAAATGTTGAAGGTTTACATCATACTCATCTGTTCCAGATTTCTTTCTGGAGCCTTAAAATACAACTAAACTATTTTACAATGTGTTTTATCCACAGCTGCTACAAGGTAAAACCACTTAAATACTCCATTACCAAAATTCAGCAATAATTTCTCTTTTTAAGAAGATGCAAACAATTTTCAGCAGAGTGGTACCTTATACTCTGAGATCACTTGACACACAATTTTCCTGACTACTTCTCAGCTGTCTAACAACCTTTGTAAAATTCACACCTTTGTTTTTTCTCTCTAAAAGAGTTAACAGTATAGCCATAACGACAGATTGATCTGACAGCTAGCCAAATCTGATACAGAAATAAAAAGCATACTATCTGCTATTTTTCATGAAATCAGGACTTGCTGATCACTTGAATAATATTTTAAAACAACTTCTTTGTTTGGATGGAAAAAAAAAATCATTGTCTTTCTGTGAATTTACCAAAAAAACCCAGATACAAACTGATCCTTGTAACAAGAACTATATTTGGGGGCCATTTAGGCTTTATTCTGAGTAAACTTAAACTGTGCATTTCAAAACCACTTTTCCATCCATCCAACAGATTCAGAGTACTCATACATTCATCTCTCCTGTGTACCAAGACATCATGTTATAAAGTTACTGGGTGGCAGCATTTACCGTAAGTAGGATTCCAGGACTCTGTCCAGTCGTTTATAGAAGGGTCGTGATGTAAAATATCCACTCCAGTAATGATGATCTCTGTCTGCATAGGTGAAGAAGTCTCCACTTAACACAGGGAAAAATGAATTGCTGCTCTTTTCACCCAAATTGCTTTCTTTGCGCAGAGCTTCAAAGTAATCTGATAAAGTTCCAAATTGGGCCTGAATGAAAATCAGAATTACGATAACATAGTTACATTTTCTTTATTTGGACATATGAAGAGAAAGAATATGCTTGGTTTAATATAAATTTCAGAAATGTGCCAGTCTTCCAGTAGTACTATAGCAGAAATCCTATCCTAAAGAGCTTTAAAGTTTTCCTGCACACTTTTCAGACAAGTTGAATAACTCTTCCTAAAGCATTTCATCTTCATTTCAACTCAGTACAGGAAAGACATGGACCTTTTGGAGAGGGGCCAGAGGAGGCCACAGAAATTATGAGAGGGCTGGAACAGCTCTGCTGTGAGGACAGGCTGAGAGAGTTGGTGATGCTCAGCCTGGAGAAGAGAAGGTTCCCGGGGAGACCACACTGCAGCCTTTCAGCACTTCAAAGGTGCCTATAAGAAAGATGAGGACAAACTTATTAGAAGGGCCTGCTACAGCAGGACAAGGGGTAATGGTTTTAAATTAAAGTAGAAGTGGTTCAGGCTAGGCATAAGGAAGACATTTTTTATCATGATGGTGGTAAAACACTGGAACAGGTTGTCCAGGGGAAGTTTGTGGATGTTGTGTACTTAGACTTCAGTAAAGTCTTTGACACTGTTTCCCACAGCATTCTCCTGGAGAAGCTGCAGCTCATGGCCTGGATGGGTGTACTCTGCCATGGATAAAGAACTGTCTGGATGGCCAGGCCCAAAGAGTTTTGGTGAACGGAGCCAAATCCACTTGGTGGTCAGTCATGAGTGGTGTTCCCCAGGGCTCAGTATTGGGGCCAGTTCTGTTTAACCTCTTTATCTATGATCTGTATGAGAGGATTGAGTGCACCCTTAGTAAGCTTGCAGATGACACCAAACTGGGTCAATTGCTGGAGGGGAGGAAGGTCATACAGAGGGATCTGGACTGGCTGGATCATTGGGTTGAGGCCAATTGTATGAGGTTTAACAAGGTAAAGTGCCGCATACTGCACTTGGGTCACAACAACCCCAGGCAGTGGTACAGGCTCCAGGAAGAGTGGCCAGAAAGCTGCCTGGCAGAAAGGGATCGGGGGGTGTTGGTTGACAGCCAGCTGAACATGAGCCAGCAGAGTGCCCAGGTGGCCAAAAAGGTCAACAGCATTCTGGCTTGTATCAGGAAGTGTGGCCAGTAGGACTAGAGAAGCGACTGTGCCACTGTACTCAGCACAGGTGAGGCCCCAACTTGAATACTGCATTCAGTTTTGAGCCACCCATCATAAGAACGACACTGAGGTGCTGGTGAGTGTTCAGAGGAGGGCAATGAAACTGGTGAAGGGTCTAGAGCACAAGTGTGATGAGAAGCAGTTGAGGGAACTGGAGCTGTTTAGCCTCAAGAAAAGGAGGCTGAGGGGAGACCTTATCACTCTCAACCTGAAAGGAGGTTGTAGCATGGAGGGTGTTGGTCTCTTTCCCCAAGTAGCAAGTGATAGAACAAGGGGAAATGGCCTCAAGTTGTGCCAGGGGAGGTTTAGATTGGATATTAGGAAAAGCTTCTTCATGGAAAGGGTTGTCAGGTGTTGGAACAGGCTGTCCAGCGAAGTGGTGGAGTCACCACCCCCATATGTGTTTAAAAGGCATTTAGACGAGGTTCTTAGGGACGTGGCTTAGCACTAGAGTTAGGTTATGGTTGATCTAGATGATCCTGAGGGTCTCTTCTAACCAAAATGCTTCTATGATTCTACCAAACAAGAGCACAGTTGTCTTAATACTGTGTTTTCAAAATTAACTCTGTTGTGCTCCAGATCTCCCAAATTGACTGCTGATCATAAAATCAGCATTTGCTTTCAGAAGCTATTTCTTTAAAAACTACATACAAAGAAACTGTGTTTAGAGATGTAACATGGCGGACTATAAATAATTCAGTATTGTCTGGTCATTTAAAAAAATGCCCAAATAAGACAGTAACAGCCCTTTACAGGGTAGGTCAAAAGATGATGAAAAGGTGTCTCAGATACAGAGAACATGTATAGTACAAGAAGTCCCTAAAGTACTCAGTTTAGATATTAGACAGTACAAAATGTATATTAACGTTCAAACATAAAGTGATAGCTCATCTGATAACTGTATTAGTATATTCATTCCTTCTGTAGCCAGGGCAATCCATTAGATTTCATTGTATTCAACATGTGCCAGCAATGGCAACTCTTAGGATTGTTTTGTTTGTATGTTTGTATTGGGACATAAAACCAAGAGGATCCAAGCAATAACTTTTGCTCAAACTTCTAATAAGAAAATGCAACAGTTTCAAATAACAAAGCCTGTGAGTGAGTGCCTGAAGCCTGTGGAGACCAAAGTACTAACAAAACAAATCTAACAGCTGTTCTGTAAAATAATCTGGTTTGGATACTATTTGTAGTTTTCAAGTAGATATTACCAATAGCAAAGTTTTTGAGTTGGAGGAAGAGTAGGTGGTAAAAGTAAAAAATGATAATCTGCCAAGACAAAACAACTTGCTGTTAAATAATATATAAAGCTCCACAGTCAAAAATAAAAAAAATAAACCAAACAAAACTCCATACCATAACTTTTTTCCATGAAAAATCTAAAAATACAGGGAAATATTGTTTTCTCCCAAGACCAGAAAAAGTCTTGCATATACCTTAACATGCCACTCAGGACGAGAATTCATAAAATCAAACAGCTTCTGATAATTCTGGTACTGCTGATCCCATTCTGAGCTCTCAGTATAGCGAAAATCATCCCCTAGCGGAGCCAACAGAACTTTAGTGCGGAAAAGCTTTGACTTCTTTCTGTATTGATCTAAAATCATCCAAGCCCTTGAGGGAAGAAAAAAGAAGGTAATTAAGAAAATAGAAGAATAAGGGTCAGAATGTGACAAAACATTTCCTGGATATCAAGTTGTACAATTTGGTGACCCTAAACGAGACATGCAAAACTCTGCTATCTCATTTTGTAACAGAAGGCTGGATGCAACTCCCTCCAATGGGACACCACACTGAAACTATTATTGTTTCAAACACTGTGCTAATTAAATTCTCCAATAAGCTTAACAAGCTCTATCTCAAACAGTATGTCAGTCTGCATCAATTTGTTCCTGTGCCAAAACTAACCTTCAGTTTAAATTATGTTTACCTGCTTTATATTTAGAAAACAATACTAATCCTCTCCAGCCCTTATTTACAATAATAAGCAAGCTCTTCTCATCCCCTTTGGTAATTCCCTTGGATACTTCATATCTTCACGTCCTTGACAGAAAAAATGCCCATAAATTTATCTTTGAGGAACTCTAGCCTTGCAAAAAAAAAAAAAAAAAAAAAAAAAACCCAAACAAACGTACATAAAAACAAACAACCAACAAAATTGGAGGAAGTTCACAGCTAAGAATCACTCTTACCCCTTCAGCCAGCTTCTCACCTTAGAGCCAGACCTCTTAACTTTAAGTACATGTCCTGAAAATTTGTTCATTGCTTTTCGGCTTTTGGCCTTAAATTAAGAAAAAAAAAAAGTGCACACGCACACATGGAAAAACCAGTAAAATTATCTTTTGGCACCTACCAACTCTTTGACACCTAAAACATCAGTTCTGTCACAAGGCAGCAAGATATCACACGTTACAAGCCCCATGTACGGGTAACTGAAAAGGTCTATTTCCTCCCCCCTCCAAACCACAACCACTATCAAATTTGTTATATATTGATGCTCTTTATTTAAAGTTATGGAAATCATTTAGCTAGGGAATATAAACCATAGTAACATATTTAAGAAAACAGGAATACAAATTACAAGGTTTTAAAGCGAAAATAGCAGTGCAATCCAGATTCCAGTGAGCTTTTTCTTCCCTAAATCTTTTTAATAGATGGTCTACCAAAATCTACTTTCAACCCATACTCCTGAAAATTTGTTATATAAACATTAAAGTCAGAATTTAATCTAGTCCAATATATTTGAAACTTATATTTCTTTGACCAGCAAGTCATGGTTTATTTGTTTATCAGATTATATAAGTATTGAGTAAATACAAGATCTGACTATCCTGGAGTAAGAAATGGGGCACAACATCTTTAGTTAAGAATCTACATAGTTCTGCTGAGACCAGAATAGACCCAACTAGTGGCTTCCCTACCTCTCTTGTCTGTAGTTTGATTTATAGCTCAGATTACCAAATATTTATGCTTTAAACAATATTTTCCATTACTTTCGACAGGTTGCAAATCTAAACAAAGACCACCTCTCCACACAACTAAGAGAAAAATTGGCACAACACGTGACTTTGTATTCTACCTTCTAAGATGCCGGCCTAATTCAAATCTTCCACATGCAGTCTATGGTTCAAAAAATACTTCATTTTAGAGTCTCTTGAAAAATACAGGACTTAGGAAAGGTTACAGTTAACAGGATATTTGACTTTGACATCTCTGTTCAAACTCCTCCTCTAGTTTCTTTCCAAATCTGCTGCAAAATTAATCAGTGCTGCTGTTCTCCCTTTTTTCAAAGTACTCATAACTGTGGTATTATCAGGTGCTTTTAAGGGGGCAGCAGGATCTTCCTCCATTGCAAACCATATGTCTCAAGTCAGGTATATCCTCTTCAGTTTTTCTCAAATAGCTTCCTAAATCACTATCTCATACAGGAGAGAGAAAGAGGCAGCAGAAAGCCCCGGAGAGAGTTTGTTTAAGATGAGAAATACTTCTGGAGGAAACAAAAAAACAAACAAAAACCCAAAAACAAACAAAGAAAAACCACAAACAAACAAACAAAAACCAAACACACACCAAATTCAACAAACAAATAACAAAAAAAACCCCAAAACAACCACAAACCTAAACCAAGCAGATTCCACTGAGCCTCAACATTTTCCCTTTCTGCTTCCTCAGTAAGACACGAGATACATTTTAATATATGTTTATCATGCCTATCTGAATGAAAACTTGAAAACCACAGAGATCAGTCATGATAAACTTTTTGTAGCACCATGATTATGGATATAGCATATCAGATTTTGATGTTATACAATCAAAAGTTCTTGGAATTGTACACAAGATGCACTATGTACAATAGTCAGAGCAACCCTAACCGCACTCTTAGGAGGCAACACTGAAGTATAGCAATGTTGTCAGTAACAGTATCAAGAATATTTTTCACCTTTCTTTGGGATGCTTTCATAGTAGTATTGAATATATAATATATATTTCATAATAATATTGAATATAACATACTACTGAATGCCTAAGACTTTTCACAAAAGAAGAAAACCCCTTCATATCAGAAGTGTGTTCTTTTAAGGCAAAAATTCCACGTATTGGAACAATCAACATGGCTGGTTTTGCCCTTTCCAATGTCAAAGGAGAAGGTGCAGTAGACACCCAGAGTCTGTGGGAATCACAAAAAATTTTGTAGCAGCTATAAGTAAATCCTATGTGACAGGTTTGACACTGGTCATAGCTTTGCAGTCTCTACTACTTCACCCATACAGGACATGAAGCATTTGGGACTCACTGTTTGCTCAATTATCTCAACTAGAAAACAGAACCAGTTGGTGGATTGGCAATTTTCTATTGAAGTATTTTTATAGAGGAGATGGCTACGCAGATAGGATGAGTACTTTCTAAGATGGCAGTCTCAGCTCCTAGAGGTTCACAATCATAAACATTAACCGTAACATCGCATCAGCAATATAGTTCTGAATGCCTGTTACACGTTGCGTAACACGGCCAACCACAAAGAGAAAAAAGGTGAAGGGTAAAACTGGTCTCCTGAACAGCAAGGGGTGAAGAGTAAAGTCCATTTTTGTGTAACTTATAGTACAGACTCTTTCCTATTTCCATATGTGGGGAGAGAGACACACACCAAAACAAGCTATGCTTCTTCTATCAAAACAACTCATGCACATTCAAGGGGAAAACAAAACAAAACAAAACAAAACCAGCTGTTTTTTCTTGATAGTGCGAAAAGCTAGAATTTCAGCATTCAAACATACGCATAAGGATGCAGCTGCAAAACAGGGCAAGTGCAACAGCAATCTGTATAACATTAGCTGTTATGAAGTGTAATTAAACAAGTACAGGCTCTTAATTAGGCTGCTGTTTCATTCCTTCCTACCAAACCATGACACAAGTCGCAAGGCAATGATAAACCAAACAGTTACTAGCCCTAAGTTTTCAATTCAATATCTCTTCAGTAATATCGTGTGGCCACAATAGTACTGAAATCAAAAGCAACAGTCCAAGCGGAGTATTCAAGATCTGTGTTTTACTAATTTTGTTGCACCTTTAGCACTGAAGAAATGTCAGTGATCTAAACCTTGCCTCTAAATTAAACAAGTGTGTATCAAATACTTTCTGCAGATCCATGTAGTGTGGTTCTTCTATAATTTTCCAGTTTTGTAAAACAAAACAGAGAGATAAGAGACACATTAATTAATGTGCTACAAACCTTTAACCTTGGAAGGCTTATGATGTAAACACAGATTTTCCAATTACTTCTCAAATTCATACATCTCCTCATCATAACAACTGTAAAACTTGAGTTGTTACAGAGGTCCAGCCAGAGAAGTTTTGGGTTGCCTACAATATTCCAATATTTTATTTTTCGTAAAGCATACGCAGTGTTTTTGGCATTCGTCAGTTAAACACTACTTCCTATGTTTTATTTGAAATTTCGATTTATTTGAAACTACAGTCTCAAAAGTATAGTTTCTGTCCCTTCCAGTGTTCCAAATGTAAATAATCGAGGCTGCCAACCCAAAGACCATGTGATAGTTTTACTTTTCCCTTAGGTATTATCTACCACAGTTCTGTTCCAACTCCTTGTTCAACACAAACACTTTTTATCTACCAAAAGCTGAAGCAAAAGATCACATTTCAGAGACCATTCTCAGAGGATGACCTCTTCAACTGGATCATACGTTCACTACATACCCACCCCATCTCTTTTATTCTTTGACCTCACATGAAATAGTGAAAGAACCATTTATTTTATAAGGTCTAATTTAGACTGGTATGCAAAGGTTACATCTTGGAAGTACAAGGATAAATTAAGATCTAATTAAAAACCAAAAAGCTTAAAAAACATTCTAAGCAGGTTTTCTACAATGTATTTATAGCCTGTATGTTCCAGGTACTTGTTAAACAAGCTTTTACTCTTCTACAAATATTTGTTTCCAATAATTAGGATACATATTCAAGATTTTTTCTTCTTTACAACTTTAAATTAAAGACACATGAGCTTTTCTTCACATTTGATAAGCACTAGGTGTGTTATAATGATTTTTCTACTAGCTCAACTGTTCTCATATTACCTGCAGCATTCATTATTCCTACTTTTAAAGAAAATTACTTTTTCCTGTCCATTCCAATTTCTACTTTAAAATACGGCAATTGTGATATATTATTTTTATTTTAGTTTAAACTTCAGTAAAATTTTGTAACTGCATTTTACTGACAAAGTGAAGTTTTCAAGATGCTTGGCAAAATTCATACTCATAAAGGACACGTAGACTTGACATGTAGACAACCCATGCATCACCATCACATCATCACTTCAAAACTTCAGCATCAGGACTAGAACCAAAAAGTCACTATGCTATCCTTAATACATTTGTTATACTCAGCAATTCGCAACAATTTTTAAACACCTATTCACATTTCAAACTCTTGAACTTGGGGATGGTTTGAAGGCCTGGAAATAGTAACAGGACTCCAGAGTATAATCTTTTTCCCTTTCATGTTTTCTGGTTTTGTGTTGGATTTTTGTTGGTGTGCTTTTTTTGGTTTGTTTTTTTCCCCCCCTCCTCTAAAAACTGAAAAGTTTTCTAAACTGTAAGCTTGATTCTTACCCACGGCAAACCAACTCAGTATTTCTATTTGAAAAATAAAATCGAGGTTCATGTGATTCTCCCTGCTCCCTCTGGACATTAAGACAGGATTCAGATTGACTGAAAGTGTTCACTTCAGGAAACCTAGGCTACAGATTGCCAACTTTTGCAAGGATATACCATGGAAAAATCTCACCATTTGCAGTTATAGCATACTACACCATGCTGTCCCTGAAGTCTTACACTGGAAGGAGACTGATCACCGTGTATTTATAAAATTCGCAAAAAAATACAGTAAATCAGTAACATGACTATAACCAAATAGATGACTATGTTCTGTCTACCATTCAGAGATAGTAATAGACTCATGCACCACAAATGGAAAACTACGTAATACATCTTCAGTAATTTTAACCTATCTTCAAATTTCACTATCAATTACGTCCTGAAGAGCAAACATAAAGTAATAGGTATTATTTTCCTATAACAAGTTTATTTTAAAAACTATATAAATTCACCAAGCTACGCTAGATATCACCCTTGACCAACACAAACCCTTGATCTTTTAAAGTTATTCCCGTGCAGAATATGCAAAAACTGTACCTGTGTTGAACATTTCCAACATGAATAGCTTCTGGTGGAACTCTCCATGGACAGCTTACTCTTCCTCCGGGAAGACGTTTGAAATCAAACTGGCAGCATATTTTTGGATCTGGACCACAAGTATGAGGAACATCATAGCTATAAAAAGGCATCATATGACAAAGGATATCTGTACTGGATCCCAAATCTGGAATTAAATACGTAGAGCACACCTTTAAAATAAGCCCTTTCAGATTTACCAAAACTAAATCAGTTCCATGTTCTTAATATGAGAATTTTAAGAAAAACATCAGATTAAGACAATTCCTTGCTTTGACTATCTATAGCTGGAGTCTACCTTTGTATCCATCTTACATATAAAGAGGCTAAAAACAGAGATGCAACCAAGATTGGAATGATCAGCAGCAGATGACTGAGAGAGGTAGGAACAAAATGTTACAGTTTTGTAACCCAGATAAATCTCTTGATTGCCAGAATTTTAGAGGTCAACAAAACACATATTTCATACTTTTGAATGAACAAAACCAACCAACCAACCAACCAACAACAAAACAACCAACCAACCAAAAAAACCCAAAAACAAAGAAAACAACCAAACAAAAAACAAACAAAAACAACAAAAAAAAACCACGAAACCAAAACAAAAACACCAACGATCACCAACCCACCAAAACCACAAACCAAAAACCACCACTCTGCTGTCATTACCTCATTAGCGCAACATTTGAATTGGTTTGTTTTAGCAATATCTTAATTTCTTGATCACATAGCTTCAATATATTAACAGTATGTGCTTGTAGATAGATTATGCGTGCTTATATGCACTTCAGAGACCATCTTTGCAATCCTAACTTCTCCATGTAGTCAGTCCTTTCCCTAAAGTTTAACCCACTAGTAGCAATATATTTTTTCAAGTCTCAACATAAGGTCTGTCAAAATTCAAAATTCAACTTTAAAGAGAACCTGAAGTTCTCATAGAACTTAAGAGAACATTGAGCATATTTATCTGGTAAAACCACTAAATGCTGGTTACCTATTTCCAGCACTAAAAACTTAAAGTAATTTCATGCTGGAAAAAAAAAAAAGAATGCTGCAGATGTGCCGCAGAATCTCAATTCTAAGTATGCCAACGATACATATGAAAACACTTTTCAAAACCTTAACGTCATAAGTCATCACAGTTCCAATCCAGAACCTTTGTTTGAAAATTCCTATTTTACTTCTGCTTATTACTAAAAAAGGTAATATTACATAAGTATCTGCCTTTACTTTTCAACTACAGGAGTTCTCTTTATTGACATATTATCCCAGATGAGCATGCAGTGACTTTTGCTGTGTGATCTGTTTTGAAAAGCCTTCTTTTGAAGCCCAAACACTAGAGCAAATAATGCATGTGATATATATGCAACTGTTCAGGAAAGAGGCCTGTCAATTAAGTGTTCTGTACATTGAGTGTCATACATCAACATTCAAAGTAAAATCTCCAAAGTGTCAGTTTCTTACATATTCTTTTACAGTGGTATGTTTTCCTCAAGTCAAGTGTACTTGTGCAACATACTGCTTTCTCCAAATACCTTCCTTCCTACAACTTCTTATTAAAAACACAGACGTTCAAAATCACCACCACCTTTAAATAATAACTACTAAATATGTTTGTCTGACCCTTTATTGATAAAGTGGTGATATTCTATCTTACTTCAAAAACCAGAAAGACCAAAACCTCAACTACACATACATTCATCATACAGCTTATTAGAACCCTGGTACAAAGCAAAACAAAATATTCATATATAAAAGTGCATTCATTTACAGGCACATCAGTTTGCTAAGGTGTAAACACTACATTAGCTAGGAAAACTTTCATCTTCTATATTGTATAAAAATATCAAAAAAATATTTGAATTTATTCTAAGAATAAAGCTTTAGATGAGAATTTCATTGCAAGTTAAAATGGTGAAATATTTTTATCTATTTTTCTTACTAAAGATAACCTACAAATTTCAAGTCCACAGAATGCTACTGTAAATTATGACATTAACTTGTCACACCAGCTGAGGAAAACTGGTTGCTTAAAATTTTTTTCCTTAGTAAGAACATAAGACAGATCTCTCCACCTTCAGATATTCACATTTTTTCTTTTCTCTCTCTGAGAGAAATGTTAATTCTCCTCCACTTTATTTCCACACAGTCGGAGTAGGAGGAAGAAAACAAAGAAGTGAGGAAAGGAAAAAGAATATTCCACCCCATTTACTTTTTTTCTATATACTTGTAAGGAATGTGGGAGAAGGGAAATAAGCAAAAGCAAAAATGAAAGAGAAGAAACTGGTAACAATGGCAATAACACAGCTTTTATATTTAACCGCTTTCCTAACACAGAGACACTCAAATTCGCTTTCTGCTACTTAAAAAAAAAATCCAAAACTTAACCTAGATTAAAATTATTTCTAACAGAACTACAAGTCTAAAATTTTCAAGCTTACAGTAAGTTTTCTAAATAACCTGTTCTGTAAAGATTTCCATAGCATTTATTCAAGTACTCTCCATATTTTTAACTGTGTAAATTAACAACACAAATTGACATAAAGGAAAACCACATACCCCAGCTCTGTCTCCAAAAGAATTCTAGGGTCTTTTGTGTTGCAAAATGTTTTTTAACTGAGTAATGAATTCTCTGTATAAGCATATTGGAAAATCCTGTGCGTTTCAGAAGGTAGGCCATTGTTGGTGAATGCCCAAAAGGATCAACTGCCCAGCCAGACTTTGGTTTTACTCCTGTTTACACATAAAACAGTAAAAAAGGAAAGTTTTACTTTTCACTCAAAAAAAGCTATACTAATATAATTCAAATCAGAGCACTAAAGTTAGAATTTCCAAGAAGATAAATTAAAATATACAGCTGAGTATTAAGCCTCCTGCAGAACACATCCTGGAATTAACAAGCTAGAATTAAACAGATAATTCATTAAAAACAAAACAAAAACAATCAAATGTGTTAGAGGCAAAGCATTCTGTGTAACTGCATAAAAAACTGATATTAGTACTCTACATTATTACAATATTTCAATTGTGTCTCAAACATCTTTACATAGAATCATAATGAAATACATCTACTTTTTCACTTTTAGTTGACAGATGTTACAATTGGAAAGGAAAGCCAAAAGAAAATGAATGGAGGGAGACTGATGCTGTAGCTTGTTAAATTTTCACTTTAATTTAAATAATGTTAAACTTTGATGGATTTGGAACTAAATTTTCTTCTGATTTATTGGTTGGAAATCATTAAAATCATGTTGATTAACATGTTTGCACTGAACTTCACACTAGCAAGTAAAGAAGCTGTATCTAACTCTTATTTAACTGATTCTACAACATGGTTCCTTAGCCACATTTTTACTGTCTTACCAAAAAAAACAGTAGGGAATGCATGAACTTTTACTAGGCCTTCTCTCCCCCTATCTGTTAACAATGTCAAGCTTTGTCTGTGGAAATTTTAATCCAAGAAAAACATAGCAAAAGAGCTTTTCAAAATAATTTCAGTTAAGTGGATAAAGTGATGTTAACTTACTATTAAAATCATTGTAAAAATATTTTCTATATAAAAAGGGTTATCTCTACTTATGAAACTTTATCTGTACTTATAAACAAATAAACCAACACTCCCAAAGCCACCAGAACAGTTCGGCCAATGCTACTGCAGTCAGTAATTCCTCAAAGTTACAAAAAAGAATGAGTTGGTTTTTTTTTTTTTTTTTAATATAGAAGATTCTAACATTACAATGGGTTTAGGTTTTATAACTAGTACTGCTACAAGAACTGCTACTAAATTTTATATTTATTTTTTTAAAGTCTTGCATATGAGACCCTAATGAATACACAGGCTGGAGTACAAATTAAAACGCAGGAACAGAATATCAATTTTAAGTAATTTTAAGGCCTTTGTAATGATTTTCAAAAGACAGAAATGACAGTCTGAAACTGTTTGTGATACCAGAGGCACAGGACCTACAACTGAGCATTATCTAGTGTTATATTCTATTATGTTAATATACCATGTACACCTTTCATTGATTGAGACAAAATTTATGGCATAAAATCACTTAAATACACTTCATCCAAGAACTTCTAACTGCAAACAGTAATTGCAAATACTATACTCAGTCCTATAGCTTCCAGTAAGTGGTCTGATTTAATGCTTCTGGAAAGCAGAGTAAAGAGAGCCTTCTAAGCACCTCAGAAACACAAAAAAGCGTTTTCTAATTGACTTAATGTATTAACACACATACATTTTAGATCAAGCTACATACCAAGGTTCTTTTCTAGCCATTGATGTCCTTCTATCAGTTGGTCAATTAAAGCAAAATAATGAGAAGAGGCTTCATCAGGCATGACCCACCCTCCTGTTACTATTTCAAATTGTCCATCTTTCATTAACCTGAAAAATATGTAAATTTTGTTAAAAATCTTACATATAAAAATACACTCTTAAAAAATCAATTTCCAAATATCCAATAGGTATTTACCAGGGAAAAGATGTCAAAATATAAATCGCTTGTGCTACTTCCATCACTCAACTAGACTTCTTTAATTTAACATGGAAATAATTAACAGATGAACAGTGACATTTTTAATGTCTCTGTGTGACTAAAACTATTAGTTCTACTGCATGTACCATAATATTTGATTTTTTTTTTTTTTTGTTTCATCAGGAAGAAGGCTATTTCCTGCATAGATTAGAAAAATAAAAGTGTATGTGCCACAGTACTGGAGGCCAATTGAGCAAGATGCATAGGCATTGCACATTTCAAGCACTATTAATACCTCCGCACCTTTGATCTATCATTCTTTTTATTGTTTTAGAGAGCTGATAGAGCTTCCAAGTTTATTCTATCTATAAAGGTTTCAGACCATTTCACTCATTGAAATGCCTTCTTGAAACCGATCACTGGATGATCCAGTCTCTTTATTAAGATGTCAGTGATTCCAGCATCAGGTGGTGCCTAAAGTTCAATAATGTAATTTCAGCACTTACATTGTACAATGCCATATAAACGCTAAATGAATTCAAGAACGAAATACAGTAAACTTACTAAAACTTAGTCATATTACAGATAATATCCATAAGAGTAATGAAAACCATACAGCAAAAATAATCTCCAGTGTAGCTTCTGTAAGTCTTACAGCAGTTTAACCAATACCTGTCTCACATCAAGAAAGGTCATATTTCCCTAGTGACTTATCCATGTACTGTTTATTTTGGTCCAAGGGATCTTTTTAATCTCAAAAGCAACAGCTGTGCTGTAATACTCATGCATTGTGCATCAATTTTCAATTGGTAGCTTTCTGTGTAATTTCCAAAATTTTCAGTACTACCCAACCTTTGCAGCTGTGAGATTCTCGTAGCCTTCAAGATGCAACTTATGCATCCTGAAAAGGGTCATGAGGAGGGCATCACAGAGCAGAGCCAAGAACTGTTGGATCTTGTCTTAAAGCAAAGTAAAAAAACAAAAAAACAAAAACAAAAAAAAAAAACAAAAAAACAAAAAAACAAAAAAAAAAAAAAAAAACAAAAAAACAAAAAAACACAAAACCCAAACAACCAACCAAAAAACCCCAAACCACACCTTTCTGAAAACTCCAAACTAGATCTTTACTTCAAGTTTATCCAAGCAGCACACTCTGTTGTCTTAATATCTAGGTAAACCTTTTATTTCTGTATTACATTTTGAGTTACGATTTTTAAAATAACTAAGACCAAGGGTGTAGAGTATGTACTACTTTACCACTTAAGCAGCTGCATATTTATAAAAACTACACATATATAAGAACAAAAAAAATCTCAATTCATAATTGTGTTGCAACTGAATAAAAATTGCCCTATATAACTAACTAATACGAAATATTGTTTTTATTTTATTGCCAAAACGTCAATGTGCCTTCAAATGAAGTTTATAATCACAACGCCATTACAATTTGAATGACATTTTCATGGATGTACAATGAAACTTTCAGTCATTTTTTTCAGCAACTCAGTAATTCGAATTCTCTTCTCTAAATATATATTTATCTTGTAACTGTAAAGAAAAAAAAGCAGCCTCCAAAAAATCAGAACTCGACTAGTCAATTATTCTAGCAATTCCACATCACAACAAGTGAAATCTCAAGTTTGCAGTGTAGTCAGATACACAAAGTCTCAGACCATGCCATATGGAAGATAAATAGTTCAGTGTTCAAACCTTTTAATGGCATCTTTTTTTTGGCTATCTATTCCATCCCACCACTTTGAGAAGTAAGAAATCTCAGACCATATAAATTTCCTTCGGTTGTCTTCTTGCAGTTTTATAACCATGTTATTTAAAATATGCTGTGTCTGATCTCTGAAATAATCATCAAAAGTCTTCAGCCAACCTAACAAAAAGAAAATAAAACATTTAAGTTGCTGTCAACAGTCTTAGAGACCTGCCTTCTTCCCACTCCCTACAGAAACTTAAGTAAAGCAGTTTCTTAAAATGCTGTGGACAGTTCAATGTGCTAAAATCTCCTGGAGTTTCTTTTCACACAGTTTAAATGTTTTATTTCCTAAACATATAAAAATATGGAATATATTTTTAATGTTTAGAAAATACTTTCTATTTTCATAACAGAAAACACAGATTTAAAGAAAATGTGGATTTTTTTTTCTCATCTAAGCAGAAATTAACTAGTTGAAAATGAAGACGTACATATCGACAAGCTGGTCTTCCTGATAACTTTCACTAGGCTTCCTCATCTCTCACATCTACCAACAAATCATCATCCCAGCCCAAGCCATAATCCCAACACACATAGCCCAACTCTCCCTAATCCTTCTCTCAATGTGTTAGCTTTTCTTTCAAGTCATCAAGCTCTCTATCACCCTACTTTATGTAAAACAACTGAACAGCATCTTACACCTTCAGATTGAGGAGAAAATTAAGAGCCACTAATGCAGGGGTGTCAAACTCATTTTCACTGGGGGCCACATCAGCCTGGCAGTTGCCTTCAAAGAGCGAATGTAATTTTAAGACTATAAATGTAGGAGTAGCTACATTTTCAAGTGATTTTCTTATTTGCATTCAAAATGGATCATAAAGCAGCAGAGACAACTTGCAACATCAACAATGCATTTGGCCCAGGAACTGCTAACAAATGTACAGTGCAGTGATGGTTCCAGAAGTTTCACAAAGGAGACATGAGTCTTGAAGATGAGGAGCGTAGTGGTCAGCCACCAGAAGTTGACAACAACCAGCTGAAAGCAATCACCGAAGACTAACCTCTGACAACTGCATGAGAAGTTGCTGAAGAACTTAACATTGACCCTTCTACAGTCGTTCAGTATTTGAAGCAAATGGGAAAGGTGAAAAAAGCTCAATAAGCAGGTGCCTTATGAGCTGATTGAAAATTTAAGAAATCATCATTTTGAAGTGTCATTTTCTCTTATTCTATGCAACAAAAGCAAACCATTTCTCAATCGGATTGTGATGTGCAACAAAAGGCAGATTCTATACAACAACCAGCAAAGACCAGCTCAGTGGCAGGACCAAGAAGAACCTCCAAAGCTCTTCCCAAAATCAAACTTGCGCCAAAAAAAGTCATGGTCACTGCTTGGTGGTCTGCTGCCAGTCTGATCCACTTCAGCTTTCTGAATCCCAGCAAAACCATTACATCTGAGAAGGATGCTCAGCAAAACTATGACATGCACCAAAAACTGCAACGTCTGCAGCCGGCACTGGTCAACAGAAAGGGCCCAATACTTCACGGTAACACCCAACCACACGTTACACAACCAACATTTCAAAAGTTGAATGAATTGGGCTACCAAAGTTTTGCTTCATCCACCATATTCACTTGACCTCTCGCCAAGCGACTGCCACTTCTTCAAGCAACGTTTTGCAGGGAAAATGCTTCCACAACCAGCAGGATCCAGAAATTGCTTTCCAAAAGTTCATCGACTCCTGAAGCACAGACTTTTATGCTGCAGGAATGAACAGACTCATTTCTCATTGACAAAAATATGTTGCTTGTAATGGTTCTTATTTTGATTAATAACAACGTGCTTGACCCTAGTTACAAAGATTTAAAATTCACGGTCCAAAACTGCAATTACTTTTGCACCAACCTAACAAATGCAGAAAATTTCAGTATAATTATAATTATTCAGTCTAATAAAAGAAAACCACTTTATTATAGAATAGTTTGAATATTGATTCAGAAAGAATATACTATGCTTTATCTTAGGGATAAAAAATAAATTATGATGTTCTTAACCAGAAATGCAGAGCTAATGTAATTTGACAATATGCATTCTTCTCCAGTTCACATCCAATTGATAATTATATTTCAAATAACAAATCTCGTAATTAGGAGTAACTTCTGTAAACTGGAGTACTCTTTCTTTGGTTACACTACTTTCAGGTTCCATTCTCATTTTGTAAAAGTCAAATTTAATAAAGTATTCAGAAACAAACAAAAACACCACATGTTTTCAAAAATCTACTCTTTCATTTTGCAAGTGAGGAAATAAAAATATAAAACTCCAGAGGAAAAGTTCTACCTCAATATATTAAAAAAAAAAAAAAAAAACCACACAACCACACTAGATTCTGTACAGCTAGAACATTAGGGTCTACTTTATCTTAAAGCGGAAAGATACATTTTTTCAAGACAATTAATATGAGGGCTTAAAATTTAAACTTAAAACTTTCTTCAGAGGCATGGAAACAGTTTAATACAAACAAGTTGAAAGTAAATTATTCTTACACAAAAGTTTCATTAAGACTGAAAACAGAAAAGCAATGAATAAGCGGGACTTATCCTTTTGTGCTGGTTTCAACCAGTATTTGTTGTGATCTTTGCCTATTTCAAGTAAGCGCTTTTCTTTTAATGCACACTTTCACACGAATAATTGAGATCTCATAATCAATTAATCTTTTTCAATGCTCATATACTTTTCAACAAATCAAATAAATATTTTCCTGATATTTACATAAAAAGATCCACGTGTAGCAGACTATAAATTTACTGCTTTTTACTAGGAATTTCTTCTGCAAGAGACAATATCATGCTAGCACACAACTAACAGAGGAAGGATGAACTACAGCCATCCTACATTTTTCCTATACGGAAATATATCATCACAATAAACTATTTCAGCATCTTTTCATATTGCAGCAATAAAAGCAAATTTACATTGAATTAATCTTAAACATTCTTGAAAAACATAGCAAACCAACCAAAATGAAGCAGCACAGAGCTAAACGAAAAAGCAGCTGGCAAAAGAACACAATATGATGTAGAAAGAGCAGTGTTACAATTAGAGATTGTTTTAATATATTCAGTTTATTAAGCTCTACCAGAAGGGTGTTACATGGTAAGCACACTGAACACACTTCAGAAAGTCCTAGAAATATTTACAACATTCACAAAATTAGTTGTGAGCCAAGAGAAAGCCCTCCAAAATTTAATTACCACATGTCAGCCTTCTTGCAATTAAATCTACTTTTTTTCTGAATAGAGTATTTTCAGTTGGAAGGTGCCTACAGCAATCAGCTAGTCCAACTGCCTGACCACTTCATGGTTAATCAAAGCTAAAGCATGTTATTAAGGGCACTGGCCAAGTATCTCTCAAACACTGTCAGGCTTAGGGCACCAATCACCTCTCTAGGAAGCCTCTTCCAGTATTTAACTACCCTCTCAGTAAATAAACGCTTCCTAATGTCCAGTCTAAACCTCTCTTGGCACAGTTTTGAGCCATTCCCAGATGTCCTATCCCTGGATCCCAGGGAAAAGAGATCAGCACCTCCCACTCCACGTCCCCTGCTCAGGAAGCTGTAGAGAGCAATGAGGTCACCTCTCAGCCTCCTTTTCTCCAAACTAGATAAACTCAGAGTCCTCAGCTGCTCCTCACAGGACATGTCATGTAAGGACCTTCACATCTTCCCAGAACCACACACAGTGCTCAAGGTGAGGCTGCACCAAGGCTGAATCCAGGGGACAGTCCCCTCTTCCAAGCGCTGGCGGTGCCGAGTTTGATGCCCCCAGGATGGGTTTTGCCTCTGGGCTGCAGGGCACACACTGCTGACTCACACTGAGCTGCTGTCAGCCAGCACCCCAGGGCCCGTTCTGCAGGGCTGCTCCCCAGACACTGCTCTCCCAGTTTACACCTGTGATTGGTCTCACTCCATCCCAGGTGCTGAGTCTTGCATTCGTTCTTTTTAAAATTTCGTGCCATTTATAGCTCTTAACCCCATGACTTACAGAGGCTGTCCAATTTTGCATAGAGGCATGAAGATTGGGAAAAAAAAAAAAAAAAAAAAGAAATATCAAAAGCTGAACAGAACAAGGAATAAGTAATTTACAGTTCCTAGCCCTAAGTCTGCTACTAAAGACTACCATGCTATATTTAATATTTCACACCTCAGTCCCTGATGTCACATAAGAATCTAGTAAAACTTAAGTTCATTCTTTTGCTTATCCACAAACTAAGATTTTATTCCCAAGATGAAAGAAAAGATTTCCCAGTGTGTTTGGATCAGGAAAATTTTAACATATATACAGTTTACACATGGGAAAAGTGTAATAGTTTAAAGCTGCAAATACCAAAACTAAGTAGGTCAATATTGGCAAAAAAACACTAATTGGTTCAAATCTACGTAAGGATCTTTGTCAACACAAAAATGTAAACAAGACAAAATATAATACTGACTTTAATGGCCTTATGCTAGTCTTGACTTACTACATATTCAGGACTTTGCCAGTTACTTTCATTTTCTGCCAACCCGTGTAATAGCAAGAGAGGGTATACACTGTTAAGCTGCTTCCTTTTGATTGCCTCGTTTGTCCTCAAAAGCATGGAAACCTGATTCCTGCCCATCCTCCCACCCTCTCAGAGATTTACCACCATCATGCAGTTACCTGTTTTTTCACTTTTTTTGCACCACTTTGTTAATGCAAATTTTCTTGGGGCAACAGCAGACTCCAAGCATCACGTTCCAATGTCAATGCAATCAATTATTTATGTAAAAAATCCTGAAGCATTTAATTAACTGATTTCCCACTATTCCTGCCTACACTTTCCAGTCAAATTTCCTTCTAGAAGCTCTATCTGCTCCTTATGCTAGAAAAAGGTGTTGTGTCTTACACAGTTGACACTTTGTAGAGATACAGGCAAAGTTTCAGGAGAAAATCATAACAGAAGTTGACAGATCAACAGTATTTTAAAAGTAACTAAAGTAAAAGCACTTCACAATTTGATAATTACAAAAGTCACCAATCAACTTTAAAAACACAAAATCATTATTACCAAGAGTATTTGAGTACTGCCTACATGTATCTCCAGGCTGTTTTTTTGCTAGTTTTGGTTTTGGGTTGTTTTTTTTTTTTTTTTTTTTTTTTTTTTGGGGGGGGGGTGTTGATTGGTTGGTTGTTTTTGACATCTGTATTTGTCTTTTGGTTTAAGATTAACTACTGAAATTAAACAAACAAGATTTTTCAATTGCTTACAACCATAAGTCATCCTCCAATGTTTAAGTGGAAACATGTCTTTAAAAAATGTCTAGTTTCTCACAAAATCTGTTTTAATGAAGAGGCATTAATGAATGTCTGGAATACTATCCCTTGTTAGATTAATGCTTTTTTTAGGGCAGTTTGTATCTCTGATTTACTTTACAGCACATAATAATTACTTTCACTGACTCTAAAACTCACACAGCAATGCTGCCTCTTGCAACCTAAGAAACTTGAGTAATTTATTAATTTTTGGTAGAATTAAAAAAAAAAAAAAACCCACACATTAAATTTCAGCCAGCATTATAAGCTTCCAAAAAAATAAAAGCAATTTCTTTGCAATAAAATTAGTGGAACTTCAGTTCTTGGATTTTTAAAATGTACACCTGATTTACTAAAAAAAAAACTTTTTTTTTTTACAGTTATGCTTCATCCTCTAATCCCTGGAAAAAGACACAAATAACTGTTTTTACAGTTAAGGGAGTAAGAAAGAATCATAGGCTGAAGGAGAATGTCTTACTTCTTAAATTACATCCATGCTCCAGGGACATGCAGCAATGAGTTATTATCAGTACTTTGGAGAACTTAAGCATGTTGTATGTGTTTAGCTGATCACACACAGGCACACAATAATGACAGTAATGCAAACAGTAGAAACAAATATAAAGCTAAGTTTTTATTTGCATTTTAGTAAGTATGATTACACATGGAAAGAATTTAGCATTAGCTCCTTCGTAGATCAAGCAATTAAAAACACCCCTTATTTTAACGCATAGATTTTACACATCAATTTTGTTGAGTTTAGAAATCCTGCATCATCTTTTATGATATCAAAACTAAATAAATATACAAGTTAATATCTTACAGGTGTTTCTGATATAACATTTTAGAACTAACTTCACCAAAAAGAAGTATTTTTTCAATAAAGATGAATGGCTTATTAGCCAAGAATGTGAAAAAAAAACTTGAGAAACAGTAAGTCTCTCAGGCAAGGCTATCTCAACATCAAAACTAAAAGCAGTCTAAGGTTGTTTTTCAATTTTCTATTTGTCATAGTATAAACCAGAATAAGACAGAAAGCCACATGGCACATTCCTGTGTTAAAGTTTTCATTCTGATTCAGAAGATAAATTGCTCCCCAAAAATATTCTCTGAAATAAAGTCATTTAGGTAGAAGCAGACACACCATTATTAAAAAGGTACGACAGTGTATTTACTTTTGCGATGGTATACTTTAACTTGTAAAAGATCTCTGCTCGATCGGCCACAAGAATTACATATTTATCACATTTAATTTCACAAGCATAGATAAAACCTCAAATGATTGCACATTTTACCAAAAGCAAAATTTGTCATGAACCATGAGGTACTTCACAAATATTAATTAGACTTCTGTGTTAGGTTTACACAATGCAAGGTCTGTTTCTGCTTTGCTATATCAAATCTGCTGCCCTCGTAACTAAGATGGGAAGAAAATTTCTACTGATCAGGAATCGAAAGTATGCTCTCTGTAAGAGTCCTGACAATTTTAAATGGAACAGCCCTGAATACTTTTTTTTTCCTCAGACAAAGGAAGAAGAAAAATCTCTCTCGCTAGATGTCCCCTACCACCTCATATGCAACCACAGAAATACTGCGAAGTGAGCCAGGAATAAAACTCCTATTTCTGTAATTCAGCACGTCACAGAGCATTTGTGAGCTGTCCAGTTTCCTATTCTATTGCTGGATCTCCTCTTCCTCTACAACAGCAAAATTAGGTGACTACCATTCAACGTATATTTTGTCGTCTTTACATGGCCTTCCTAGTTACTGAGGTTTTTTAGAAGAAAAGCTATACACTGTTGCTGTTTAAAAAAAAAGGAAAACAACTTCTAGACAAACAATGGTGACTGATCTGTCTTCGTACTAAAACACAACATGATTATATTAATTGGTGAACTTCCAATTTACAGTCTGAAACTTTGAAAGCTAAAGCTTGCAGATGTCATTCAACTAGCTTTTTTTTTTTCCCTGCTTCAGCTTCATACTAACCTATTCTTATATTTTGGTGGGCAAGACAGAAGTCTAAATAATCTGTGTTCCAAACATGCCAGGGAAACTGTGAAGTCACCTGAAAATCATATCCAGATCCAGTCAACAGAAAATTAAGCTCAAACTCCATAGTATATTAACAGCATCAAATTTTTATGTTTAAGTTTTCTTTTATCTTAACACCACAGTTAACTTCAGAGGGCTATACAGATTTTCTGTTGAAAAACTGAGACCCTCTTAAATAATAAATAGGGGTTAATGTGGGTATTAGTAAGGTAAAGTTACCAATGTTATAGATAATTAATGAAGTGCTAAAAAGTAGTATTTAGACCTGACATATGTGCACATACACTTTCACATATTCTTTTACGTGGGTAGAAATTGGGCGGGAGTGGGCAGAGCAGAGTGGGAAATCTACTTTAGTCTCTTTCAGTTCCACTGCAGTGCTGCTTGTAACAACCACATAAAGCAACAAAATATTCCATTCTGGTACACACATATATTACAAAGCTCACAAGTCTCAATTCTTAAATAATTTAATGAGAAGACATTACCAAAATCATTACTGCCAACAGAGCAATAAATGCTAGGGGTGTCTTTTGACCCCTTGGGTCACATTTGAACATCATCTTCCAAGTCCAGTTGTGCTGGTTGACAATATCACTGTCCCTGAGAAGGATTCTCCTCTCTGGAGTTGATCCGCCTAATCCATTTCAGGCAGTCACATTAAACTGCAGCTGAAGCACATGAGAGCTATGGTAAGGGCTTTGCCAGCACAGCAGGTTACATGATCGTTCATTAATCTGCTCCAGAAAGAAACACCACCCATCTGTGATGGCTATAACATCACACACCACAGACATTTGTAAATTGAGTATATCTCCATGGCTTGAGATCAACCTGCACCAGGCAAGCCCCCGTCCAATCAGACATGCTACTGAGGTCCTCATCAAATTGACTGCCAGCAACTAAAAGACAATTATGCCTGCCACTGATCAAAAGTGTGAATGGGACTCATTCTCACACCTACTGAAGGGACAAGCATAGTGTGTAGGTCCTGGTTGAATTCACACAGAAGCAGTTAAGCCAGACTTAGCAGAATTTAGCAAGACAAAGAGTTTCAGAACATCAGTATGTAAGCAATCTCCCAAAACAGAACCTGGAACCTAAGACCAGCCCCTTCCCTACAGATTCTGTTTAAAGGCAGTTTCTTTGCCATTCAGCTACAGATTCTTAATAGTGTAACTGGCTATACCAAAAGTTGAAGTAGTCTCAGATGAGAAAACATAATATGTAATCAGAATTTAAAGCTTTTGCAGCTAATACAGTTATATCTTTACTGACCCTATTTCTTGGTAAATTTCTCAGTTCTCACATACATTGTTACACAATAGGTTCATTATGCCTTAAGCTTTTTTGACAGAAGGCATTTGCTTTGCACCCTGCCTTTTAATCATCTGTGGGAAAGGAATAATATAACCATCAGCTGTATAAGAGATTTCAGATCTCTCTTATAGATAATTTTTCCTTCTTTCAAGTGCTTATTAATATGCAGTTTCATACTAAGACAATTCCACAGATACGTTCTTAGCAAAAGCAGTACCAAGTCAGGAGATTTCTCTAACACTCCTTGTAAAATCAAACAATAACCAGTCTCGTACAATCACCTTTAGTGATGGAACTGTTTATATCTACCAGGATTATATCTCAGTTTAATTCTACTTGATATCAGCTGAGGAGCCCGAACAAGCTGGGAGATATTTACATTGTACGTGTGAGGACATGCAGATTTCTTTATTTTAGTTGCTGCTGATGGAAGAACAGACATAATTTTATAGCAAAGGCACGAAAAACTTATGGAGGAAGACTTCAGGAATCAAAACCAGACAGATGTAAGAAAGTCAGCTAACAAAGGGGAATGACAACACCATTAAGCCTTCACGCAAGTCCTTGGGGATAATCTATGCAGGAAAAAAGTTGCAAGAGAAAGATAAGAGACATCTCTCATAACTTGACAGAATTCTTCACATCTTGTTATTGAAGGGGCAGCCACAGAGAGGATTTCTTTCAGAGAGCTGGAAGAATAAGTACCTTACTATAGATTTAATGAGTGACTCCCTTCAAGACACATCTCTGAATGCTAGTAAAGATCCACCTGAAGCTAAGTTCGTTACGGCCCACACCCCTGTGTTTGGAACAGGACCAGAACAGTGCTGGAGAGGGCAAAATAGAATCAGATTAAACTTAATTAAACAGAGCTCTCAAGTACAGCTGGAGATACCATTCAGATGTAAAATTATAGATAGACACAAATACACTTCCTGTGTAAGTAGTAAATCCCTGCTGGAAAAGTACAGGAAATTTCATGATTGATAACATAGAGAGTTAAAGAGGAAAAGGTGTTGGTGAGGCTACTTCTGGCTGTAGAGCAGTATCTATACCTGTCTCAGAAATTTAACAAACCTGGTTACCCAAAAACGTTTCTGGAGGGGACAACAGGGTGAGGCTTTTTGGTTTGGTTTCTGTTTTTTTGGTGGCGTGGTTGTTTTTCATTTGGGGCTTTTGGGTTTTTGTTTGGTTTGTCGTTTGGGGGGGGAGGGGGGGGTGTTTGGTTTTTTAATTTGTTTAGTTTTTTGGGGTTGGTTTTTATTGTTGTTCCGTTGAGTTTTTTTAAACACAGATCAAGAACCCAAGAGAAGAATTGCATACATAGAGAGGGTCTCTGGACCTGGAGAGAACTCTTGTTATACTCTGACCTTCCAAAAGAAGGTATAATATTTGAAGTGTCATAGCAAATATATAGTGAAGCTCAAGCGATTCCTCACTGAGTGAGATTAGTAACTTGCCACCCTAATTTGGAGGCTAATAAGAGATGTGTCTGTTAGTCCCAAAAGACATCTAAAAGTTTGGAGGCTCAGAAGAAGCCTCCTCCAGCATAACCTGATCTTATCAAGATCTTTGCTATTGGTTAGCTGAGCCAACAGCAGCCTAAAGACTGTACACCTTGCTTGGCATACAGTGAAAGGGAATGTAAGTTGTAGTGACAGATGTTAGTATCTGCCAAAATAATCTTAATGTGAAAAGATGTCCAGTAACTTCAATACTCCAATTCTTTAGAATACAAGTGCTCAGTGGGCTACTTTTGGCTAGCAGAGCTGGTGCTACAGGGTGAACCAAATACTAGATTAAGACACTAAATGCCGAAGTTTGTCAGACACAAAAGGTGCTAGCTGTGAAAATATACCACAGCTGATTATAGGAGGCAAGACAGGAATGTAGATGTGAAGAAGACAGTAGAAGGCTGGCTGTCAAAAAACTAAAGGTTAGCTCCGAAGAGTCCTTCCAGAATGGAAACAGAAACTGGCCAATTCTGAAGGTACAGGTACCACTGAGGAAATCAGCCCAATTTGGTTTTGAAAGACAGTTACAGAAGGAATGTAAATAAAATAATGAAATATATATATTAAAAGTAATTAAAAAAATACTAGAACCTGTAAAAACAAACAAACAAACAACTCAGGGCAGGGGGGAAGTCAGTGCCAGAACACTGAACTCCTTCCAAACCTCGTGACTTGAATGGACACCAGCAAAGTTTTATGCAAACCTCTTCTCAGTTTCCCTCAGGACCATTCGCCTGCAGCTCCCAAGTCTCGTCCTCCTGGAGAGCTACCTCAGCCTGCACTGTGCAGGGCATTTTCGTTCAATCCAACTAAAGTCAGCTCAGGAGGACAGACGTGACACTAGGCAACTGGCCTATAGGAGGATGCCAGCCATCCTCCCACAATTAGGATATGATCCTGCTAGCTTCAGCAGAAAGAAGCCTTTCTAATAAGACCTAAGAGAATTATAAGTTCTATACATTCCTTTAGACTGGTTTCAGATTTGTTAAATGACTGTACGGGGTGTGACTTATTTCTAGGAAAGTTTTCAGGAGAACAATAACCATAGAGGAAATAAATGGACACAGGTTTAAAGACAGTTCACAGTATCACAGTATCACAGTATGTTTGGGATTGGAAGGGACCTCAAAAGATCATCTAGTCCAATCCCCCTGCTGGAGCAGGAACGCCTAGGTGAGGTCGCACAGTTCTACGAAAAGATAAAAGTTTGTACTGTGATTATTTTCTGTCAATATTCTTACTATATCCATACTTTGTTATTTTAGCTGTCATAATCGGACAATACAGTCCCTCCAAATTCCAGTGTTATTTTCTTTGAAAACACTAGTTATGTGCAAATAAAAGCCACTTATGTTCAAATTACCATATTTTGCTTCATTCAGATCCACAGTACTTCAAACAACAAATTAAATTTTTAGAGAGATACACAATAGTAAATATTAAAAATAAATGAAATTGTGGCTTTCCATAATAACAAGCAGCTTCACCTTCTCTTGGCTGGTGTACATGTAGATTACAGGATTAGATTACAGCAGTATATTTCACTGCCTTTTTTTTTATTTTACAGTCATTTCAAAATAAAGTGACACTTCTCCATTTTATTTATTACACAGTATATACTTTGGAGGAAGAAGTGAAATCATGTAAGCATACCTAGGTTTCAGTTTAAACTCAGACTTCAGATTATCCCACTGTAGGTTGGGGGAAGGGGTGCATACAGAAGAGTAAAGAAAGTATTAGAGTTAAAAACCTCACATTTGCCATTGTCACATCTTCCAAAAAGCACATCTGTTCAGCACAGCTTAACGGTTAAATATCTATGACAGTCCAAAAGGTCAAAAAGCCTTCCCAGAGCTTCTCCTCACTACCAGAGAGAGTCTCGTGGATGCAGCGGCAATTGGTGGCTGCCTAGGTCACAGCAACCATGAAGCAGACAGGTTTAAAAATCTACGCTAACAGGAGGAGAACTGCCAGCAAGACCTCAGGTCTGGATATGAGGACAGCAAGACTTCAGGTTGCTCGAAGAACTACTTAATAAGGTCCCCTGGGAAGAAGCTTTTGAAGCTGCTGGGGCCTAGCAGTGCCAATCACTTTTTCAGTAACACCTACTAAAAGCACAGGACCAGGCAATTCCGAAATGTCAAGAGTCAAGCAGGTGAGGCAAAAAGCCAGCTTGGCTGAGCAGGGATCTTCTTCTGGAAATATGGCAAAAAAACAAAGTATATGGTCAGTGTAAGTATGGTCATGTATCAAAGGAGGACTACAGAGATGCTGCTCGCCACTGTAAGGAAGAAATCCATGCAACCAAAGTTCAATTAGAGTCGAAACTGGCCAGCACTACAAGGGATAATGAGAAGGGCTTTTTAAAATACATAAATGGCAAAACGCAAGCCAGAAATAACATTGGTCCATTACTTGATTAGCATGGTCACCTTATTAACAGGCACATAGACAAAGCTAAGACATTTAATGCTTTCATCACCTCAGCCTTCAACACCAATGATGGGCTCTGCAGCCCCCATAGCTCTGGCTGGAAAGCCGTGGCTGCCTCAACAATAAACTCCCAATCAATCCAGAACTTGTACAGGATTTGCTACTCCAGCTATGGCCCTGCAAGTTGATGGGGCCCGATAGGATTCATCCAAGGGTGCCTAAAGAGCTAGCTGATGTCATAGCAAGACCTCCCTCTGTGATTTTCAACAGTCTTGGGAATTTGGAGAGGTTCCAGATGACTGGAAGCTGGCAAACATTGTTCCAATCTACAAGAATGGTAACAGGGATGATCCCAGAAACTACAGGCCAGTCAGTCTCACTTCTGTTCCTGACAAAATCATGGAGATTTTTCTGGGAGTTACGGAAAACACACAAATGACAATGCAGTCATTGGTCCCAGCCACCACGCGCTCATGAGGGGAAAGACTTGCTTGACTGACTTCATTTCATTCTACAACAAGGTTACCCACCCAGTTGACCAAGGGAAGCCTGTCAATGTGATCTTTTTTGGAGTTCAGTAAAGCCTTTGATACTGTCTCTCACAGTATCCTCCTGGACAAGATCTCCAGCACACAGCTGGGTAAACATATAATGCAGTGGGTGAGCAATTGATTGACAGGCTGGGCCCAAAGGGCTCTAGTAAATTGGGTTATGTCAGGCTGGGGATCAGTCACTCACGGGGCTCCGCAGGGATCCATCTTAGGACCAGCTCTCTTCAATGTCTTCATAAATGACCTGGATGCAGGACTTGAGGGGATACTAAGTTTGCCAGTGACACAAATTGGGAGGAGCTGTTGACACTCTCCAGGGCAGAGAGGCCCTGCAGAGGGATCTGGACAAACTGGAGAACTGGGCAATCACCAACCGCATGAAGTTCAACAAGGGCAAGTGACAGATTTTGTACCTGAGACACAGTAACCACGGTTGTACATACAGACTGACATATGAGATGCTGGAAAGCAGCTCTGTGGAGAGGGATCAGGGGGTTCTGGATGATGGCAAGTTGGACACGAGCCAAGAGTGTGCCCTGGCAGCCAAGAGGGCAACAGTGTCCTGGGTGCATCCAGCACAGCATTGTCAGCTGGGCGAGGGAGGTGATGGTCCCGCTCTGCTCTGCACTGGTGCGGCCTCACCTGGAGCACTGTGTGCAGTTCTGGGCAACACAGGCTAAAAAGGAGATAAAGCTACCGGAGAGTGTCCAGAAGAGGGCTATGAAGTTGGTGAAGAATTTGGACAGGAAGCCGGATAAGGAGTGGCTAAATCACTTGCTTTGTTCACCCTGGAAAGAGGAGACTAAGAGGAAACCTCACTGCAGTTTACAGCTTCCTCACAAGGGGAGGAGGAGGGGCAGGTGCTGATCTCTTCTCTCTGGTGACCAACGACAGAACCCAAGGGAATGTCAGGAAGATGTGCCAGGGAACGTTTAGGTTGGACACTCGGAAAAGGTTCTTCCCCCAGAGGGTGGTGGAGCACTTGGAACAGGCTCCCCAGGGAGGTGTCACAGCCCCAAGCCTGACAGTGTTCAAGAAGAGACTGGACAACACCCTCAGACACATGGTGTGAACTGTGGGGTTGTCATATGCAGGGACAGGAATCAGACTCAGTGATCCTTGTAGGTCCTTTCTAACTCAGGACATTCTATGATTCTCTGAGAACAGGTCATATTTAATGCAGCAATGAATAAACCAACTGGGTTACTGGCAGGATGAACACAGAAAATCCATATTGCCTTCCAATATCAACAATGAAGATCTACTCCAGTTAATAAATAAGTGCATGTACAACTTTTATCATAAGTTGTTACTTGAAGCCAATGGCACTTCAATTATACATCTGCTTAACTGCCTTGCTAGACTTATATCTAACATATTAAGTAGTATGCTTCAAAAAATCCAAATATCAACAGAAATGGTAACATATTTCTTAATTCAAAAGCCTCTAGATACCCAAATGAATACAGTTACAATATTACCTGGGTCATTATGTGAGTGAGGCACAACAAAAACTTGAAGCGGTTCATTGTCCCATTCATTTTCATTGTATGCAATATCAAATCCTTGTTTCCACACGCCACCATCTGGATTATCAAAAGGAAGAATGTCATAGACATCCAACATCTAAAAAAGAGTAAAAGGAATTTAAAACATGAATTCACAAAAACAGTTCTACTATGGAAAACCAAGGCTGTTTTCATCAAAAATGGATCAGCTTTTTCATTACACAGGGAGACCTGAAGTGTCAAATGAATAGAAAAGTGACAAATGAAAGCAAGTTTCAAGTCACACTAGGACACCCAAGACACAGCTGGTAGGAAGAGGAACATTTGGCAGGCTCTATTCTGAGGAAATTGAAATGGATTAGATAAACAGTAGACACAAGAGCCTCCAGTCACAAAAATTATGACAGCTCACAATAGCATTGGGGCAGGAAGGTAGGGAGAGGATTATATAGAGTAGCACAACACACTAGAGGAATGCAGAAGATGGAGAGGACAAATTAAGCAAGCAGTAAGAAGGGATGACAACATGAGAGAGACTGAGGTGAAAGTCAAACTCACAAAAGGGAACGGAAAGAAACTATCACAGAAAAAATGGTCCGAATTATAGCCAATAACAAAGCTCCTTATACACTTACAGTTGTCCAGTACACTAACTACACAAGGAAGAACATATTTCACTTGTCAATACAAATAAGGTCACAGGTAAATAAAGCAACTCTAGAGGTACTTTAACAAGTTCCAATGAAATTTAGATACCACCAAATAGCTCCAAAGAGAATCTTCTAATGTAACTTTAGTAACTAATGTAACTTTAGTTTAGACTAAAGTTACCATATCCAACTTTTCCTTTTGTTTTTGTTTTGCCTTTTACTGGCACTAATAGTTTAAATAATTTAAACTAATCTTTAGTTCTAATCCCATGTTAGAATACAACTGTACACCTGAAAAAACTTTCTTCAACAAATTTTTCACTTCCACAAAAATAGCCTATAGGAGTAATTTACTACATAGAATCATAGAATGTCCTGAGTTGGAAGGGACCCACAAAGATCATCGAGCCCAACTCCTGTCCCTGCATATGACAACCGCACAGTTCACACCATGTGTCTGAGGGCGTGTCCAGTCTCTTCTTGAACAATGTCAGGCTTGGAGTCACTACTGCCTCCTTGGGGAGCCTGTTCCAGTGTTCCTCCACCCACTGGGGGCAGAGCCTCTTCCTACTGTCCAACCTAAACCTCTCCTGGGACATCTTCCTGTACATTCCCTTGGGTTCTGCCATTGCTTGCCAAAGATAAGAGATCAGCACCCGCCCTTCCTCCTACATGAACACCACAAGAGTTAAAACTTGCCAGTGATAAGTTAAAAGCTCATGGGTAAACATAAAGACAGAGAAATTATTCGACAATTACCATCACAGACAAAACAGACCTGACTTCGGGAACACTAAGTTAATTTATCACCAAAGAAAATAGAGTTTGATTGTAAGAAACAAAGACAAAACTAAAAGACCTCCTCCTCACTTCTCTTCTACCCTGGTTCAACTTCAGTCCTTCATTTCCAATTCACTGCAAGTGAAGAATAACTTCCAAGTACCTAGTCAGTAAGAAGCAAAAAAGGTTCAAGACAAGTATTTCCTGGACTTGTTTTAATATTGTTTCTAAGTATAAAATGTCAGAAATTCAAAAAGGGTGCTGCCAGCCTTCACTATAGCTGCTTCAGAAGACAGTCATGTTGTTACAAGCTTCCCAATTAAAACATTTGAAAACTTAGCAGTTGTCTTTTTTTCCCCCCTATATGGGCTTATTCTTTCTCTACACCAAGAGACTCAGACTTGTGAAGAAATGCAAGTCTTGAGCAAACATCACAGTGTTTACCCCAATGAACACTAAACTACTGCACAGAAGAAATAGAAGTATAGCTCATGTCTCTGTCCGTCTTTTTAAAGAGTGATTCATACCTCATTTTTAAAAGGAGAGACATTATTAAGCACAATGTCAGATACTTCAGTGGCTGAAGGGGACAAGAGATGAGACACCTCACTGTATTAGTTAAAAGACCCTCCAACTCAGCATGATGGCTGTTTAGAATTCTGTCTTCGAGAACAAATTCCAGATACTTCTTCAACTACTGACCTTAAACAGTATCAGATCATAACCATATTTAATCCAGAGTTCTTAATTTTATTACCTAGCTCCATTTTTAAAAATTTAATTTGAATTATACCATTTCTCAATTCAGTGTTATTTTCAGTGGCCAGCTGTATTATAATTTTCTACCTACTTACAAACATGACAAGTAACAAAGTATATAACTTCTTGATTTATAGTTCTGCCATGAAAAAAATCCTTCTACTATCCTATTCGAGAATCTTTCAGGTCTCATGTTATTAGTAACTTTTGTCCAATTTATGCAAAGAAAATACATCTATTTGAGTAGGAAGGCCTGGCAATATTTCTCACTGAAATTTTACAAAGGTTTAATCCCTATTTGAATGCATTCTCATAATGGTTTCTCCATTATGGGAGACCATAATGCACCCATAATTTATTCATTGCAGCCTCTTTTGCCTTCGTTCTTTAGAGTGATTTTTATCTAAACAATACATCTCACCTATATTAGCTCTTATTTCCTTCTAGTCTCTCTTTTCCTTCTCATACATCCACTTAAATGACAAACATGGAAAAAGTAAGGTCCAAATCTCTGTAAGTTAACATTTATGAAGAGCAAGTAGTTAGTACTTACAAGCTCTTTTAGAATTTAAAATATAGTTTAAAAAATGTTCCAAATTATCTACTCAGAATTTCTCAGTCTTTGTAAAAATATCTAGAAGAAAATAAATTAACTAAGCTTGCAGAATATATCAGGCTTGACAAAGCATCAAATAGTATAACTGTATTCATATAGAGTAATCTAGATCAGCTCGTTAACATCGTGTTTCAGGAATTCTGCTAAAGCCAAGGTCTTAGATTCCATAACTGAAATGTGGGTCAGACTCACAGGAGGAAAAACTGTATACAGAAGCGGTATTAAAGTGACTTAATGATGATGGTGGATAAGCTGCTGAGTACAAAGTACTAATGCAATGACACGAACATTTGAGCTCTCCCTGTGCAAGGCAAGGAAAGAAAGTATGAGTAGGGCAACATTATTAAGAATATTCCCTACTATTAATTGCTACTTAAGTACATGCATATAACCTTTAAAGTGAATTATCAAAAAGCAGTTCACCACTACAGTGTACCATTAGGTAGGTACATTAGCCGACATTGTGAAAATGTGAAGCAAAACATGAGAACAGTTTAAGCAAACATGTTTTCTTTCCATTCATAACAGGTTAGCATGTCCAAAAATTTAAGCCAACACATTTTATCTCAAAATTCACACCTCACATTTACTATAACTTTTTTCTAATGCATCTGAAACAAAGCACATCACTTAATATATTAACAGACTGTATGAGAAATAACCTGTTAACAATCCAGTAACTCGAAAACATGTAATCCTACATCCACATGTTTTACTTTCCTGCACAGAAGTCTTAATGCATATTAGAAACATGAACAGTCAGACATTGCCTTAAAAATAAACAACTACTTTCTCTGTAAAAGACATACTAAACGGGTGCCTATCCCTCAAGAACTTAAAGGCATTATAAATGATACATCAGAGGTTACAATTGTTCTAATATGTGTCCTTATTCATCCTGAGTCCGCTATCTTTCTCATGCAATATAAATATTTTCACTTCTAGAATGAGAAAGCTGGACTTCAGAACTTCATCTTTGCTTTAGAGTACTATGAATATTTATAGTACTCCCACAAGACTCCCAAAAACAGTACAGATCACAAACTTCACACAGTATTCTCAGTGCTCCTGAAACACTCCATTAAAACTGAATATGTAAGAGGCCATGAACTCACAAGCATCACCAGAAAGCAAAATAAATTCAACTTGAAGTATTTGACTTCAAAAACTTCAACCTCTCCAGTTCATGCCAACCAGACAACATGGCATATGTTCTTCCTTTCTGATCAAAGTGCCTATACAAAACTGGAGACACACAAGAATGCTGAAGTACAGAAATGGCATTCAAAAGTGAACACAGTACAGATTTTTTTAAAATTATTAGTTCTTGACCATTCTTTACCCCCCCATGAAGACCTATCTACGCATACATCCCTAAAATGTAAAACCTGTTTAAATCAAGACTATCCACTATTTTCAGTTTATTTGTCATCAATTTTAGAACAATTTGGGGAAACTGAAGGAGTTTCTCAGGTTTTTTTTTTCCAAATAAATTCTGATAGTACTGCACAATAATCACTGGCTTTTGTTTGCAGGTTTTTTAAGAATTTTTAAGCTTTCTGAAATGTCAGCTCTTCATAACCACTGTTCCATTTCTAGACTGGTAAAAAGCAACAGTTTCATAACATCTGTTAAACACAAAAGTCACTTGAACAATTCTATTGTGTCTTAGATTAGGATCTTAGTACCAAGCTCTTACCAGTAATTAGACATGTTCAGAATTACAAAGTAATGACAGATAGGACTTGCTTACCTGTACATCTGAACTATGACTTCCACTTTTTGAAGCAAACAAACAATCCTCAGAATCAACTCCAAGCAAAACTGAAGCAGAAGGAAAGAGCTCAGCAACAGATCCTTGACTGAAGTTTATAGCCTCTGGATTTCTTTGTCCATCCTTTACTGATTCACTCAGATTGATCACAGAATCTCGTATGTTTGAAATAATCTCATTATTTTCTGCCAACAAGCGTTCTAAATGATCTATTTTTTCTTGCAATATGGAAAGTTGGCCCTGTTAACCGAAAAAAAAAAAGTTGAATTATTTCTCAGACTTATGATTTCATAATAGTACATGATCACACAAAAAACCTGAATACATCTTTATTGCATATTTTATGTAAAGAAACCATACCAACATATGAAATCTCCTCTCAGAATAAAGGAAAAGAACAAAAGTTATATTTTCTACTACGAACCTGAATTTGCAGCACAAGATTTAATCAGTGATAGAAATATATTCTTAAAACGTCACATTGTTTCAAGTACCAATTAAGCCAATTTCAACTTTTCTCATGTCTTTCATAGATTTGCAAAAATTTGATCTTTTCATTTATCCTCACATCAGAACGAAGAGAAAGCTGGTTTTTAGAAGGTATCAGATCATAATGGGATTGATAGGATACATACATTTTTGGTTTTTCCTGTACATGTAAAATAGTATTTCAATAAATATTGAGTTTCTTATTTTCAGTGAAAGTTAGAGATAAATCAACAAAAGCACTTAACGAGGGTAAAACATCCCTGAACAGCCTAATCATAGTAATTATCTGTATAACTGGACCATTACAAACATCAAGATAATCCTGTAAAAAACAGCTCAGACTGATGCACTTTCAGTCAGAAGGTCATATTGAGTTGCTGAAGAGGATTTTGTAGATGATACTAGTGTGCACAGCGAGAGTAAGAATACCGAATAACATCAATATGAATTGAAATAAGTCAACGCGCCTCCCAAAGCAACTTGGAAGGAGAGAGAGACACCAGAAAGCAATTTAATAGCATCTAATCCCAGTATTGTTGGAATACAGGAGGGAGCACAGCAGAACAAGGTACCTGGAAATGCTGCTGCCTTCTCCTACTAGCCACTCCTTTCAAATTATTTGATGCATGCTTATTTTTCAGACATGAATGCAATACCTTTTGGAATCACAAAAGGCTAGATTATTTAACATGTTTTTAGGGATATTTTATCTTAACAGTAATTAATTTCCTTCCACAGACTGACTTCAAGCTAACACTATTAAGACAGAGAACAAAAAGTCAGCCACTTCCTGTCATTAAAGTTGTGGTCAGACCCCAAAACTTACAAAGTAATATCAAGCTTTGTTTCAAGAAGCTGTCAATATAACAAAACCCACTGCAGACTCAGGCATTTACATTCTACCCATTACATTCAACACAAATAACATTAATAGACAACTACTGTGACCTGTGATTTTAACAACAAGCAAAACTTTTTCCTAGCACAAATGCCTTATTTTCTAAGTAATGTAGAATAATATTAGAAACAATGCATGTACATGAGACTTTTTCCCTTTGACAATAATTCACTTGAGGTCTTTGCATTTTCCTTTTAAGGGACAAATTGTTTTCCTCATTGCCAAGTTAATTCAAACTTCTGTAGTTTGTAAAGGATTAAGCCTCCTTCCTAAATTGTGATGTGCACTTTCTTTTAAATTCTGTCCACTTTTAGAAGTTTGCAGGAATTAAAAACACCATCCCTTGCCAAGAGGTATTAGTCAGCCTTTTGAGTCCTACTAAATCATCATTGCTATAATTCTATCTTTATTAAAGTTATTTGTAATTCTGTAGAAGATACATTTTAGTATTGTTTAACATCTTGGTAAGTTTGTCCCTTCTGCTTTCTGAGCTGTGTAAGGTGTTGACCCACTGCTTTTTTCTGTTGTTTTTTTCTTAGATTGATATACTCTGGGAACAATAGCAGGCATTAAAATGCAGCACAAGCAAACAATCATTCCTTCCCAAAAGACAAAAAATATATCTTGACAACAGATCCAGATTAAGCTAATTGAGATGTAGGGTAAACAACCTACAATCTCAACAAATTACAGAAAAATACTAGAAACTTATAAAATAGATGAACTGAGAACAACAGGAAATCAACATGCAGATGATGGGATACTGGAAAGAAAAAACTGTAGTCCCATGCCCCCTGGTGGCACAAAAGAAGCAACCAGACTGAAATCTTTCAAATTCTACATTAAAGGTTAGCATATACACATTTTTGTGTAAAATTAGTATTTTTCCCTTTCGATGCCTGTGACATTTTAGAAGAAAGAAAGGTTTCTCTACTCAGAAAACTAATAGACTATTATGCCACTCACTCTAAAAATAACATACATAAAATAATACTGATTGGGGTTTTACAGGCTGCCTAGCATAGGTTCCGATCTTTAGATTCCTAAGAAGCTGAAGTGTAGCTGTCATCTATACAAGTTATTGTCTGCTTCACTGCACCTCACTATAGTTCAAAGTTATCAAGGGCGCAAGAAACTGAAAAACTGTCCACACCTAACCCACCAAGGTATGTCCTGCCTCTACAACTATAAAATCAGACAACTGTTTAAAATTTATATTCTCATTCACATATGTTCAAGAAATATTTCACCTCTTCCTACAAGAAGAGTTTTATATTGCCTAACAATAGCCTGTCAACTACCTAGTCCCAGATTACACCACCAATCTGCCATACATCATATAGCCAATTATAGTCTCTCCAGCACTAAGAACAAACAGAAAAACCCCACCAAAACAAAACACCACACACCACCAAATAGATGTTTAGACTGATCCTTCATTTGGCATATACTGCCAACCTCTAGGGGTCAGATATAAACTTGAAATATGACATGACCTCCAAATTTTATATCTATAAGATAGTCCTTTCATTTAACTTATTATACTTTAAGCCCTCAAATAGCCACAAAAGCAACTTCTATCATTTTGATGTTTATTATGGGACAAAACACTTTGCTTTGTAAATGAAGTCACCTGCTTCCTGTGTCACAAGAAATCATAATTTGTTCACTGAACATCTTCAAACAATAATGATTTTATTTGTTTTTACATACTTGAAGCAATAATTTATTAAGGTGGAGGGTTCACGACTTCCTAGGAATCTGAAGAGCAGTGATTTTTAAAACTCTGTTTAAGTACATTACTTTAACTTTGAAGGTAGATATTCTGTTATTTGGAGAAATAAATACTTACAAAGACCCCCACTGTGGAACTTAACAGAGGACATTAATAAAGACAATCCTTGAGATGCACCACACCTCTCTTCTAAAGCATTTAAACATGCCATGTATGAACTCAACTTGGATGCAAAACATGCAATAAAAGCTACAGTTAAGAAAACATAACTAAGAACTTGTGCAGTAGCAGAGTCTTGAGATTTTAAAAATATTTTCAGTTTCTGTTGTGAAATGCATCAGCCATGAGAGCTAACTTCAAGAAACAACGGTGTCACAAACTAGAAATGGATCCCATTTTTCATTCAGTATGAAAATAGTTAATGTCAGGAATCCAATCTCAAGTTGAAAATTTCACATGGATGCAAATTATGCAAAAGCTAGGTGTACTTTCATTACATATTCTCCTTTTCTCCTTACCAATTTTAAATAGGAGTAAACAATGCCTAGGATATAGTATTTAATAGTAGAATTATTTGAAAATATGGGCTAAACATGGAAAAAATTGCAGCTCTTCGAGACAGTAATATTGAAATATGAAAATAAATGAAAATGTTTTAACATTTTTAGAGGAAGGTAGCCAACTAACACTGCTGAACTTCAAATGTCAAGGCCAAACAGCACAAAACAGTAAAGTTACTCTAAAACTGCGTCATCTTATTCATCGCTAGTAGCAGATGCTGGTTTACTAGTAAAACAGGGGCATTAAATAGGTCTAATCAAAAAATAACACACACAGGTCTCCTCCATTACTAAAAACACACCTTAGTAGTATTTTGATTTAAAATAAGTTTGAAAATTCTCCACACATTTAGGGGACAGTGGGGGTGATTTTTTTAATCCGAGTAGAGAGGCACCAATTTTACTGTAACCAATTCTCCCTGAAATTTCGTAATCTATATGGCTTTGTAGATATTGGATAGCAAAATGTGCCTAGGTGCACAATTCATAAATGTCAGCAGACCTCCTCCCAACTTTACAGCACCAAGCCTGCTCATAAAAGATTCAATCCTGATCCAAGACTTTGAGTCCTGCCTTGCTGCACAAGAAACTGGAGGCAGGCTGCCTGCATAAGTATGCCTTAGCCTCAGTGAACATCATATTAAATGATGCTCTGTTAATCTACATACTTGTTTTAACATAAAGAAATGCAATGTAAAGTTATGTGAATCACCTGGTCTATACAACCAGTTAACAAATTTATAATATCTTTGCTGTAAACTTCCTTCTTTCATTTTTTTCTGCTTTTATGTATTGATAAGAGTCTGCAAATAAAGATTTTACTAAAAAGCAAGAAAGGCAACCCTGCTGTTAAGCCATGGCAAAACTATTTCTACAAGAAGTGATATGTACCAACAAATCCAACAGTACTGAAAGTACAGCTGCATTAGTAGAATGGCATCACATGAGCAGCGCAACTGTTTACCATCCCCACGGTTACACAAGGTTGGACTTGATCAATAAAATCTTTCCATGCATAGCACAGACCAGCACACCCTCCTCCCATTTGGAAGAAAAACTGTCCCTACCTGATAGCTTCACTAAGCAACTTGCTGCTATCACCACATGAACCAGCTACATGAACAGTTCCTTATGCTTCAGTCAGTCTGAACCCTTCAGCAGTTTTCATGCCCCAAATACTCCAAAGCAGTCTGTTTTCCCACAGCTCTCTGCTTGTCCTTCTCTGTTTGCTTCTGACACCAGTCTGATCCATAGCAAGGACTTTCTCCAAAAAGGAGCACACTGCCATGCAGCACAAGGAGGGAAGCCCAGTAAAAGAATGAAAGATCAAGCTGTTTTATTCTGGGGAAGCGGACAGTTTCTCCTACCTAGACATTGTACATTGCAGAAAGAATATTGGTTGCAACTTTCATTTCCTCAGCAAACATTCACTGCTACTCTAAATGCAGCCACTTTTAACAGGCCACTTATGATCATTTCATCAGGAAAAAGACTCAACTAATTGAAGTGAGAGTATGACAGGCCCACAGATGAGGAAATTCATGGAAACTGGCAGACAGAGAAATCCACATTAGAGACCTCTGAGGTCAGGTCAGCTGGAACTTGATTATTTGTATCCAGGCTCAGCCAGCAACCACCAAGTGCCTGGTTCAAAACCAGCCAAAGCCCGTTCGTTCTCCTTTTCACCCACATGAACAAGCAGAAGACCGCAAAGGAGCTGGCAGTGTCCTGCATAACAGTCTCTGGTGCAGCAATGAGCTGTGGTGAAGAAAGCAGAGGACCACAACGAACAGACTCCTCTGAGGGATGTCGAATTCAAGTCAAGATCGTTGCCTAAACAGATTCACTGCAGTAAGCAGTGAGGAAACCAGATTCAAGTCTTATTTTCTGGCAGAACTGAATGTCAGTCATCTTAATTTTCTGCACTAGTCTCGTCAATAAGTCTTTCCAGGTTCATCTTCACAAATCACATACTAACTTCACCAAAATCTTGATGTAAGCCTCTGATAAGATGCCAGCATACCAAGATGGTAAGACCAGAAAGCATTTTCTGTTCAGTGCTGGAGCACTGTATGTGAACTGAACATACTAAATGTACACTTAAATAGTCACCTCCTGTACAGAAAAAGCAAGAAGCTAAAAGCTAAAAATGCAATCTGATGCAGCATCAAAGCTTAATATTCAAACACAGTTTCAGCATGTATTCACATTGCAAGGTAGGACATGGAACAAAAAAACAAACATACATGCATCAGTTAAAACAACAAGTCAAGGTTTAATGTCTTTATTCATCTGAGAATGCTCATATGCATTTGTGATTATGAAAATTACATAAGTAACCTTGTTAGTGATTTCCTACCTTCAAAGAACCATTCAGAACAAACTCACTTTACAAAGACACTGGAATTCTTCTGAATTAACTGAACTACAGGACTATAGTCTGTTCTCTTAAAAAATGGGAAAGTTCTACTCCAAAGACGAAGCAGCATTACAAATAGATTCTAAGAAGCTGATGGACTTCCACACACTGTTTTACTAGAGGCAGCAATAACAGGAATGTTTAATGTACTATTATGCTAGACTCAAGTTTCATGTAACTTACAGAGATAAAAATAAGGTATGCTGTTAGGGACTGATGTGAAACCATATTCAGCGATCTGAAGGCAAGGAGAATAAAAGTGAGATAGAAACAAATCTAGAAATATTCCCTGTTTAAAGTCAATTAATCTGAAAAATGTTCACTACTGCTCTGTCTAATATGTTTCAGGTTCATTTCCTTTTTGATTCTACTCCCTCTACTATGCTGAATCTTTATTTAAATGGCTAACAGTACAACACGGAAGTTCAGCTTACATAGCATTAGGAGTATGAGCATTTTAGTCATGTTTATTTGGACAAGCGAAAACTTAGTAAAACTATGTGTAAGACAAAGAAAACATCAAGAAAGAGCAAACTAGGAAACTTTCTCCATTTAGTTTATGCAGTTTAAGCTAGGCATTAACTCTAGGTAGCAGAAATACTCATTTATAGGTGGGTGTTACTACCTTGCTGAAATATATACTTTGCTCAATATTTTGCACCAGATTTAAAGACTAATTGAAGGAGGCTACTATCATCTGCTTGACTGCTGCTTAGCCAAAACTCTACAGAAAGTGTGCATGCAATGAAGACAAATATACTCCACGAAAATCAGGAAGTATGAAGAATTGTTACTGGCCTGTAACTATGTTCACAGAGGTGGCCCCTCCTCCTTTGCAACATACTATAAATTCAGCAGAAGAAATCCTAAATTTTCATTGTTTTCTAAACAAGATCATTCCTGTGACAATCAAAGGCTTTCAGACTGTGAACTTACTAAGTGTTTGTTTGTTTTTTAACTAAGCCAACATGTTTCGAATCCAGGCAAACCATGGTTCTTTCTGTGAATTTCTTCACTCAACATCCAATCTTCTCTGATCTCAAACTCATAAGAATGCTAGTAAGTCACTGTGCCTACAGTTTTGTAATGTGCAGCAGTCAGAAAATGACAACTTCAGAATCATGTACAAACTTAATTGCCACTATTCACATTTTAGAGTAAAACAAACATTTCCTAAATACTTGATCATGCTGCTTCCAATATTTTTGCATACAGAAGTATCATTCCTTGTTACACAACAAAGTTCTGAAAGTTCCCAAACCAATTCATAAAAATACATTAATAATGAAGAACATGCAGCAACAAAATGCATATATTTGTTGTCCACGTAAGCCACTGATTTCAGCTCCTTCACTACAGCAAGGCACTGAGCAAAACTCTAGGTGGAGAAGGTGTTTACAGTGTGTTAGGAGCTATTTCAAAACAGGAAGTGTACAGACTTGTCAACACTGCAGAGAGCTGAGGTTTGAATGCACAGAACTGGGGCATAGTAACCACCATTCTGAGCTGATACGCAGCAGTTCAGTCACCTAATCGAGACTCAGGGCTGACTGCAGGTAGTGCTTCCTTGTGGTAGGGGAAGTACTACCTCAGCAGTGCTCCAGAGTAATGTTCACAAGGTGCCTTTGCTCAACACACTGATTCAGAGAACTGCTAGTGTTTCTGCCATGTATTTGGTCCCAATTTTCTATTATTACTGCACAGAAGCAGTACCTCTATCTGCACAGACGTAACTGATACGCTGTGTAGATGTTTTGAAAGCATGCATCCAAAAAAGAAACTTCAGCAGTACCACCAACAGCCACATCACTTAATACTTTATTGGAAGGACACTGGAAACAAAAAAAAAAAAAGCCTGCTGCTTTTAAAGGAACTGTACTTGATTACCTCTATTCAATGCAATGTAAGTAGTGAGCCCACAAAAGCAGTTAACACAGAAGAATATCCGAGTAAGCTTTAAATAGGCAGGGCTGGAGAAGAAAACACAGTGGGTGGGAAGAGAGAGATCTTATTCAAATAACAGTTGTTTAGAAAAAATAGAACAGTAAGGATGGAAGTTGCTATGTGTTCATCCTTAGCCTTTTAATACAGTTTAAAGGAAAGACCAAAGATAAAGAGGGGCAATCACTTGATGCTGTGTTCCAGGTATCAACCAGAACCATGGCAGACCTGAGTTTCAAAAATGTATTTCCAGAAATAACCTTGCACAAGTGGAGAGTTATGTCCCATAGAAGCCAAAGTAGGCTGTGTGAAAGTGGCGAGAGGAAAACACTGGTGTCCAAAGCATCATCTATCCAGTAGTAAGAGAGGATGCTGCATTGTATTGCTTCTTGGCCTTGCTCAAGTATAAAATGCACTTAACATGAACTTTCATGTAAAGACTACACAAAGGCCACACATTTCTGAAGCAATATATTCTTACAAATGAATCCTTGACTCTTTTTTTAATTGGATTTTTGACGTGTGCCATGTATGCTTAGGTATGAATCTAGCAAAATTTAGAATTAAAATAAATATTCCACAAGCTTCTGCAAATGAACGGCTTTTATGGATCTGTTCTAAGTCAAGGCATAGTTGAGAAAACAAGCCATGTTAGGTTAATGTTTTGGGTTTTTTTTCAATTTGGGTCCAAAATACAGAATAGATTAATATAGGCTTATCAGTATTTTGTATTCCTCTGTATAAAGTAGCACACGTTCTTCAAGATAAGCTGCTTATGGACTTTATCCATTTAGACTTGATTTGAACGTAGTTTTCATTTAGTGGTTCTCAATTTAGCTCACAAATCACTTGCACCTGACACTCACTCCACAAGAAATTTCATAGGACTAACCACCATTCTGAACCTCTCTCCACTGGAATCACACAAGATTTCTCAGAGAATTCTGTGTTACTACAGACAAAAACAACATACTCAACCATTTTTCCACTATATTCTGCTAGAAGACTCCTACACAACAATCTGTACCGACAACTGCCACAATAATGATCTAAAAACGCACCTAAGGCTATTTTTCCACCTTGAGCTCACCTCTGTGCAATGTTCTAGCATTGTTCATAGCCTGAGAGAAGACACTAGGACACATCGTATCTTGACACAGGAGCATCCTATGGCTAGGAATGGGCTCAGACAGAAATACAGAACTAGTGATATGGCCATCATAAGAACAATACAGATCTGACAACCAGGTAGGTTCCAAAAAGAAATATGCAGGAATTATAGAGGAGAGGTCAAAAAGTCTTGATCTCCATGTATTACAGGTACCTAATCTTCCCCAAATTAACAGAGACTTCCGCACTATGGCAACATACAGACCTTTTGATATTATGATTTAAATGCACCACCAACGGTGACAAGGCTATAAATCACTTTAGCTCAAGTTCTATTACCGTTGTCACCTTACTATGGATAGGTGTGGATAACATTCACTGCAAAACTTACTACTGATGGCAGCTTTTCCAAAGCCAACACCTATAAGGACACAATGTCAGCACAGCATTCCCAAGCCTGACCATAGGTGCCATCTAGCATAGCTTTGAAAGGCATTTACATGAATTTGGTTAGAAAGTATGTAAGGGCACCTGTCTGTAATCTTAGGAAATCTTGTCCAAAATTTTTTTCTGCAAGATATTTCTGTTGGCATCCTTGAACAACTACCTAAACTCTCAAACTGGAAAGCAAGCTCCAGAAGGAAAATTCTTAACCAGACTCGCAGATAAGCCTGGAAGAAGACAGGTTCACAAGACTGAGTCTTTCTGGAAGAAAAACGTGGAGCAACAATCTAAACGTTTATTTTACTACTGCTACTTGGTATCACGACACTTTAGGTGAATGCAGACCAACAGGCACCGCCAGCTGAAAAATTCCGATTCTAATCCTGGCAGAAAATACATCTGAAGCCTAGATAAGTATTCACAAGCTAAACAGAGGACTGCTTCCAGAGGTACCATCTTCTCTCCTCTGAGCTTAGTATAATCCACATAGGTCAGGAAGAAGAAACTAATCAATATGCAACTTCCAAGACACAGAAGGTGGCCTACGTTGTTACCAGAACTGTACAGAGAAGCAGCAAGGCTGAAAAACTAGTACATTGTCAAAAAAGAAAGAGGTATGAAGTGAATCAATCCAATAACTTCTGAAAAAAAAATCAATTCCTTTTTCTAAGAAAAAACATTCTGATCTTTGTCATCAGGAAAGAGACTGTCTTTTTAAATATTCAAACAAATCATCTACTGCTGCCATAGCTTTTCAGAATCAACAAGAGTTTGAAGTTTTTACATCTGCAGATAGTTTAACTTAGAGTACACTGAGTTCTGGCAATACTGCACTAACAAAAACAACTTTCTGTCAGATGAGGTAGGACTAAAGCTGATCCTTTAAAATATTTTTGGTGGCTTCCAGTCCATTCTGCATCTTTTGCATTTACTTTAAACTGATGTTCTAGGGCTTTGAAAGCATTTGCTATGTATCAGAGGTTTCCCAGGTTTAATAAATTGAAAAATTTCTGCCCTATGGGCAGCAAAAGGAAATTACAAGATCACATCAACTTCACCTATAACTTCCTCAAACAACAAAGCAGTAAGAAAGGAAAAGGTAACTCTTCAAAAGGACCTAGACAATGATGGGCATAGGATTTTCCAGTGAGAGTCAGTAGCCTCCGAGAAATTTAGATATGGAAAAGGTAAAAAGAGTAAACGCTGACAAGACAGTTCTAGAAAACCGAGGGGAGAGAGGAGGATGGAAAGAGAAATGTTGGTCTCTAGCTGAGTAGATCACATAGAAGGAAGAGGTATAACAACAGATTAAGGTACTAAGGCCTTAGTCAAAAGAGATAAAACCACAATATACCGCAGACTAGCATTACACTGTAGGACACAGACAGGATTTCAACTGCAAGGCACTGAGGATGGAAGACCAAACAGGTATAATAAATCTTCCCTATTTACTCATGTATTTCAAACCAAAACCTAACACTTAAAAAAAAAAAAAAAAAAAAAAAAAAAGAGACCACCCATACACAGGCTTTCCTGTTCTGTACTTCACCTGGATTAAACTCAACTCATGCTACTAAGGCACATAAAGTGATTTCCTCATTTAAGATACTGACCATATCAACAAAGTGGCACTTGTACTTCACTGTTACAAGTGTCACACACAGCATTAATCTCTGGCTAGAATTACATATTGAACAGGCACAAATGTTGTAGCCAGCTTTGTCTTGCTTTCTTCTCCTAAACTGCTTCCCCATTCTCTTAGTTCCTGCAAAAAAAAAAAAAAGTGGCTGACCTCTGAACTCTAGCGAGAAGGAATTAACACAGAACAGATCTGAACTCTTTATTTACATTTAAATCAAGGTTTTTGTCTTTACCATTAACAAAATGGTATCAACTACTACATTTACATTAAATGAAAAATTAGTGATTTTATCAGCGAGATAATTAATTTTTAAATAAGCCTTTTGACTTATTCTGCTCACTTGAAGCCTCACTGCTGTACTAAAACACACATCCTTTTATTACCCAAAAAACAAGTACAGTGTACATAAATCAGCTATAACTTTACTTTGTATAATTTTTTGGTCTACAAGAAAACAAGGCTATTTATACACAGCAGTATTCCGCCATTCTGCACAGCATACCATAGGCTCCCTGAAATACCTTTTTCTTCTCATAATTAAATATTTCTTAATAGACCACTACCACGATAAACAGTTTTGAAATTTCTCTCCCACAGAGACAACACGGGAAAGTGAGGAACTGAAGAACTGCTTCCTTTAGCCATGCCGAGCAGTTAGGTATGAGCTAGTTCCTAAGCAGGGCTTAGCAAAAAGGAAAGCAGTAACCTAAAGTCAGCACTTCTCCAAACCTACCTGTTGATACCATAGCTGAGGTCTACCCTCGACTTCTCTGCTTCCCCTGTGCGTCCCTACACGTACTCAGCATGGATTACCACAGTGCAGAGTTAGGCTTGCATTCCCCCTTCCGCTGCCTGTCCCGCTGCCGAGCAGGGTGGTGGGCTGCTGAAACCGCAGCGCAGCCCCCAGCCCGTCCCGTCCGCGGCGAGCGCTCAACGAGCCGCCCCTCCGCACCGCCCCTGGCCCGGCGGGTGGGCTACGCTCGCCTCCCCCCGTAGCCCCGAGCCCCGGGCCGGGCCAGCAGCAGCGCCGCCCAGAGGCGGCACCGCTCGGCCCCCGCCCCAACGGCCCGGCAGCCGCGGCACCACGCCACCGCCCCTCGGCGCTCCGACAGCCCCCGCGGGGAGAGAGGAGGGGACCCCCTGACGGCACGGCCGCCCGCCCCTCCACGTCCGCCCCGGCGGCCCAAGAGCTCGCACACCCGCCGCGCCCCGGCCGCCGCCCCACTCACCTTGGGGAAGGTGCCCTCCCGCCTGGGGCTTTTCGGGTGGTCGAAGTGGCCGCGGTCCAGCATCAGGTAGAGAGAGAAGATCACCACGCAGAAGACCGCGCTGCCGAACACCGTGAACTGCCGGCTCAGCTTCATTTCCGCGGCCGCCCGGCCGGCCGCGCCGCTGCGCTCCTCCCGCCGCGCCGGCGCTCCCGGGCCCCGCTCGCCGCCCCGCGCTCGGAGGGGAAAGTTTTCCCGCCGCGACGGGTCGCGAGAACCCCAGGTGCCGCCGCCTCCGGCGTGGGGAAGCCCCAAGTCTTCAACGGAGAAGTGTGAGAAGTTGCCCCCGCACTGCGCCGGGGTGGAGAGCCCCGCCGAGACCCTGCCGCCGCGGCGAGGGGCGAGCCGAGAGTTTCCGGGAGCAGATTGGGTTCCCGGGCAGACGAGCGCCCAGCAGGGAAGTGGCGGCGGCAGCGCTGCGGAGCCGACCGTGTGCCGCCCCTTCCTCCTCCTCCGGCCGTCTCACCAGCCGCTCTGGTCCTTCTCGCTGCCGGTAAGCGGCGCCTGAGTCCGGCACCTCTTCCCGCTCCCGGCGGACAGAGCGCTGCCGCCGCCGAGACACCGCGGGCCGCTGGGCACACGCTCCGCGCCCGAGAAGCCCCCGCCTGCCAGCGCCGACCCCGCCGCTGCCGGAGCGCGGCGCTCCGCCCCCGCGCGCCCAGGCGGGTGGGCGGTGTCGCGCGCGTGTCACGGGCGCGGTACCGCCCCCACCGGCCTGCACCGCCCGAGCGCCGCGGGGCTGAGCGCGCGGCTGCCGTTGGGGTTGGCGCCGCCCCCGGGCGCCGGGAGGAGTCGGGGGCGCAGCCGCTTCCTCTCACGCGCGGGGTCGCCGTGCTGCGGGAAAACCGCGCTCCCCTCCGCCCGGTGAGGCGGGCCTGGACCCGAGGTGTCTTGTACCGGTCGACGCGTGGACGGCTGCCCCGCGGCAGCAGCTCGGAGGCGCCCCGTCGCGGCTTCCCCGCGCCCGCCGGCGCTGCGTCAGCGTGTGGTGCGTGGCAGCCTCCGCCGGGGGAGGCGATGAAGCTGTAAGGGAGAACGAGGGGGCCGTTTTGGGCCTCAGGCGCGCTTACTGGGCCGCTGCTGAGCGGGGAACGGCGGCCGGGGAGAGGAGGATGTAGTGTGGGGTGCCCTGTGACACCGAACGAGCTCCAGTATCCCCACCTTGTTCGGCAAAGACCCGTCGCACCTTTGCATACGAGTCCTGTTGCTGCGCCAACAGCATTGTACACGTTTGTGGGCCACTGTCAAGCCTCAGTTTGAGTCAGGCTTTTCTACGTTTAAGTAGCAAGCTTCATGAAGAGCACTGCATGTGCTCATAGAAATGAGACACAGCCTTAAGAGGCTGGTCATGGGCCTGCCATTCAGATTGCCACACTGCTCCATTGCAGCACTTAGCTCCTTCTAGTTTTTATAGATTTAATCTGCTCAGGTTTGAAAATATTCATGCCTAGTAACTGTGTATGATCTGATACCTTGGGGAGGTACCTACTTAAGATGCATTTGTTGCCATTGAGAACTAGACACATGCTGAAAACATCTTTTACTGCTCTGTGTGTGTTCTTCTTAAGGACTGTCGCTGAGATACACCCCTATGACTTGAAGTCAGGATGTGTGTGTTAGCATCACTACTTTCTTTTTCCATGAAAAATGTGGGGGCTAGTGTAGGAATGGAAAAGGGGCTGAGAACCAGGGAAAGTGATTAGCAAGAGGTAAAGCAGGTTAGGGGAAAGAACGGCAGTGGAGGGGCATGACATTCAGTGTCAGGCGAAACAGAGGAAACATGCGGATAGATCTTGCACAGAATCTGGAATAAAACCCAGGAGTTTTGAAACCTGACATTACTGTGCTGTTCTCTGCACCCCAGAGAGAGAGCGGCAGAGAAGAAGAGAGCGAGAAATTGGAACACCCCACTCAAAAATCTGGAGCATGACAGTAATGGGATGGAATACGCTCAATCAGTCTGGATGTCTGCCCCATCCATGCCCCCTTTCCCTGATGCCTCACACCTGTGGGCAGAGCACTCAGAACATCCTTGGCTCTTAGACTGCAGCAATTAAAAACATTAGCTCTGTGCTGGGGTGTTATCTGCTTATTCTCAAACTAAGTCCAAATAATGAGCATGGTAGTTATGAAAAATAAAGGTTTCTAACTGCACAAAGAAAATTAACCCATTTTCAGTCAAGCCAGCACAAAAATATAATCCATTAGTTGTTCATGGAGTACCTTGGTCGAGTCAGAATTATTACACCATTTTCTGTTTCTTTCTCCCTTCCTGTTCACTCTCACTTTCCGCTTCCCCTTTCCTTTTCTGTTCCCCTTTCCTTCCCAGTTTCCCTTCCCATTCCTCATCCCTTTTCCCTTTTAAAACCAACAAGGCCTCACATTCCTGCCAGGGTATTTTTATTTGATGTTTTCTCAATGTCAGATCAATCACTTTTATTTAAGTACAAATGAAAAACCAAGCAGGAGACAGTTTAGCAGTGCCTCATTGCCTACTATTAGTATCATATAGCAGTACTTGCCAGATTTTGCCAGACTGCAAAAATCAATAAACTTTCAAAGCCATCAGTTCATTCTTCTCTAAAATATTAGTAACTCATAAAGGAAGATAAGGCATTGCTTTCACCTCCATTTAATTTCTTTGCTTCATTTTGGTATGTAACTTTTAAATACTGTGTTTGATGCCTTGATTGGATCAAGAACCAGAACTGTGTGGATTTTAAGTAAATCATTAGTGTGTGTATATATGAAGAGACAGATGTTTAAACATTGATGGGTTTAGAATGCCTGCTTTGGCCTAGTATAGTTCTTGAAACACTGTATAACAGAGTGGACCATCAGGCAATTAACAAAGCCTCTTGTATGTTCTGAAGTGAATTGCTGCTGAAATTTGATTTTTGTAAGGTCCTTGTATATCCATGGGTTTCTTTTATTCCCTTACATGCAGAATTAGCCTCCAGTTGCTCTTAGAGTGCATAGTTTTAAATGTATGTTCACAGTTTCTGTCTGTATTTAACAATATATTATTTAGAGAGGAAAAAGTAACGTACATCTTTGTTAAAATCGGAATGCTGAAACAGAATCTATGCAGAAAGTTAATGAAGAGGCTGAAAATCAATTACTTCTGTTATCCTGATAGGCGAACTCAATCATTATATTAATCTGTTATAGACTACACTGAACTGCAAAACCATAGAATAAAACAATGGTAAATGCATATCCATTAAAATTTGTGACTTTTCTCTCAAATCCATGGAAGGCTTTTTGTTTGTCTACAAACAAAAGTGCTGACTACTCTTACAAGTCAAATTAGAACTATATGATCCCTCTCACAAAGTGCTGTCTGACACTCTTTTTCCAAACTTTTTCATAAACCATATGTCTTAACCTGTATAAAGGACGTTTGCCTTGAGTTTGTTTTTCCTAATGAATGGGCAGTTTGCCCACTAACTCTAAAAAGGCCTTTTCTACTGGAGAACCTTGAACTGAGCAGTCCTGCCTTAATCATAGATGGGCTGAGTCGAAACAGCTGGATTCTAGGAGACAGATAGCTTCACAACAAATGTCAATTTAATGAACATGGCATGACAAAAATTAAAAAGTTACCTTCAAAGATCTGAAAACAAGTCATGACAAGACATATGTCATTAAGTCTGGCTGAATGTGTGTAAACCCACATGAAAGCTTACTGAAGTTCTTACATAATAATAATAATGTGCCACTCTGTAACAAGGAACACTCAAATCAAAATTTTAAATAACAAATAAAAAATTCTTTGCTGAATACTACTGGATATCTTTCTTATTTTTGTACTCAGTGATGTATTTAATTATACAGATATTCTCTAAAAATAGACAAAATGAACAATGTGCCTGCTACACATATCAATTGATATTGATAAATATCAAAAGCTGATTTTTTCAGTATTCAACACAAAGCAAAGATAGAACACAGAGGGAGAAGCTTTTATTGTAAACAATGCAGCGCTGGCGTTAAAAGTAGAGGATAGGCTGAGCTAAAGAAGGAAAATCTGAACAATGTAGAAGAGGAGTTTTGGGGCTCTCTCCCAGCATCATTCAGTTAATTAGAATGATAGTGATCAGAACTATTATGTAATACTAGGTTTACATTTAAAAAAAAAAAAAATTGGCAGTTTTCTACACCTCCAGGTATCCCAAATGTACTAAATAACACCTCCTGGAAGCATAACAGGAAGGCAGTATTTATTGAAAGAATATAGTGTTATCCTGGTTGTTTTCTAAATTATCCACAACTGGGAAACCATTCTGGGAACTGCAGATCTTAAGTAAAACATTGTTTAGAGGGAATGAAGCAACAGCTAATGGGTGGAGATAAAGTTCTGCATTAGCAACATCAAAGTAAAGAGCAATGTCTCAAATATGTTGTAAGAAGTCACATAGAAATATCAGTTTAGATTTTAAATTGACTAATATTTAATGAATATTAAAAAGCAAAGAGTAACAAAACTGTTCATCAGAGCAGCAAATGTTATCCTTGTGAAAAAGGCCAGTTACAAGTGTAAAATTAGTACTATCTGCTTCAGAAATTGTTTTATCATTTTAAATCTAGTAACAAATGTAAACCAAACTTATTGTATGATTTGCTGTGATATATTTGTTTAAAATATAATCCTGACTATCTGATTTAGCCTCTAAAGTACAAAAAGTGGGTCAAATATCAGTCATCTGTATTCATTTAAAGATTAAATGTATTAGAGACATGTTTCATTCTTTTTGAACTTTTAGCTGGGGTAAAAAACTAGTTATTATGGAACCTCAGTAATGCTTTTATACATGTTTTGAATCCACAAGTTTTGAACCATGTGCGATAAGAAAGAAGCCGATCATATCCACGACTCTCTCTCACATTATACAGTAGTTGCCTAAGTAGCCAGCATGGTCCAGAAGTGCATTTGGTAGTGAATATTTTGCCATACTTTGGAGAGATGCCTTAGAGTGTATGTGTGTATACGGAAATGTGTTATTTTGTGGCCCACCTTGATAGATCCTTATTTGAAGATCCTTATTTGAAGAGATAGTTCTAGATCCTTATTTGAAGAGATAGTTCACTGTAACTTCAAATGCAAACAGCTCTAAGAGTATGTCAGATGTTTCTAATGTTTGGTATACAAACTAATTACATCACAGCATATATTTACGAATTTACTTTTCTTGGAATAATGTTGACAATATGGAACAAAATTTGCATATGTCTATCGTTGCTTGCTACCTATGGAAAATAAAGCTTCAAAACTGCAGGAACAATATATGGTGTGTTTTCAGATTATATTCCAGTTCTTATTTTTTCCTTTGATCTCTTTTCAATTCAGCTGGAAAGTGCATCACGAAAAGAATATTACAAATCAACTTCACCTTTTGAGAGATGCCTTTTTCTCTTGGTTGATGCAGTTGACTATAGGCAAGAAGGTTGTGAAAATCTGTCCATAATCTGTAAGGCTCTGTAAAAAGTAACCAAAATATTGTGTAGGCAACCCAACTGTGAAAAGCCCATTCATTATTTAAAGGAGAACACAAACCAAAAACGGACAAAAGGTAACAAACATCACAAGAGTACAGATTCCACTAGTTACCTTTCTTCAGAGCAAGCTAATCCTTTTTTGCCTTTTAAAATTTCTGTAAAAACCCCTGAAATAGCTACCTTTTATGCTGCCCTCTCATGTATTTCACAAGTGTACTACAGATTAATTCTAACTGAACAAAGCTAGCAAAGGGATGGACAACCTGCTTCCACCTGCCCCAGCACCCCCAGCAGAACAGGAGTGCTTTTTACAGTCCCTGATTGCTACTCTGGGCTCTTTGTCATTGAAGGAGATAGTGACAGCCATAACGTTGCGTAGATGGTTGAAATCTCAACAGAAACCTTTGAGGTAAATGGGTGTATGTGTTTGCATAAAGCAGTGGATATTTAAAGAAAAATAATATAGAAAAAAATTACAAAGTGACAATATTTTAGAGTTTTAGCTTGAAAGTAAAAAGGGAAAGAAAGGAAGGGAGGGAAGGAGGGAGGGCGGGAAGGAGGGCAAGAAGGAGGGAAGGAAAGGAAGGAAACGAAGGAGGGAAGGAAAGGAGGGAAGGAAGGAGGGAGGGCGGGAAGGAGGGAGGGCGGGAAGGAGGGAGGGCGGGAGGGAGGGAGGGAAGGAGGGAGGGCAGGAAGGAGGGAAGGAAAGGAGGGAGGGCGGGAAGGAGGGAAGGAAGGAGGGCGGGAAGGAGGGAAGGAAGGAGGGAAGGAAGGAGGGAAGGAAGGAGGGAAGGAAGGAGGGAAGGAAGGAGGGAAGGAAGGAAGGAAGGAAGGAAGGAAGGAAGGAAGGAAGGAAGGAAGGAAGGAAGGAAGGAAGGAAGGAAGGAAGGAAGGAAGGAAGGAAGGAAGGGAGGGAGGGAGGGGAGGGAGGGAAGGAGGAAGGAAGGAAGGAAGGAAGGAGAAGAGAGGCTGTTCTGTTGGCAGCAGAACAAGTAACATTTGATTTCCTATAATTTTGCTTCTACTGCTTTGATTTGCTGTAATTTAATAAAGCACCATTTTCTGCAGTGGTGGTATATAGGTGTTAAGCCACCTGAAACTTCTCCATCAGAAGGCGATTAGTTGGATGTCCATGTTCTACCTGATTCCACTTTTTTATTCATTCTGTAAGACAATAATATAGAATCATGGAAGAGTTATCAGTGTTATTGTTTTTCTGTAAAATTTGATTGATATTTGGGAGTGCTTTTAAAAGTTATAGAAGAGAGGGGACATATTAGCCTTCTCATTACAGAATTTTATTTTTCCTCATTAAGTAAGGAACAGTGCTGCGATTTTTGATAAAATATTGTTCTACGTCATGTAAAGATTTAATAGTAAGTGTAGTGACCTCCACCACCACAGCATAGAAGACTGGAAACAAGTCCTAATAGAAATGTATGCTATCAAGTGCTGCAACAGTCCTCAATCCCAGTAGTCCTCAAACAGCTCATTATCAAATGGCATTAAACAGGAATCACTAAGTGATTATGATAACATCTTGACATTGTATGTTGGCTTTTCTGTTCCTGATGTTGCATTTCTTCTGTCAATGATTAATTAGCTCCTTAGCTCTTTCATCTCTTTCGTTCTGCTGTGAGGAAAAATATTTGAATGATGGGGAGAAAATTACCTCCATGTCTCCTCTCTGCCAGAGGCAAATGAAGGGTGGGGGGAGGGGAGAGGAGAGCAGGAATTGACTTTTTATGGAGTAGGGGGATATAGCTTTTTCTTCATGGCGTGCTGATGACATGACAAGCAATCACACGCTCTATGACCACACTGGCAATGCCAACAAGATACAAGATTAAATTGACACTCTCTGTGGTGATAACAAGTAATACAGGTGTCTGATCTATGTACAGAAATTCACAACGTGTCTTTTTATTCTTGTATTTGTAAGAGCTGAATTTAATTTGCCTGCTCATGCCTACCATCACAGAAGGAAACAGTTCAAGTTGACAAATGCCACTTCATCAAAATCACATGCTGCAGGTATGAATCTTTTCCTTTGTAATTATTAGGACCAGGATCTGCTTCTCAGAAAGGAAATCAGTTTTGAGGAGTTTGTGTTGATATTGTGCTTCATAACTTTGTTTTATTGTGAGGAGGCAATAGCAGAAATTGTGAAGCTTGCTTAAGGTACAGAGAAAATGGGGATGTAAAAGCTTGTCCTTCAGACTAGTGGTAACAACTGAAAAGGAGCATGTATATATAAATAGGTGTAAGATCTCTACAAAAACTGGGACCTCAACAATAGGTGAGACCACTTAATGACAGAAATTAAAGATGATCAAGTATGGGCTCAGAACTTTTCCATGAAGAAAAATAAATTAAGGTGTTTTTATGAGGAGCTTGCTTACTGCTTTAATGACAGTATGCTCATACAATAATATGTCTTGTATGGTAATGGTCTTGAGGACTCTGCTCAGTGTAATTGGCAAACAAGACTTCAGATCAGACAGATGCTAGAAAATTCTAGTTGGTGCAGTGATTCTAGTGGTTCATGCTCACTATGACTTCAGGAAGCCTGAAAAACTCTTGCTGCCCTTCAGATGAATATTTTCTTTGATGTGTGTCAACTGGATAAGAAATAATTTAACTATATGCCAATAGGAAGAAAATGTACCTTCAACAAGTTTTACACCACTTACAAGCTTGAATGAGAATATTTGGGAAGGGATTGATAGTTTGTGATGCAAATGCAGATAACCGTTACAAGAGTATTCATACTTATGCATTTAAACTGTACAGCAAAACCACTGAGGCTGAATCATGAAACTTCACAGAGCATTTTTGTGCTTCCAGTTACACCAAAATTGTGTGTATTACAAACTGTGGCTACTGCTTTGTATTTGATGTGCAACTTATAGATGCCTTACAAACTAAAAACTCCCATCTCTTTCCCATTGATGAAATTCTTCAATGTGAAGAAAGTGGACATGTAACTTGATTAATATATATGATAATGTAATTTTCTGAATCAAAATGACATCATAAATGATTGACTTTTTTCTCTTCTCATCGTGTTTCATTAGATATAAATTACACAGCAGACTATTCACTTATTAATGTATTTCGTAGTACATAGAATTAGAGACAATCTTGGAATTTAACTTTGGTCTTAAGTCAAGATCTTCATTAGGGTTTAAAGTTTTGGGGGTTTTTTGGTTTTTTTTGTGGGTTTTTTTTCTTTTCTTTTTTTTTTTTTTTTTTTACTTTAGTTACATAAACACTAAACTGGAAGGTAAACATTTGAAAACTGCTCTTTAGGTAGAAAATCAAGTTACATTAGTTCATGTTTTTAGAAACTGCAAACAATCTGCCACTATTGTTTACTTAATAATATAGCAGTAATCTTCCAGAGGGTAAATTATGGCATTTGCTGAATCTTTTTTAAATTTGGGACTAAGAATAGTGGTGAAGCTGGAATGATAATGAATTAATGGTTTTGAAGTTCTAATCATCTAGCAGGAAGAACTTCTCTTTTTATTTTCATCAGAAGAGAGTTGTGTGGATACTGCCTCAAAAAATTTCTTAGATGAGAAAGTGTAGCTTTATTCCAGAGTTGCTTTCACAGTTAAGCTAAGGCAGTAAAACTTTGGCTAGATAATATGTTCCTTGACAGAACAATTCTCTTTCCCTGTTTTTTAAGACATCCTGCTTTTCGTGTATTTTATTTCTACAAGTGCCAATGTTAACCAATACATTAACTCATTAACTAATATTTAAGGGCTAGCCTTTCCACATTTACATAATTTTAAAAGAGTGATAATTAAAGTTTACTGAGTCACAGCTCAGACGAAGTGGGAAGTCAGGCCTTTAATGGTACAGTTTAAGTTTACCTGAGTTATCACGAATGCTAACAGAATCAGGCTTACTGTTAGCCCCATTCCTGAATTCACATCACTTGTCTTGTGCTGCAGCATTAGAAGTCATGATGGTGCATGGTCAGTGCAATCAGGCAGCCCATGAAACTGATACCTAAGGAAGTAAAAAATAATTTGTTTTGAGCCAGCTGGGTTCCTAAATACAACTGTGTCACTTTGATTGCAGAAATACTTGTGCTGGCACAAGTCAGCATAGGTTTATAGTGGTTTAACTGAATATTAAACAAGACCTTTAACTGTAATGCAGTTTAACTGGCAGACAAAGAAACATTTACTTACAGTTTTAACCCAGAGATGCAGTGATCTGAATTTTGGCTGTGTCTGGATTGTGTGTAACAGTCAAGCATGCAAAATTCTTTACTGGATCCTGGTTTTGCTTGGTTACCAGTGACTAATGAAAAAGCTATCAATAATTCTGTTCTTCTGTTGTTTCCTGTCTCTGCAGAGCTAAGATACTCTCTAGGCAGGTTAAGCCTTTCGCAGCAACTTTTCCAGGGCCAAAATAAAAACACCAATGTAAATTTTCAATTCAAACTGTCATATTGGATGAATATAGTATTACCTTTCTGAACTTTTATTATTTCTTTGAAAGAAGTACAATTTAACGGAAAGCATCCACAATACATTGAAGGAAGCTGAGTATCACATTGGAGAACAGAATTTTTCTGATTACACTGGATTTTTGCCTTTGTACAGTTTAGAAATCATCTGCCTACCTATCAGAAAGTAGAGAACATAGTGAAACTAAGTGAAAGTAGATAGTCTATAGTAGAACAGCTTGAGTTCTGGAATGGAATTAATTAATCAAAACATTTGGAAACCACACGGAATTCTAACAGAAGAAATACAAGCAGATTATTTCTCTTTTCACCTAGCAGTTGAAAGGGCAGTTCCTAACCTTTACCCTAGGCCAGGTATCTGAAAAGAGATGTACAATATTTCTTCTGAAACTATTCAATTTGCAATGAAAAGACAAATTCGACAAATCTTAGGAAAAACCTCTCTTTTCAGAATGATCTGTTTATAAAAGAGTAAAATTCTGAAATTGTATTACTGCTACCTGTTGTCAGGGGCTAGATAAAACGCTAACAGAATTGGGTGCAGAGAACAGTCACCTTTAATTTGTTGATTGAAGTAAGCTATTAAACTCTTTCTGTTAAAAAGAAACAGCTGAACAATAATAACAGACCAGAACACATCCTCAAGTAGCATTTGTAAGTCTATGCAGGCCCTCATGCTGCCTTACTTAGGCTTCTTTTAGTACAGAAATGAATAAACAGCCACGAAAATATTAGTCTTTCTTCAAAGCAAGAAAAAAAAAAAAACCAACAAAAAAAAAAAAACCAAAGATAAAACCTTTGAGCCAGATTTGACTACAGGTGGAATAGAGCTGTGACAAAAGCAATTTTCAATTGATTACTCTCAAGTTCTGAAAAATGACTGTACATTCCTTGTGAATAAATGGAAGTTAGTAGATTCCATCATCTTCTCTGCTTGATTTCTTTTTCATAATGGAAGGCTTTGATGTGATTCAAAATCTAGAGAAATAAAGCAGAGGTCATGTTACTCTTGTACTATTTTCTAACTGAAACATTATTTTTCATTTAACAACCATTCAGGAACAGATCTGGTTTTAGTCTTGTAAAATAAAATTATTCTTCAGTTACACAAAGAATCTCACATGTTTCTCGAAATATTGAAATATATCTGTTTGTAAGTGTTAGCAAAGATAAGATATAGTCAGAAAAAGAATGTACACTGCAATAGCTGTGGCAATTAGAAAACTGTGCATTTGGATATAGTTTAGAACAGCTTTACGGTTATTTTTTTAATGTTGATAATGAGAAGTGTAGCAGAAGGGAGATATTTTAGGTAATATCAACAAGTTGAAAAATGAAATCTGAATAGATAAGATTGTCAGTAGTTCTTTAAAATAATTATTTTATTATTACTATGTGTTTTTTTCTGCATCACAATAAGTCTGGACCCATTTTTGCTCAGTAAGACTAAATGTCATGGTTATGTTACATTTCTGCACTGAATTATTTAAAATGTGTAATCTTACAGTTTGTTTGTGGTTAAAACAAAACTAATGAAACAAACTATTTACCCATCACAGTTGGCATACTTGCTTGGAGTCTCAGCAGAATTAAAGACGATGTAATCCAAATCATATTTCCTAGTGTTACCATTGGCCTGGTCATTGCTACAAATATTTATCAATGATACTTGGCTTCTTGTAGCACAATCTGTCTCTATGCACACAGGTCTCTAAATAATTCTCATGCATTGACCAGTGAATATAAACCCATTCCTCAAACAAAATAAGAGTTCTGTTAGTATATTTGCATTTATGCAGTGCCTAAGCAGACAAAGAATGATATCACAGCTTAAAGAGTTCTCACCAAGCAAGCTGACAGTACAGCTATTCCCACAGCAGAAACTTCACTGGTCCGGTGTTTTAATTCTGCTTCATAGGGCAAAGAGTGGTTGAAAGCCTGTCTGTCAAATCCGAGCACTGCTTTCTGGGAAAGCTGCCTGCTCCACCTCACTTTTCTTCTGTTATGTGCTTTACAAAAAATCTTCTGTTTCCTTAAAAGATTGACATGCACATATTGTATCAGCAACAGTATGGACTTTTTGTTGAAATGTGAGGCAGGGAAGCCTAGAGGTAGTGAGGATACGGCCTATGCCAGCTGAAGAGAAATTAAATGCACCAGATTTACTATGAATAAGAAGCAAAAATACGATCCTGAATATTCCTGTTGAGATATACTATGTTAGTTATTCATCAATGAGATGTTAAATTGGAACCCTATTACCTTCCTATTATTAATAGCAGACAGTGATCTGATCTGCACTGAGAGATGTCCTTAAAATGGTGCCTGTGAGAGAGCATCTTCAAGCTGTAAATGCAAATGATGTTGAGAGCAAGAGTTAAATGTTTGGAAACCTCTCTGGATACAGTAAATGTCATTCAGAATGTCATACAGTAGATGTCATTCAGAAGTGGTCGCTTCATGAATATAGACAGCTTATTTTCTCCAAAATCGTTTCTCCACCTTCTTCTCAAAACGATAGCTCTATGCACTATCTTGTTTGAACTCAGACATTTATTTTCATTATAACATGGTGCTTGCTAGCAGTCAAAAATAAGACATATTTTGCAGAGATGTTTTCTAAGTAGTTATGTTGTGTTACACTGTAAAGCAGAGTAGGAAAGACTGATCTATAGTACTCAAAGAGATCTTGCATCTTACAGCTCAAAAGACTGAAGTGTCAAGAGTGCACTATTGATCAAAATATCAGCAGGCTTACAGCACAGCAGCCACTTGACAATACATTAAAAAATGACTTCTGTCCACGTAATGTAAAACCCTTCATCGGATTTTCAGTCTTCCTGAAGGCATACCTAGAATCTCACTCTGGCAGAAAATAATAACTACTATGAATAAACTTACTGTCAGTTGCAATTATGCGCTGCCTGGACTGTTAGATGGCAGACAGCATTCTGGCAGAAGCCAGTCTCCTACATCTTGCTAACCTGACCAAACTGTGTAACAAATGAAGGCTGGTCATTAAACCTAAACAACTGGTAGTTCCACTGTTACTGCATAACTCAGTGTGCTGCTTTGCACCAGGACCATACGTGCAGCAGCCCTTGTTTGGGCTCTCAGCTGACCAGTCATGACTACTGCACAGATCTGCCTCCAGGTTTTGCAGTACTAAACTGGCAGGATTACTGGCAGCTAAACTGGGTGCTGGGCATGCTACTGCCTTACCTTTGGTTTGCCTTTTACTTCTTGACCTTGGTCTTTTGTGATTATAGTCCTTATTTCTACACCTTCCATTAGCATAGTCTGAGCAATTGCTGTAACAGCCCGTGCCTTGGTTATGATCTTGTAACACCTACTGCACATACTGAGAATCTTACATATCAATACTTCCACTTTTAAATTAATATTTTCTAGACAATTTCAGATAAAGAAAAAAATGAATATATTTTCTTTGTCCTGAGACAGACACAGATGTCAAAATTTTTCAAAGCAATTATTCCTTTTTGTATTTTATGATTTCATGTTCTGTCAAACCATCCTTTTAATCTTACCTTGGCCACATAGCAAAATATTGACATATCTCAGGTTCTTGAAGTCAGGAGGCAAATTGAACATCTTACCATCAGCCTTGGAGCTAGAATATCCTCTGGGCCGCACAAATGTTATAAAATATAATCATGCCACCATAGCATGAGGGATAGTTTCTGTAATAATGACTGTTCTAGGCGTAAGGCATTTTAACCTTTATTCTATCTTCCAAAGATACAGGCTATAAACTACGCTGAGTCAGGTGATAGTTAAATCTTTTACTCTGAAAATGCTGATTGTCTTTCCTGATGCTGTTATTTTGCAAAAAAAGAAAGTACCTCTCACCCGCTCAAATATATATGAGATAGCTTCACTGATCAATACAGCATTCATGTTACTAGCAGTAAGACAAGTTAAGAAAGATAAATAGCACTAAAAAAAAGGAAACTGAGGGTTTCCTTGGAATTTTGCTCAGGTATTCTGGCAGATTTTGTGGACCCGAGCTGTACATTACACCAAGTCTAAAATACAGAGGAAAGAGAACCCACAGGATACTGCATCATATGCTTTCCTATGAAACACAACAAAGCCCTCACCCAAAGGCATTAATATTTTGCCATAGTCTCTACCAGGGCTTGATGAATCTGGGAAAGGCAGCTAGCTCTGATTACACCCTATCAGAAGAACTATGCTGGCTTCACGGTGTCTGCTGGTAAACCTCCTCGACAGCAGACAAGCATGTCTTAGACTGAAGTGTGTGATCCAAGCAGCACTGGGAAGCGAACCTCTCTGGGAAAAAGAATATGATTCTTCAATATTATTTCCACTTTTCACCAGCATTATAAGTAAGTTGACAGAAGAGAAAGGATGGTAGTTAGGATATTGGTAAATTTCCTTCATTTTTTTTTAATTTGTTTTGTGACATTCATTCTGGGAGTGTGAAGGTTAAATCATGCTGTCTCATGAACATAAATGAGGTGAGTTTACCTTGATAAAAATCCTTCTGTTAAAAGCAAACTTATTTATCTATTTACCTAATGCCTAAGAAAGTTTCTAATGAGGCATGCATTAGCATAACTATCACTCTAAAAGGTTGGTGTTTTCAATCAGCAAGAGTGTAATTTGAGGAAATTGGTAGAGTGAGAAAGAATGTACCAGTATTTAAGGTTTGGAGAGGCTGTAGAAACAGAGGACTGTATAACATTTGCGTGCAGCGACTCACCACAATCCAGCATGCCTTTACCTACTCTGCAGAATAATAATTCACTATTGATATTAAACTTTTGTACCTCTCAATTCTGAAAACTAAGCTGTACTTCAAAAGCTTGGCAGAAAATGGCACTGTCTTGCATTTAAAACTTTTGGATATTATACAGATGCACTAACTTTATAACATGATAAAAAATATCTTAGCATGCTGCACTGACCTGTGTTACTTTTGTAGGTATTCTAGCTCGTGCTTAATGAGTTGCCATTATCGTGCCCATCTGTTTTCATTTTTTTCAGTTATCAAATATCATTTACCAAGAGATTAGAAAATAAAGAAAGGCCCATTCGGTACTTTCTAAATGAGCTGGGCTTCAACAGACTGAGACATGAAAGAGAAATGTAACCTTCAATCAGATTTCATAGGTCTGAACTAAATAATACAGGTGTTTGAGCAGCTGATCCACTGAATACTGAAAACTGCTACTTGCCCCCTGTTTTAATATTGTCTCTTGAATACTGTCATGAAAACAAGAAAGGATTTAGCTATGGTTTTATTTAAACTACATTTATTCTAACAATACTTGTACTATTGCTTATGCTGAATGTATTTTCTTTGCACTGGATTTGTTATCAGTAACATAGAAAATTAGTATCTATTGTATGAATTTAAAGAGAGGACTACAATTTGTTTCTTGTTTTTAGGAATGGTATTGTCATCATTTATAGAATAAATTATTTCATTTTTTGAAATGTGTGATATATAAACACTCATGATTTAGAAATAATCAATAACATTCAACTGGATACTAAAGGTATGAATTTCTTTAATTTTACCAGAGTAAGCCGCTTCTATATACCATTACTGGCAATGCTGGTTGTAGTAAATCGGCCAGCTTGAGTCACTCAGACCATTCCCAGCAGCCCTGGGAGGATGTGATCAGCAACTTACCTGTGCAGGTCTTATAAAGAAATTAGCATAAAAGAGGACAAAATACAATGTTCTGATTTTTTTTGTTTTTCTCCTCTTGGAAGTCAGTTCTGTGAAACGTATTTTATCACTGGGTGTTTTTTCCAGGATCTGATTCAAAAATCAAAACAAGAGCATGGGAATTTTTCAGAGGACATGTTTTCAGGCCTTTATTCCATTTGTTGCCTAATTCTCTTCTCTCTTTATCTGTGCTCTACTTCAGCACTAAACAAGCTATGAGTTACATAGGCCAAGTCAGACATCTATCATGTATATAGTAAGAGTTTCAGTTCTGGTTAGGCATATTCTTCCCTAATAGGAAGGAGAAACACTTTTTTAAAGCGAGTAGAAGAATGATGGAACAGTGGTTATTGAACAATAAGAGATATGTACAATTAGAATAGATCAAATTAAGAGTACCTGAATGGTGATGATTAACACTTTCTTTTCCCTATCAGTTGCTTAACCTAGTTTCTGTGGGGTATAGCAAAAGCAATAGTTGTTACAGCTATAGTTGTCATAAATTCTACAATACTATGAAATGTGGAGAAGACAACATGATAGGCTTAAACCTTTCTTGAACCCTAACCTTACCAAAACACTAGTATATCCTAGAAGTTATTAAAAACTGTTTAGCCTTATGATTCGACTCTCTGAAGTACAAGGCTTCCTATTCAGTTGAGGAAGAAAGGGTCTGCAGGAGAGGAGGTTCCTTGGAGAGGCAGAATGCCCATTTCTTCCTCTTCCCTGGGGGCTGGATGCCTCCTAATCCAGGACTTTATGCTCAGATTTAACTTTTTTTTTTAATTTATGCTTTGTGCTTACTTTTTTCGCTATTTATGTGCAGATCTCATTCTAAAACTGTGAATTTCAGATTATTTTAAAATAACCTTCATTAATCCACTCTATATTTTCATAAAAATAATAGCTGAAGTATGAATTATGCTGAAATAACATATTAGTCTGAGGCTCTTGTAATACTAGTCTTCAGTTTATTCACAGAGCTTTTTCATATCCCTTGACACTATTCAGTATCAAATTGTGTTTATCTTGCCTTCTCCCTCGAACATGTCCAGTATTTTTAGGAACACTTCCCAGAAGTTGGATGCCATATTCTATGTTAATAAACTTCTATTATTTTTCCTGGCACAGATCTGGCATATTTCTAGTAATACACTTTCTAAATAATTTACTGGCATAATTCAATGACTTCCAGGGAATGTTTCCTTTCAGTATTCCAAATGGCACCATAACATTTTGGTATCTTTGCTCTGCACTGTCTTCTGCCCCCAACATTGCTTCAATCATTTTATACCATGCAGACTGTGCTTTAGCAGCTTGGTATTCATAGTCCACTGCAATGAAATCACTTTCACAAAGACAGGTATGTCAAGAGCTATAGACCATGGAAGGACATGGAAAAATAGGTCCTTTGTATCCCTGAGAAACTAGTTCAAGTTTCAGAACAAGTGTAGACATAGTAAAGAAACTCAGGATGGCCTGTGTCAGGGTCCAGGGTCAGGACTGTGCACCCATCACGGCTCAGCACAGCTCTGCACTGAGGTATGCTGAAACAGATCTTCAGAGGAAGGTGGTGCTGAGTCTCCCAAATGATGAGCAAGGTCTGGAAATCAACAGACTGCACTTTAGCTGTCTCTTCTACTCCGAGGTGCCACTTCCCAGTGAGATCACATTAGCAATGGATGAAGGAACATCATTGACAGTAGTATCAGACCCCGTGCTGAATTCCAGTCCAGGGGCTCCTCTGATCAATGAAAACTAGGTCTTCAAAAGTGAGAGTCTGAGAGCTCTTCCACTCGTTGCCTCCCACAGCAACTGCAATAGATGCAGTGGCTGCTGAAAGATACCTGCTTAGCTGTCAGCTAGACCACACTGCAGGGTCCTGCCACCACATCTCACCTGGTGCAGTTAAAGTAAACACAGCTGGGCATACTTTCCCACAAAACACAGATGACCCTGTAAATAAATTTATTTTATCACTATTTTGTGTGGAAGTGGCACCAAACATTTGATTTTATTTCTTCCAATTTTATACCAAACTTTACAGTACCCCTTGGAAAAGTATGTATTTTTTTTTTTTTTAATTTTTAAAATGCTTTGAATTTTAAAATTGATCTCTGATCTGCCGCCTTTTTAAAAATATTTCTAATTGAACTGTAAAGGTACTTTCTCAACATTGTTCTTCCCATTTCCCTGAAAATATAAAGCTGCCAATGCATTAAGGTCCCATAGTTATGTCTTGATGCATTCTGCACCAAATCCCCTTGCAGATCCATTTAATACACATTTGCTATTTCTCTTATTTTCATAGACAGTTGATCAGGCCCGCTCTGAGATATCTAAAACTTGTAATAGGTCACCAGGTAACAAGTCTGGATGGCAATTTCACCTGAATTTACATGACACTAAAAACCTTACACAACAAATCTGTGTTCTGGTCTTCTATGCTCATCTAATACATACCAATGTGCATGGTAAAACTGATCGAACTGAAGTGTATCCTGAACACGGCAGACAAAAAAAAAAAACCACAAAAATTCACCCTTTTGCCTCTCCTCTATTGCTTTTTTCTAATGATGTCTGTCACTACTGCAAATTCTTTCATCTCCACCAGCCGTATGGATAGTACCAGGCTGCTTCCCAGGGGCTAGGGATGCTCGCCCCAGGCAGGCAGAGAGCAGGACAGGCCACTGGGGCAGCCAGTGGCAGCCCTGCCTGGCACATCAGGCACCTCCATGAGTGCAAAAGCTCCCGCAGTTTCAGGCACCCTGGTTGGGCTACAAATGTGACTCTCTGCTCTGAGGATGAAAAGCAGTTTTCATTAATTTTCTGCATGAAGCAACAGAGTTAAAAGCTTTCTGTGCTCCTGTCCTACCAAGTTACACCCAATTCCCTAGTTAGCACAGGTGTGCTGGGTCAGTTGTTTTCAGGATCAGGTCAAAGAATGCTCTAGCACTGTACACACTCATCAAAAGCTGCTCGCCTTCAGTTTGCTGTCCAGCATCAGAAACCTGACAGGTAAAATGTGGCAGGTACATGCTTACCTGTCTTTATCGCTAGCTTTTGAAGCAGCTCAATACACAAATTAGCATCAGTTAGACAATGGAACTTGCTTGGACTTCATATAAGTATTTTTAAAGCCTTTTTTAGACTTACATTGTCGATACTACACATTATGTTTTACAGCAGGGAAGGAGCAATAGCCTCAGGTAAACTCTTTTGATCTTGGCCAAACAAATGGAAATTCCCATAGAACAGCATGAAGGATGGAGCAGACTGACCACGCAAACACAGAGGCACACAAAGAAAATACAAATGTAACGAAAAACTCTCTTGGAACTCTTTTTTCCCTTTTAGAAAATATTAATTTGGTTTTTCTTCTTTATTTGTCCAAAGAATCATTAATTTCCTTCCCTGACTGTATTAACACATCTCACTGCCTTTAAATAAACCAAAATGTTCTAGAATGTCTCCCATTAATACTAGAAACAATTTAAAAGACTTATTTTCTCATTTTAATTGAAATATAGCAGGGTTGAATGCAGATAATTTAAAGGAATTAATCACATCTAATATTTTAAAGTTTTGGCCTGATTATAAACTACAAACAGACATACTCAAAGGCATTGTTTTAATGAAACTAAGCTTGTATTTCTATTTGTTTAAATCCCTGCCATTCTTACAATTAGATTAAGGAGTAATAATTGCCATAGAACATTATTTATATTTTAAAATATCCAAGCTAGACAATATTAAAGTATTTTCTTGGGTGAGCAGCAAGGAGATATGAAGAACAAACTGAACGTTTCTTTCACAGAATCACAGAATAGTTTGGGTTGGAAGGGACCTTCAAAGGTCACGTAGTCCAAGCACCCTGCAATGACCAACCTTGCCATGTGTTCCCCAAGGCTGTGCAGCACCTGTTCGGTGCACACTGACTCCCACACAAGGAAGCTGGGGAAGGGGCTGGGAGCGCAGCTGTGCTCCGTGGCCCAGGGCAATGGAACATGTTTCCACAGGCAGCAGTGTCTCCCATACCCTGCTTTTGGCCCCGGGCTTCTTCTTGTGCACTTGCCTTCTGGCATTCAGCTTTGTGTGATGCCAATTTGGTTACCTAAACTGAGAGAAAACAAACCCAGCAGTGAACTGAATGCTTTCCCGTCAGGCCGGTGAGCTGAAGCTGTCTGGGAGAGGTGCCAGAGCCCAGGCAAGGCAGGGAGGGAAAGCCTGTGGCTGGGAGAATGGATGTGGGGTGCAAGGACAGGAGGAGGCAGGGGAAGCAGGATCACCTCCTTTTAAATCTTTTCAACCATCTTGTGTAACTTCACCCAGGGACACAGAACACTGGCGGCATGGCAGCAGCATTTCTTCCTGTTTGTTACCCTGAGACCTTCTTTGTAATGGAAACATACACATATAAATCAAATATTCTTTAATAGGTCATGTGTTGTTGACACAGTTGCTTGTCTTGTGAATGACAAAGTGAGACCTGGCTCATGACTAGGACTCCTAAGAGTTACAATATTAACAAAAACAATTGTTGAATGTGGATGTCTTTTACCTTACTGACAAACATACGCTTGCAGATCAGTAATGGCTCAGAAATAATGATAAGCAAACTAGAAATATTCCTTAATTTTGCTAGGTCAAGCTACTCAATCATCTTTGAACAATCAAATCCTTTATGCTGGTTTGAGAGCAAACCAATCTGTTGGTACTGCCGGAAGAGTTTGCACAATTTCAAATAAATCTGGAAATTGCTTCAGTTGTTAAAAGAAAACAAAATTTATAACTAAGGTTTTAGTTCTGAGGTTTTCTGCTCATACATAGTCTTCAGTCTCATTTGTGAAAGATGATTTTGCCCCTTGTTCCTCATGTGTTTTCACATACTTGAAAGTAAACATGTAAAATTGCAAAAGTACAGTCTTAGTTACCATCAATCTCTCTTAATTTTTCTGTCTGTTGCTAGTGCCCTGTTTCATTATCTTACACTTCTCCATGCTAATCTGAATGAACTACTTTATCAGCCTCCAAACCTAATCCAATCTGATAATTTTCAAATGTTTGGTTCTCTCCTCTGTTTACTGGTCCAGCTCAATTTAGCACTATCAGCAAATTTAGGTACATTTGAAATTGCATACACCCTTCAAGGTCGTTTATGTCTGCAAAGAAATCTGCAATAGAAGAATATTAATGAGATAGAATAAAAGCAATGAAATTCAATTATAGCTGAAATGTACCTTGTATGTCCTGCAAAACAGAAGTACAATACAGTACTTCATAAAGCTGCTCAGGTGGCACTTTGTGGTTGTTAATTTATAAAGGCATAATGGTACATTTCAGTCTTATTTGTGATTTTCCTTCCTCTTATTGCTTTCTTTCATCACCTTTAACCTAGCTTTAGTAAAGTAATAATAAATAAATGTCCTTTCCTGGCTGATTTTGAAGCAAGAATGCCTCTGTAAAGCCATATTTTCATAACAGAATGCTGTTGGTAGAACAGGATTATGTAATTTTTGTATAAAAAAACTTCAATTTTCATAAAAATGACTGCATACACCTCCTCAGTATGGTTTTTTTTTTTTTTTCCTGCATGGCACACCTGAAAGGGAAAAGTAGTGGAAACTGGCCAAGCTGCAGGGAGAAAAAGTCAAAATGAAAAGACACTTGGAGAGATAAAAGTTATTAAAGATGTGTATCTTTGCTTACTGCATGGTGAGCCACCATGTGCAGAGAGCATTTTAATAATGGATCCCAAATTAAGCCAGGTTTCTATGGAAACAGAAGGCTTCCAGGCATGTCCAGAGAGACAGCTGTAACATTTCACTCCTGAAGTGACTGGCCTGTTTGGGCTGTAGAGGTCCTTATTCAGTGTAAGCTCTTTATGAAAAAAAAAAAAAAAAAAAGAAGTGAGCATATGTTGAAAAATTCTTCACTGACAATGAAAAAGACTTAGTGCGTTGAAAAATTCTTCACTGAGATTAAATTTTACCCCCAAATACCTGCTTTTAAAAATAGCTTTTTATAGAACTTCTTTTAGGACAGGTGCCAAAAAAATCCTGATGAATTTAACTGTTCTGCTTTTAACTTTGATTTCATTTTTATATATAGGGAAAATGAATTTCTAAACATATTGCTTTTTGCCTAGTGCATCTTCTTTCAAACTATTTCCATGATATCTTTCTTGCTGGGTGCTATCTATGACTACATTTGCTCTGTTTTCTGTCAGTCCGTGAGTGTGGGGTTCCTCACTCCTGCATCCTGTTGCGGCATGGGCAGCCTGGCAGGTAAAGGGGTTTTTCTGCAGAGCTGTGCTGCTGTCCTGCTTGGTGGCCTCCAGCAGCTCACTTCACTCCTCCTCACTTATGGTTTGTCCCTGAGCCACCACAAAGGTAATTGCCCTCGATATGAAGTGTCCTGAGATCAACCAGTGAGTCACATGAGCATTGGGTATTCCTGTCTGAAGGAGCAAATCAGAGGAAACAATTCACGATTATGGCACTTTCCAGTCCTGAACTGTTTATTTCACATCGCTGGCATGCAGTGGGTGCACTCGTGAGTGCTCTGCTCCCTGTTTCCCTTCCACACACATGGTTGCAACCTTGGGGCAGGCTCTGTGCCCGCTTGCAGGTCAGGCAGCCCCTGCCTTGTGCTCAGTGCGGCCAGAGTCCAGCCTGCCCTCAGAAGTGTGTTTCAGACACACGTTGGGTAACTACTGCAGCTCAGCTCCCTGCCAGAACTGCAACTCCGATCCGGCGGACAACCTGAAAATTGCTGTCCGAAGACGCTGCAGGTCTTTCTTTCACTGGGTGTCATCTCTTTAAGTCAATTTATTCTACCTTTCTGTGTTGTGTTCTGGTTTTCCATGAATATCATGCTGTTCTTAAGTACAGAATCAAATGCTTTAATGAAATATGGATAGGCTTTTTTTTCCACTAAATCAGACAGATAATTGAAGAATTCAAGCACAACAGTGAGACATCTTTTTTTCCCCTTCAGGAATTCGTAATGAATGTTCATTAATAAATTACAGCCTAGTGGTACATGAACAGATGTGCCTATGCGAACTATTACATCTGCAAAGAATACAAGCGTATTCCACACAGACCTCAAAATCTGCATTAATGCCTCCCTTTTTCAGCTTTGAAGCTTTCTATATGATGGATATTTATATGTCATAATTTTTTATATTATATTCCAAGTAACTGTAATCAAGTCCACAGGCTTGTAGTTTAGCTGGTTTTTGTGGTTTTAATTAAAGAGTATAACTACTGTAGCCCACCTACAGGTCTTTGTAATGGACCGCTTTCACTGTACTCCTGCTTACATTTGGGGAATCTCCAGTGCTATAAAACTTCCTAATTACTTGTCATTGCTTTTTCCTAAAATTAAGATTGCAGTACACACAAATTCCATGCAGTTGCTTCCATGGAATAATAGAAAACAGGGAATGATGATTTGACTTGATTTTCCTTTTTCTCTGGAAGGCATACAGAAGAGAGGACTTAAGCCTTTAAGTTAAGGAGATTAAAAAAAACACTGAATTAGCTGTTTGAGTATAAAAGTAATAAACAAATTGTTTAAGTCAGTTGGTGTGTGCATATACTACAGTGCTGCTTCCTAAGTGGCCCTTAGCTAATCCTAAAGAAATAAGATTAGCAACTAGAAGCAATAATTTACTAATGTGAAGTTTGAACCCGTGCACTGCTTTATGAAGGTGAAACATAATTTTTACTTTTTTTCAGAGATCCAAAATAATCTTTAATTAGTTTTCTAGGTGTTACAGCTCTATTTTCAGGAAACAAGGGGTTTTCTTAGGAAAAAAAAAAAAGTTTTACATACTTTAAAAATGGGTCTCAGTCTCTTCCTTTTTTCCATTCTGCAGTTGAATCCTAAAGTACATGAGCAATTGCCAAGTTTTAAAAGAAATGAACGAACACATTTATTGTCAGAATAAATCCTTTTACATATTTGCCACTAAAATGGTGCTAGTATTTGTCTTGAATCCAGTAATTTTTAAATTCAAGTGACCTTACATCCCAGCACAGTTTTAAGTTTGTGTTTACAAACTTATTGCACAGAAAGAGCATGAAAAGTAGTAAGGGACTTAAATTTTGCGGATGTTTCTCTGCAAAAGTATACTCCAGATATTAGCACTGTATAGAACAGTTTTCAGATAGTTGGAAACTATCTCTGTTTCTTACCCTTCCTCCGCTCATACTCATACAAACTGATATTCATATTTTAATTCAACAACTGTTGCTTCAAGATAGTCACTAAATAGATATGCCATAAACATTAACCTATGCAACATGTTTTTTCTTTACTCTCCAGATATTCAAATTATTAATATTGATTTTTTAAATTATTCAGCTTGTTCTTATATGCAGAAATTTGTTGAATCAATTTAGGTTTAATTTCTTATTACAGTCCCATTAATCTTCTATGTGTTGCTTTGCCTCAGTGATATTGACTTTGTGCAAACAATTCAGGGGCTTTAGAAATTTTTCAATATTCATCACTTTAAATATGATTAAAATTTTTCCCTCAAATCCTTATTTCTGAGACCTGAAGTACCAGCAATAACCTATTTAGGGCTCAGAATATAACTTTAATTTCAAATATTGCTGCAGTTGATACAGGCACCTCAAAAAAGTGAGAGAGCATGAAACTCATTGTTCTCAGTGTATTGCATGCCACGCTTCTGTTGTTCTTGCATACTTGATTTCCTCTTTCTCACTAGAAAAATAGTGAGAGGGCATTTTTTGAATCCTTTTAACTGTACAGTTGAATACTGTTAGTCTTTCATGTTGATGGATTACAGAAAGAAGGGAGAGAACATTTCAGTTCTCAATGGATTGTACATCCATTCCCTGATCCCTGAAACTTCAGGCAGTTCACTATTTCGCAGAAAGTCCACACGTTTCTCCTCTGGTCAGATGTCGCTGCTCTGTGCAAAGCTCTGTGAGAACCAAAGTAGCATCTTTTGCAGGCTGATAGAGTCATAAGAGCTGCAATGACCAGATTTGTGGATTCTGCCTGTTGATAGCTGTAGTTTATAGGTTCTTGCTGTACATAAACATAGAAAGAAAGGTATTTCCATACCTTCATGCTACATGTAGAGGCAGTTGTGGGAATGTCTGGGATTTGACCACATCATCGTGTGCATGTTCAGGAAGAGACATTAAACTACCAGAGCAGACTGTGCTGCCTAAATCATCTTATTTAAGAAGACCACCAGCTAGATCACAGCCTTTTGTAGGTGGAATCTATCCATGATTTACAAGCCTGAGCCCTGACCCCTATGTACATTAATACATAAAGTGGGAAAACAGGAGTGCATTCAGTCTGGCCAGGATTGATTCTGCTTGGTCACAGCTTGTCAATCATCTGAACCTTTTTTTTTCATAAGTTCTTACTTTTCCTCTACTGCCTTCTTTGAAGTGCATGAGATATTGGTGATCTTAAAAAGTAACTGTGTATGAATTCTCAGGAAAAAAATTATTATCCTCTGGAAAGCTGAATACTGACCTCACAGACATATGAAATTCTAATTCATGGTTTTGATGACTCAAGGAAGAGAAGACTTTTCCCTAATTGTATCTTGAGTTTGACTGCTAAGTGAAGATGAGCACTTATTGAAGCCTATTAAGAACTCACAAATTCTCAAGAAAAATATTATAAGCTTTTTGTTTGGTTGGTTTTGGTTCTTCTCTTTTTATTTGAGAACTTAAAATCCTCTAAGAGCTTTATAAACGGTAGGTAGGTGACCTTCATATACTGTACTTCCCTGAACTACAGAGCCCTACTTCATAGACATTGAAACTTGGAGCTCCTGTGCATGTGAAGACAGGCATTTTTGATACAGGTATTTTTTATTTACATTTCTAAAAACAAGACGTATTTAGATCAAACCACAAGAACATCTAAGTATTAGAGATTTTTCTAATCCCTTTTGAGCTCACACAGATTTTTGTGCTGCACAATATTCTGTTGGGGTAAGTTAATGTTGTAGAAAGGAGGACTTCCAAATATTCATTCCATATATTTGAAAACTAAGTGTATATTCTGACGTTTAGTTTTCTACCATTTGACTTTGTGTGATCTCACCTTCTTGTTTTATGACGGATTGCTTTATCTAACTGCTTGTGGTGCCAGAATTTCTGTGTCCCTATGAAGCTTGGTTCCTTCAGACAACCCCAGGTGTGACTTCTCTTTACAAAGCTGGGTTGACTCTTCACCATTGTGGCAGATACATCCACGTGCCAATTAATTTTATTCTTTAAAAACATTTCTGCTCACTTATCACATATGAGTAACACAGTTCAGGTCTATGGCTCCACAGCTCTCTGTTGGAATCTTTTAGAAAGTTAGCATCATGTTAACTACTTTCCACTCCTCTGGCACACAGGCAGTTTTAAGTAAGATATTACACTGCATGACTGGCAATTCCTAGTGTTCCTGTGGAATCTGGTGGGTGAATACTACCTGGTCCTAGCAATCTATTATTGTTTGGTTTAATCCATTTTACCAATATGTTCTCTGACTTAATCTTCCAGCTCTCTGCCTATCACTAGTTTTGCATGTTTCTCAGGCTGTTTTTCAACCTGTCTTATGTTTCTACCCTGATCTGAAATGAACTCACAATCCTTTCTGTTTTGTGCAGCTCTAGTACAACTTAACCTGTGCTTTCTTATGGGATTCCTAAAATTCCTAAAGGGTGTGGGGGGTGTTGGTGGGTTGGTTGGTTGGTTTTGGTTTTTTGGTTGGTTAGTTGGGGTTTGGTTTTGTTTTGTTTTGTTTTGTTTTTTTTTGGGGGGATTGTTGTTTTTGTTTTGTTTTCAGGGGTTTTTTTGTGTGTATGGTTTTTTTTGGTGGGTTTTTTTGTTTGTTTTGTTTGTTTGGGTTGTGGTTTTGTTTTTGTTTTTTTTTTTTTGTGAGAAGTGGTAAATGTTTGCTCTGTGCCTCCATTAGGGTGGCTTTTAATTATCTGTGTCATTTGCAAACATATTTTTGTCTATCCTCTCTTAATAAATGTCACTTTATGCAACTTTGTAGATCCTGCAAAGAATATGCAGTGCCAGTACCCTGTGATCACTGTGACTTTGTACAGTAACATCATGAACAAGGTCTTGCACTCAGGATCAGCTGAAGTGTTGCTTCTCCTATTGAGGTTCCCTGTATAACTGCTCCACAAAGCAGTCATTTATGGCATTCGAAGATTCAGTCTCAGCTTCATGGCCTCGTAGAACTACAAAGGACTGCATGGGGGTAATTGCAGTCTCCCATTACTATTGTGTATCCTTGCTTTCTCAGCCTCTTTGCTGTCATTCAGGATGTCAATCACTTTTCAATCTTATTGTCATGTCCTTATTTCCACTCTGGGCAGGCTTATCAAGACCTATGAGATGGATTGATGCCATGCTGTTGGCTGCAGGGCTGATAGCCTAGGCACAGCTTAACAGGGGCTGTCGGTAGGTAGGTGTTTTCCCAGTACTGCTTATTGTTGCCAGAAATACTGCTTTGAGAAAAAAATTGCCCAATAGAGGGTAGACAGCATGGAATAGGAGTGACTTTTGTGGTCAGACCATCAAGTAAGTGCTGTGCTGCTGTCTGTGTGGTACTTCAATTGATTGTGTGCCCTTGGGACTGTTATTTAAAAAAACCCACATCTGGTCACTCTCCCTCTTGTATACTGGTTTTGTTTTAGAAATTTCATATGACTACTCCATGACCAAGTACATGCATGAAAATTTGTATTACACTGTTTTATAACTAACCATTTGTAAAAAAACCTCAAGGACTTCATGAGGACGCAGTTTCGTTAGTGTTTGCGCCACCCTACAGAGACATGTGCCTGCACAACTGATGTACAGTTGGTTAACCAAGCTTCATTTCACAGTGAGATGGTGTCACGGTTCACTCGGTGATGGACCTGTGATGGTTCGTTTACCTTGATCTCGGAGAGCAAAATTAAGGCAAACAAGAAGCCAATGGGTTATGATTCAATCAAACAGTGTTACTCTATTAATTTGCCCGTAGAGTGGTACGCAGTAGAGAGAGAGAGAGTAAGAAAAAGGAAAAGGGAAAAGAAACGAGGAAAGAAAAGGAAAATAAAGTGGGAATGAGGATGTGTTTACCACCAGTTGAGCTTCAGAGGTGTCCCTCTGGTCTCTGCTCCCATAGAGTCCTGCCAGTCCTCCGTCGTGGTTCGGGATCCTTTGGTGGGAACATCTTGACTGTCTCCATTTGGGAGTCAACTCTTATGCTTCTTCACCCCTCCTCGCTCCCGTTGTTTGAGGCCAGTCTTCGCCTTGATTTTGCAACCCAGGCTTGTACTGTGTAGGCTCGAAAGATCCACACTTTCTTTTGCCAGCACTTACGTGGCCAACATTCAGGGGTCTTTCTCTGGTCCACTGGGTGACCTCAGGACCCTGAGTGAGCTTCTGGGCATGCTCTTTTTCATTGACCATTGTTTGAGGGAGCGGGTGGGGGACAGGTGTGACTGAGGCCACAGGTGAGAATACATCTTCTGGACAGCAGCTGTTTTCCCTGGGTTGAAGAGACCCTCAAAACAATAACTTTCAGGAGACCGGGACTGATTTGGCTGAAGCAGCAGGTGAAGTCCACACAGCAGCCATTGTAAGCAGCAATCCCCCCTAATCAGAGAAACCAATGCAACATAATGCTTCTCCTCGGGCTTCTCTCCAGGTCATTGTCCATGCGCTCTTTCTGCCAGGGCCTCAGATCTCTCAGTTCCTGATGGCGATGGTCAGGCAAATCTTCAGACCAACTCTTACAGATGGTCAATCAGCCCATTTCAGACATGATCTCTTTTAATTTCTGGAGCTGAAGAATTAGCACACTCAGTAAATTAGTTAACCATGTTAATATCTTTTGGTATATGACATACAAAATAAGAATGTGTCCAACATATCACATGATACATACTTTATAAAATGTTATTAGTTTACAGAATATTAAAAAATCATGTTAACTTGCTTGTTTTATATATATACACATACATGTTGTCCACATATACCATGTGGTATTGTTTGAATTAAGATCTAATCATCAAATTTTTGTTAATGTGTGTAAACTGTACTTCAGATTTTACCTGCATATACTGACTAGAATAAAGACTGGTCACAGAAAAATAAAAAGGCTGAAAATAAGCTTAAATTAAAAACACTTAATGGCTGATGAAAAATAAGTATGAATTAGTTTCTCTAACTGTATTAAATTTTGATATGATTTTTTTTTCCTGAAAGTCAGCTGCACTAAATAGAAATTTGAATGAGAACTGCCTTGCTCCCTGTACCTGCTATATTTTGAAGTGCGAACAACATTCATTAATAAAATATCTGATTAACAATATCCATCTAATATGTAATAAAAATATCTGATTAACAATATCCATCAACTATACAGCTTGCATTGCTAGGTAAAGATACAGATATAGATACAGACAGAGATAAGATAAAGGTATAGATGTAGATACAGATTTATATAGGTACAATCCATGTACACAGATGTGTTCAGACTTACACAGCAAATCAGTTCTAAAGATGGCAAATTGCTCAACGAAGTGAACAATATTACTTATATCATGATGTCAACTTAGGACCACATACTTTGTTTCTGTTTCAGAAACAGACTTGGGTCTTTCTGTGATTCTTTCACAAATTTTTTAAACTATATGGGAGCAGATGCATGCTTTATAGCTGATTTTTCACTAGAGACATGAAAGATTGATTTCTTAGTAAACAGTCTTGACTTTTAAATGACTGCACATGAATAATTTTCACATATGGAATTGCTTTTACTTCTTTTTAAGCATTCTTTATGTGAATACTGTGCAGAATGATTCAAATCTTTCTAATTTTATAAATTAATACCAAAGCTTCTGAGAGTAGAATTGTTTACTATAAAAAATTAAAAACCGTAAGATAAAAAAGTAACGTAAAAATAAATTTCCATACAAAATTTCAGACAAAACTGTTGAACCACATTATGCCTCTGCAAAATCTATTATCTTTAATCCAGAAAATTGCTCCATAGAACTGAGAAAGTGAAAGCAAATAAAATCAAAGAGAAGACTAAGATAAAACCCATGAAGTTTGCAGACTTGTGTTATCCACTGTCTTTTTGGGGACAATGTATTTCTTGTCTTTGTTTCTGAATATGTAAAAGGTGTTACATAGCAATATGAAGCAATGATCTACTTTTCAGTTTTGATTTTTAATGTATTACAGTATTGGAATTTAGAACAGAAGTAATGTAGTAATTCTGTGTGTTTTTCTTTTGTTTTACAGCACCCTTCATACTGGATACAGCAATGTATTATTTCAATCCTTTATAAAAAGTAAAATCCTACAAACCATTATTTTGTAGAATCACAGAATCATTTAAGTTGGAAGAAACCCTCAGGATCATCAAGTTCAACCATAACGTAACTCTAGCACTTAACCATGTCCCTAAGAATCCCGTCTAAACACCTTTTAGACACCTCCAGGGGTGCTGACTCTACCACTTCACTGGGCAGCCTGTTCCAATACCTGAGAACCCTTTCCATGAAGAATTTATTCCTAATATCCAATCTAAACCTCCCCTGGCAAAATTTGAGGTCATTTCCTCTTGTCCTGTCACTTGCTACTTGGGAGAAGAGACCAACACCTTACATAAGAGGATAGTTGAGACTGTAATCCTTATTGCTATATTTCTCAATTGAATGTACAAATTTAATGAAATTAAAGCACTTGTTCATGAGCTTGTCCACCTAAATATCCATTCTGTATTTAAACATTAATTTAGCTTAATTTTATGGATAACTGGACTTGTGTCAGTATGATTTAAGGACTGCCTGTGCTGCTGTCTCCATTAGACTTATCTAGAATAATGTGTTTTATAACAGCTTTTCGTGTTGTACTAAGGGTCTGCTGCACATGTAATGGCAACACAATCAAACCTTTAACATATTGATAATGAATATCCATAGCTAAGAGCACTGTATAGCTAAAACATCCTGACTAATCAGATACTTGAGGAACATGTCACAGTGGAGAATTAAGCATGTAATGAAAATACCAGCAAGTCCTCTGGGCACTAAAAGAAAAGGGCAAGTAGAAACAAGCACTTCTCTGATTTATTTTGTAGCCAAACTAATGAAATCCACACGGTTGTATGTAGGATCAGATGACAATTTGAGTGGATGGTGTATTTCTAATGTAATCAGAGTTTAAAATTTAAATTAATACTTGTCTTCCTTTGTAGTCAGTAATGTTTGATTTGAGATAAAAAAATAAATGTGCAAACATCCAAGAGTGTCAGTGACATAGAATTTGTACCATGATCTTGATAGCATGTCTAAGAAAATACAAAAATATTTTCCTGCCTTCTCTTTGCTCTACCAAGAAGCATTGTGAGACTATCTATAAATTAATATTATATAAGCATTTTTAAATCTATATGTGAGGCAAATGTAAATATGTTTCAAATTGAGAGGTTAGGCAAAATGTAGGGGTGGACATTGAAATGAGAGGAATGACAAGATCAATCGCCCTCATCATTCTTAACATGGTACCACAGATGGAGGTTAAAACAGCTGTGCTGTGCTTAGGCTTAGTTACACATCAACCATTGTAAACCAGTGTTCATGAAGTAAATGCTATGGGTTAACACCATACCTTAACTACAGCAATGATTTTTAATGGCTCTCTAGCCAAGTAAAGAAATAGCAAGCTAAAGGCAAAGTGCCCAAATAGCACACAGTTAATAATAGTGAACTGTACATTTACTCTGAGAAATTAAATGTATACTGCAACACGTAGTTACTCAATGCAGGGGAAAAGTAAACCACCTCTGAAAAGTCATCTGAGATCAAATACCCACTGATATTTTCACCTCACTGTGAAATGGAAGTTGAAGTAGGAAAGTGTCTTATGCCACACTGCCTGAAGCCTGTGCTATAGGGGCTTTCCTTTAGATTAACAATGGTCTGAATGCCTGATAGTCATTGCACCAAAGCTGCTGCCCTGGTGTTGCCTTATGAGGGTTAAACTGGCAGAAATTAAACTCCCTTGCATTCCAGTTTGTCCTCAGTATTTCACTGGAGGCTGTGGATATCTGAGCTGAACTTCTGAGTGATTCCAAATCACTCCAGATGACCTCAAGTCAGCACTACAGGTCCAATCATGCTCAACAGCCAGTCTGGCATTATGTTGAATTCACAAGATTACGGTTTCACTAATAGTGCATGTTGTGGTTGTTGAATTTACATGCTTCCACAGATTCACAAACAGTATAATACATATATTATAAGTCTGAGTGCATCCAATGAGAAATTCTCAGTAGGTTCACAAATTATGAGGTTATAAAAGCAACAGGTACAAATTCTTTTAGGTTGCCATTGATCAAATACACTGTCTGCAAAAATACACTTTAGTTGCAAAAATACACATTAATTAAAAAAAATATGTATTGGTACCAAATATCTACATATCCTAAGATGACTATATAGTGCTACTAATGTTATTACAAATACAAGCTTAAAGTCTAAGTGTCCCAGGGAAATTCTTGGTAAAACCAAGTGTACAGATCTTACCGAAAAGCATCCTTTTGGGATGAGAAGATAGGGTCACCCATTGATTGATCCCAGAAGCCTGCAGTGCTGTTTCCATGACTTCTCTGTGATGGTGTCTTCCCCAAATTGTTAGCATATTTTATGCTATTTCCTATGTTTAGGTGGAGCTCGAGTGACTCTAGTCATACATGCCTTTTTTACTGATTGGTGTAAAATTCTTTCACTTTAATTTAGAAGGTATATAAATTTAAAAGATTTCAGGACGCATGCTTGAGAGAGAATGGAAGTATGATGGAAGTTGGTATCTATTGGGATGGAGGTGTGTTTTGCTATTATAATGAGCAAAGTTCATCCGCAGGACAAATTTCAACACATCTGCTAGCTCAGCAACTAGCATTTGGATGGAATGGAATATTTATCTCTTTATTTGACAACACCTATGTGCACAGTACCATGTAGTTCCTATACCTGCCTTGTACACAGCCGCTGGCCATAATATCCCCACACTGCTCTGCCCCCCCGTGCTCCTTAATACCAGCACACTGGGCTTCCCCCATATACTTAACATCCAAGAATTCAGTCCAGGTTAGGGGACAGGGGTGAACCATGCAGAGCAGATTCCTTGGGCAGCTGCCTTATGTGCTGAAGCTGAGGATATAACTTTATTCTCAATACGTGTACTTTTAATAATTTTTTTCAATAATTTGCCCCCTCAGTAATTATTCCACACCTGGGCTGCCTTTCTGGTTTAGCTTCATCTGAAAGAAGCATGTGCCCCCAGGAACTCTGAAGCAGAGCATGTTGGGATGAGCAGGAGATTCACTTCGTAAGTCCACAGTTGACCCAACCCAGAATGCTCATGCAGGTACATCTACTGGGACAGGACTCCAGAGCATATCTGCTGGACTGGGGATGTGAAGAGCTCAGCCTCTGTGTTTTTCAGCGCTGTTCTGGAAATTTATATGTCTCCAAATGTCTCCACTTAACCAGAGCCTGTGCCATTTGCAATACTTCCCTTCTCAGCCATTCCTTGGAAAATGTCTGCTTCTTTTTAGTCCCGCATCTGGGTTCTTACTGGTACCTGAAATTCATCCAGGTCTTACTTCTGAGCAATAAGTGCCTAACATTTCAAATTCCTAGAGAGGCTTGTGGCCAGCATGCTGAGTGTCTGCACAAATAACCCGTATTAAAAAACCTGCACCTTGATTTACTCCATTAACATTCTTTCATAAAAACTGTTAGCCATTGCAAGCTGAAAAGTTGCATCTAACACCTCTTTGCTGAATAGAAGTCAGGACAATGTGTTTACCCTGAGGGAAAGCTAAGACCTACCTTACTACCTGCAATACAAAGGACATTCAAGGTGAGTTTAATTCTGACAAATGCAATCATAAGCTGCTTTGATTGGAAAGGAAAGTAGCCTTTGAATTTTCCATAGAATAGGATCAAATATTTTGTGAATATCTGTAGTATCATCAGAGATTTTAGGCTTCCTTCAAAGAGCTGGATCCAGCTGTCAATCAAAATGTAAGTCATCTTAATAAACAGAAAAAAGTTGGACTGAAAAGGACAACAAAGTCAAAAAGAAAAAGAAGAGCAAGAAACTGTGAAATTTCGTCATTGCTCAATGTCTTTTCAGTTGCTTGCCAAAGTGACATGGACAGAAAAAGAGCAGGAGTTGGTAAGACATCCAACTTACTCCATACTTCTAATCTTTTTCCTACTCTGTTTAAGAGTTCACTTCTGAAAGCAGGAAACATCTTTGATGAGTGCCTAGTCCACGAGACAAAGCATTTTCTTTAGATTCATTTTCCCTTGGTTAGAGTAGTTCGATATTTTATATGGGAAATATATTAGGATCTTTGAGTAGTCTCCAGTAAGTCTCACAGGAGTAAAAAAATACACATATTGGGTACTTATTGCTTCACATACTTGTTATGGCAAGAGCAGAACCTGTCAAGAAATGAAGCAGGGTAGAGGAACCTAAATAATTTTAATAATAATTTGACTCAGTAAGCAGGAAATCTGGCTTTAATGAACCTTAATACCTTTTTTTAACGAACAATTTTTAGTTACTTTCATAAAGGAAGGTTGATTTTCATTAGCTGATAAAATCATTGTACAAATTGTTGAGGGCTAATACAGAATTTACAGTAAGTATGATACTTCTTACTTTCCAGAATGATCTGCAATATTCATCTGAGCGACTATACAATTTAACACAAATTTTACATACATTTAAGTGTTCTTGGTTGATTATTAGAAAATCATTCTCTCCTTTTCTGATGAAGAGAATTTAGCTTTTCTTTGTGTATGTCTGCATCTGCAGAAATTAAAGAATTTTAGAAAATCAGATGAAATTTAAAAATAAAAACCAAGAAGCAATATTTTAAATTATTTTACTCATGATTGGAAAAACAACTTTAAATAATCTAAGTAGCATAACACGTATATCTAATGTCCTAATATATATTTTTTTAATTGAAGTAAACTGATGAAAACAAATTATTACCTACAGTTAGTGGACTGAAGGAATTAATATTCCCATGAAGCTTTTTAAAGCTAACAAATCCTATCTATTCACACTTTCATCATGTAGGTGAGGAAACTGAAAAATAGAAAAAAAGTCTATCCATTTTTTAGATTCACTTTAGCTTTCATAATCGTGGAACTAGTCTTTGGACTGAACTATATGAATAATTAAAATCAGAAAAGTATTCACTCAGCATTGTCAGAAGAAGCTGTTGACAGCTGGAAAACTCTGGGTCTGTATGCATGTTATGTGTCTGTCAGTTTAGGTAGATGGCATTTTTACCTGGTGTCTTGTTTGACTTCGTGTCTAATTTCTGAAATAGCTTTCTGACTTACCCTTTTCTGTTAACCCAATCTATGTCAAATCATGCAAACAAGTTTAAGTCTATTGGAAACCTGGACTATTCAACAGCACAGAGGTCTGTTTTCCTACTATTGTGAAAATTTAGAGATAATTCTGATTGATGTTATAGAAGATGATGTCTGTTATGCCATCAGAGGAATGTTTTATTATAAAGTAGAATACGTTCTGCATCATGTGCTTTTTGCTCTCATGCTGTATATCTACCTGGAAACCTGCAACATGGTGATACTGTAAAATTATTTCCTGTTCCCATCTGTTTTACTTTAATAAGAACTGTAGACCACCTGGTTTAACCACTTAATTTCAGAGACAACCACGGAATATATAGCTGTGGCTATAGCATATAGAAAGGTGCATTAAAATGAATTATGTATTTTAAAGACATAATAAATGAAGGAGCAAAGAAAATCTTTCAGGGATTTGACCAGCAGCCCAGATCTCAAACTGTACTGCAGTATTTGTGCAAGACACAGCTTTGGTAACGTGTTGCTGCAGCAAGTTCCAACCAGTTTCTTATTTTAAGTGCATAGTGATTTGACTACTTTGAGTAGCACTTACTTTGTTATAGTATTAATGTAATGTGTTCTCCTACAGTCAAAGAACAGTTGCAAAGTTCAATAGCCAATCTCCATGGCTGGCTTCCAAACTACTGAGTACCTGTCTTGTCTGTGGAAGCAGCTGATGTAATAGTTTTTCATTGCAAGGTGGGTTCTACTCTCATTTGTCAGAAATTGAAAGCTGACTCGGTCATCTGCGAATGTCTTCTTGAGTCACTGTTTCTCAAAAAAAGTAAAAAGATGTATTATTCGAATTTAGTTTGACAAAGACAATAAGGTAATCAGAAAAAGTCAGTATGGGCTCACCAAGGGAAAATTGAGGTTGATCAGTCCGAATGCTTTCTACAATGAAATGACTGGCTATGGGGCTGAGGTGGGAATGATGGATGTAAAACATTAATAGGTTGAATTCAGTAAGGCTTTTGACTCTGCTTTCCACAGCATACTCATTTGGAAGCTGAGTTGAGATAGGCAGGACAAACAAACTGTTAGATGGACTGAAGTTGTCTGGACAACCAGAAACACAGGCAAGTAATCAATAGCTTGACATCTGGCTGGAATACCTACTTAGCCAGGCATCTGCACTAAGGTCTGTATTGTTCAATAATGTTGTCAGTGACATGGGTTACAAGACAGAACACATAAGCAGCAAATAGGTGGACAATACTAAATCAGAGAGAGTTGCTCGCACACCCTACATTAATGTTTCATTACGGAGGGACCCTGAGAAACTTGAGGATCAGACCAACAAGGTATTGGTTCCACCACAAGAATGGCAAAGATCTGTACCTGGAACAGAATAATCCCTTTCATCAACTTCGTCCACCAGATGTAGTTATCTTCTTCCATGGAGCTAAGGTGAAGGTGCACTCAGAATATGTTGTCCAGTTTTAGGCCCCCTCTCCAAGGTGGATGTTGAGAAATTGGAAGGAATCCACTGGGTCTACCAAGATGACTAATGGTATACAGCATGTTACACAGGAGGAGCAGCAGAGAGAAATTATCTTGTTTAGTTTGGCAAAGAGGAGGTTGAGAGGCAATTTAATACCTGCCTACAACTACTTGAACATGTGTTTCAAAGATGACAGAGTCAAATTATTCTTTGTAGAAGCAGAAGGAAAAACAAGGGGCAGAAGACACTAGTTTCAACTTGGAAGTTCAGATTAGACATCATGATTACTTCTTCAGTAGGAGAGCCTTGTAGCACTGGAAGGGGTATTGATATCCAGAGAGACAGTGGAATGCCTGTCCTCAAAGAAAAACTCAGCAGGACAAAATCACAGCTGGCCCAGTTTTGTGTGGCAATAGTCCTGCCTCAAGCAGGAGACATTCCTTCTGACCAACATTTCTGTAAATCTGTGACTCTCTCCAAACTCTGCTTTCTGCACTATGTTCATGGGATGATGCAGATGGATAAAATCCTCTTAATTTATCTTTCTTTTTTTTTATGTGCCAGGCTGGTGTGGACAATTATGGTTTTCAGTTTGCTTTGCACAAAATTTTTCAAACCAAAAATCTTAGATAATTACAGATGAAACAGCTGGAAGTACCAGACCAGTTACTGCAGCTAATATAACAGAATTAAAAATCGCATAATCTCAGGCAAAACAAAAAGGAATCTGGAAACAAACAAACAAAAAAAAAATCAAAATCCACAAACAGAAAAACCACACATACACACACACCTCAAAACCACATTAAAAAAGCACCAAAAAACCCTCAAAACAACAACACAGATTTGTAGTCCTTGGCATAGGCTTTTATTTGGCAGAGATAATGAATAACCCAATAATATGCTTGTAAATATATTAATAAAAATACAGTTGGATAAAGGATTAAATAGCTGCACATGCAAAATGTTGGCTGCATTGGTGGGAAGAACGTTGTGTAATTTGTAACCAGATAAAATAATTTGGAATTGATTTGAAATTCAGGGCTTTAATCACTTGTATGGAAGAGAACTTCACTTGCACTGGATTGATGTCATTGTGACACTTGAAAGATATCGAATTGCTTTATTCATAATTTAGATAAAGCCAAGACTTATCCTTCTGAAAACAAAATGGTGTATGAATATACTGTGATTATCTGTTGAAAAAGAGGATTAATGCATTTTTCTAAAATATTGTATACTGTTTGAGAGACTTTAATATCAACTATTAAAAACTTAATGTGCAATGTTTGTAAAAAACTGCAGAATGCCTCACAGTGTTTAGGATCACATGATAAAATACCTAAATACATAAGTTCTGTTCTAGTAAGTTCTATTTTTCAGATCATAGAAAATCAGCAAAGAAAATCCTGTTGAGAGAAAACTGAAGTAGGTGCTTAGAAAAGGAAAGCTCTCAGTTTCTGATACTGACCTTATTAATCAACTGTGCACTGGAGCTTCACAGCGCACTGGCATTCATACATAATGAGAAATGGGGAAATCATTCTTGGCAGACACATGGCAGGGAGAATGTTGGACTATTTTAAAAGCTTGCTAATGAGGATCAGGGACTTTGAAGTCCACTTGCAGAGTTTCTACTCTCCTTTGTTTAATTTTGCCAGTTAGGAGTATGGTGTACTTCCTTCCTCAGCTACAGTTTTACAAAGGCATGGGCAAATCCAGCTGAAGCAGGTCCTAATTCAGCTCATGTCACTGTTGTGTGCTCTTAAATGGAGCAAGCAAGTGACCAGAATCCTGCTTTACATTGACAAGCATTTGTATCTGCGTACTAAGTGTTCAGTAAATCTGGAGGAATATGTGAGCGTTAAGAGATACACTGCTCTGATGATATTTTCAGGAACCAACCTGGATATATAGATACTTCTTTCAAGGGATCAGCTGTCTCAGCATAAAATCATATAATGTGTTGCGTGCTACTTTCATATGGAAAAATGGTAACTGCTACCATCAGTCACAGAGTTGGGTATAGCTTATGGATAGATTGAATTTAAGCAGAATAAAGCAAAAATGCCTTTATATGTAGTGATAACCACTGGGTCACATGGGAAATCTGAAGAAACGAACAGTATGTGCTTGGGAATGCTTGGGGAGAATCACAGCCAAAGAAATTCAGGCAGTAGTGTTCCAGGTGAGTCTGCAGCTGATGCAAGCTGAAGCTGTGTAAAATTCAGTCTCACATGAAGTCACAATGTTATTCTAGATATCATTAAATTATCAATATAAAGATAAGCCCACATCTAGAAACTACTTAAACCTCCCCCTTTTAGAGATATTGATTGACCAAATGTGCATAAGCATGAGACAGGCAACAAAAGCAAGCATGAAAGAAGGATTGCAAAGATGGACATTTTCTTCTGTGGCTGTTTGCCTGTTCTGTGTTCTGAGAAAGGAGACTTTAGGTACATAATTTATAAGCAAAAAGATAATATCAAATAAATATCTGATCAGTTTCCCTTCTAGGGCAACATTTAAAGAGGATCAAACAAACATACTAAAAGACAAACACATACTAAAATAATCTTTAAAAGTTAAAAAACTAGATATTTAAAATACTGGTTAATGAGTTTCTAATCATGGTAGGTCTCAGAGTTGATATTCTTCCCAGATACACACCTCTCTTTAAAAGAAAGAAACAATAAAAATTGTGTTCAAGAGAATGTGTGATATTCAATGACTATGCATGCTATTTCTTCATTGCCATAAAAGTTGTCAGTATGACATGCGTGTTATACATAAAGCTATTCTGAGTATCTGCCTATCAGCACTTAGTATTTCATTTTCAGTTTCCCTAGACTGTTGCCTGCTCACAAAGTTATTATTTAAAAGCCAATATTCTAAAAATAGATATCATGTTAGCACTCATTGGACCGTAGAAATAACAGCAACTAAACAACTATTTCCTAGATATAGCCGAGAAAAGATCATGTTATATTATTTTTACAGATAGAAAAGCCTAACTCAATGATGACTACCTGGTTTTATAAAAGTTTTGTCATTTTTGACACATAGCAAGTTTTGGCTAAAAGAAAGGATGTAAAAAGAATAGATAAACAAGTTTGTTTTAAGTGTTACTTAAAATTTTGTGACATTTTACATAAACATGGTTTTGTAGGTATAAATGTGCATACAATCATATATAAATTGGGCACTATAAAGTTGGTCTAAAGTTAGGATCCATATTCATTTAGACTTTTAGTCCAGTAAAGTAACAGGGCCATGTCAAATTATGACTACAAAAGTCATTGCAATGTTATCTTTGCAAATATTTGTAGCAGTAAAGTTCTATGTTTTACAATTTAGATAAAGTAAATACAATTTAGATATAGTAAATTTAAAATTTCAGAAAACCTGAATGTAGGCTGTAAAAAAATCAACATCTGTGCCAATAATTCCTGTGTGACTTAGAATGACTAAATAACAGATGTAACTTAGATGTTAACAATAATTTAAAAAATGGGGAGAGATTTTCCTTAAGTTGATTATTCAAATTCTTAAATAAAAACCATTAAGGAACAAGATTGCTGTTAAATCGTTTTCTGTTCATTTCAGTATAAATTTTTTTCTGGCATAGTGTGTTGTGTTAACTTCCTTCTTTCCAGGAAAGGCTCCACTGGAGCAAGAATCACATTTAACTTGAGAGGACAAAATTGATCAGAATTTCTTAATAGGTTTCTTACCATGCCTGCTAGTATGCTGCCAGATTGTTCTTCAGTATCCTACATATGTTAGAGCGCATTTTTATTCGTACCAAATGATATTTTATCCAGTTTTGAAGACTGCATAGAGCAGGATGTTTTTTTTTTTTTAATAATGATGCTATTTTCAATGTAATCTGTGTGTCAGAATGGGAACTTTAGTGGCACAGAATATAGCAAGCAGAGAGTATGTGCTCCTTCAAGCAGCCCCACTACAGTAGCTGCTGGCACTGAACTGATTAAGAGCCTTTTAATAGTGCAGTTGAGGCTTACCCTTTGCTCATCGTAGTTACCTCTTCGACATCGCTAGCTCCTGGCTGTATGAATATTGTAACTGGTTTATGATGTTTAACCACCATCCTTGCTCAGAAGACAAAACTCTAGTGGCTGTGAATAGCCTGTCCATGTATATGTACCACAGCCCTGCTGCTCAAGTGCTCCAGGCACTCATGCCTGTCCTGTTTGGCCAGCTGTAATCCCTGAAGAACATGCAGAGCTCTGGGTGTTCTTGGGCCTCCCCTTACACAGCATGAAAGGGAAAGATTACCTGTGCCTGAAACTACAGTATGCAACAGTCTTGAGATGTGTGTGTCTGTTCAGCAAACATTTAAAGGCCATAAGGCTGCTGCCTCTCCAGAACTGCCAATACTCGAGTGTACAGTTATGCAGAGGAGCACCTTCCTCTATACCATTTTTATCTACTGATAATGGATGTCTTTATGTTAGGATAGCAAACTTACATATATCAGTTCTAGAGTCAAAAAAACATATCTACTCAGAAAAAGTTCACTTAACATTTGACTCCTAGAGCTATAAGAAATATTTGGTAGGTTGAGTAATACTTCTTGCAACATGGAACAGACTGATACGGGTAACAGTTTGCTGTCATCTTGCCTGTGTCTTCACCTTCTTCCCCATGCACTATACAAGGTAGATGAGATAAAAATAAAAAGGAGCCGTGAAAGAATCAAACATCTTATCTGTTGTTGAGTATAATCAGAATAAAAGGAAAATGGCACATGAAGCCATTTCATATTGCTAGCTGAAGTTTTAAAGGCTTGGGTCCAGAATGCCTGCAGGTCCCAGGCTTACGATCTTTTCCCTGGCCATATATTCCCTTTTGACACATGTATCAGGTAGATGAATAAGGCTTATTCTTATATAAGTAGGCAGTTTTTGAAAAACAGTACTCCCCCCTCTTATTTTACATTGTAAGAATATGCATAAGGTTTTCACCTTGACCGCCACAGTTTTTGATCATTTTGTATTATAAGACTAGTTTATAAGGCTGTATCTATTAATGCAGTGTTGTGTCTCACACCAGGGCAATCACACACGATAAACAGTGGAGTGAGGTTGCTGAGTATTCCACATCCTTCCTTATAGCAAAAAGTGGGCAAGGAAGAGCTGCTAATGTCTCTCACAGGGTTTCCCTGGGATGTGGGTACATGTCCTGTCCAACTACCATCCTTAGTGGTCACTTGAGAGCCATAAAGAATCACAGAATAACAAAATAATTCAGGCTGGAAGGGAGTTTAGGAGACCTCCAGTCCAAACCCCTGCTCACAGCAGGGTCAGCTGTGAGGTCAGATCAGGTTGCCCAGGGCTTGATCCAGCTGGGTCTTGAAAACAAGCACAGAGACTGCACAACCTCCCTGGACAGCCTCCTCATGGGGAAAAACTTTTCTTCCTTTTGTCCAGTCTGAACCTCTGTTGCTGCCATTTGTGTCCATTGTCTCTTTTCCTCCTGCCATACACTGTTGTGAAGATCCTCGCTCCATCTTCTCAATAATCTCTTAATAACTATTTGTTGTTATTTGGTCCCAGCAAAACCTTATCTCCTTGAGGGTGAACAAGCCCAGCTTCACTGTAGTTGATCAATGTCTTTCTTGCATTTGGGGCCAAACAGCTGCACTGGATACACACCTGCTGGACTCAGGAGTACAGAGTAGAGGGGGATGTTGATTTCCCTTCATCTACTGACTGTGCTCCTGTCAATGAAGATGAAAATTATGATGGACTGTATCCCTGCATGGGGTTCTTCCTTCCCAGGTGCAGGACTTTGCACTGAATTGTTTCATTTCATAAAATTCCCATTGGTTATTTCCTACAGTTTGTATAGGTCTCCATTCAATGGCAGCTTTGCAGTCCTATCTGTCTTCTCAGCTTTCCAAATTGTAGGGTGTGAAACTCATACAGCTGGGGAGGCTGGCCATTTTTACTACTGCAAATAACAGCGCTTTAAAGAGAAGCTCTTAACTCACATGCATTTCCACTTGATGAGGACTCATAAACTTGTTCAGAGCACAGCATTCCCCCTACAGATTTGCATAAATTCTCCCTGTTCTTCTACACAAACGACATGGAACCCCGTAAGTCATATTTTTATTAATCTGCATGCAGTGCAATTTCTATTAATCTGCACGTGTTGCAATTTGGTCAATAAAATCAACCCTCTCCTCATTTGTCAGTAAGGATTTAATATCAAGCACTCCGCACTACCATAACCTTATAAAACTACAAGCTAGAATGGCAGCATGGGGAATAGATATCCATTGTTTAACGGTTATTTATATGGAGCATCTCATATAAATCAATGAAAGCATTCATGTAATTAAAAAGATTGCAATCTCATTCTGGAATTCTGTTATACGTACATGATATTGCATACAAATTTTAAAAGTATGTTGCAAGTATTTTGGTTTTGGTAGTGGAGGGAGGGGACTATAGGAGTGACTTCTGTGAGAAGCTTTTAGAAGCTTCCCCATGTTCAATAAAGCCAATGTCAACTGGCTCCAAGACAGACACGGCCCTGGCCAAAGCTGGGCCCATCAGCAATAGTGGCAGTGCCTCTGTGATCACATAGCTAAGAAGGGGAAAAAACCTGCACAACTTCAGCTGAAGAGAGGATTGAGAATATGCGAGAGAAACAACCCTGCAGACACCCAGGTCAGTGAAGAAGGAGGGCAGGAGGTGCTCCAGGTGCCAGAGCAGAGATTCCCCTGCAGCTCGTGGTGCAGCCCATGGTGAGGCTGGCTGTTCCCTGCAGCCCATGGAGGTCCGTGGTGGACCAGATACCCATCTGCAGCCTGTGGAGGACCCCATAGCAGAGCAGGTGGATGCCCAAAGGAGGCTGTGACCCCATGGAAATCCCATGCTGGAGCAGGTTCCTTGCAGGACCTGTGGTCCTGTGGAGAGAAAAGCCCATGCTGGAGCAGGTTCGCTGGCAGGACTTGTGACCCCACACGGCACGCACAGTGGAGCAGTTCATTAAGAACTGCAGCCTGTGGGAAGAGCTCACATTGAAGAAGTTCATGTAGAACTGTCTCCCGTGAGTGGGAAAGAGTGTGATGAGTCCTCCATCTGAGGAGTAAGGAGCAGCAGAGAAAACATGTGATGAACCGATCACCAACCCCATTGCCCATCCCCCTGTGCTGCTGGAGGTAGAAAAAAATCAGGACTGAAGTTGAGCACAGTAAGAAAGGATGGCTGGGGGAAAGCGTTTTAAGATTAAGTTTCTATTTTTTCATTATCCACTCTTGATTTGATGGGTACTAAATTAAATTAATTTTCCCAAGTTCAGTCTGTTTTGCCTATGACAGTAATTGGTGAGTGATCTCTCTGTCCTTATCTCAACCCACAAGCCCTTAGTTATATTATTCCTCCCCTCCAGCTGATGAGGGGAGTGTTAGAAAGGCTTTGATGGGCACCTGGCATCCAGACAGGGTCAACCCATGACAGTTATCACAAGGTTACATTGGTGTTTCAATAATTTCTGTCTTAATCCACCCAAGATATTAATCCCTACATTTAAAGAGTTCATAATATTGAAGCCAAATCCTCCTTCCTCAGAGAACCAGTTTCTACCACAATAAAGGCAAGTTTCCCCTTGTTATCTACAAAATTTTCCCTTAGATCTCCTTCATCTTGGCTCTGTCAATTAAGAGCCATCTACTTGTACTTTTCTCATCTTGGTCTCCTTTTGGTTATTCCATGACTATGCAGAACGACTCTTTACTTTGTGATTTCTGACATATTGGCAGTTTTCCCCTTTGCCACTTTATTTAATTCGTGCCTCACCTCTCAGTCCCTATTCAAATGGTATGGACCACAGTCACCTTCTCCAGTTTTGTAACTTCCTCTTGATGCTAATACTACTCTGTTGAATCAATTACAAAACACTTACCTCTCTCTTTTATATTTTAACTTTCATTTCTTTCTAATCTATCACACCACTTTGTCGTCACTTTCTGCACACACCGAAGACACTGTTGTCAGTTGTGCAAGGTTTTATCTTGCTATGACTCTTGTTTTTTGGAAGTATTTTATGGAATTTTGTATGAATGTCACTATACAAAAATAAATTGAATTGTTACATTTTGTCATTTATGCCTGAGTGAATGTGTATGATGGAAAAAAAAAAAAACAACCACCACCAAGAAACAACAATAAAAGCCACAAACAACCTGAATTTCAAAGTCTTCACAGGATTAAGATTTTCAGGATTTTTTAATTACGTATTTTAAGCATGGCATGCAGTGGAGGAACTAAAAAATGTGGCTAAATGAACTGCATATGTGTATGAAGTAACCCAGTATGCTGAAATAACAGAAAATAAATTAGATATAATCCAAATTAGTGAGTATTATTATTATAGTGAATTAATAGGTGAAATTGATAATAGTCAGTCATATAAATCTTATTTTCTATCAATTGCTCCAGAAAACACTTAGCTCCATACTCACACAACAGCATTAAACAAATAGGTGTGCTCAAGGTTCTCTTGCATTTACATTAAAAGAATTGAAAGGTATGTACTGCATAACAATGCATGTACAGTAAACCAAAAGACAGACAATCATAGGCAAATTTAAATGTCTAAAGAAAAACAGATGTTCAGTGGAATAACACGAAAGATACAACTTCAGACATGCAGTATAAAGAGATCAAGACTGCCACAAACAGGAAGTCCAATGAGGATGCAGAGAGGGCACACTTATAAACAACAACAGCAATCCTTGAAAATATTGTGAGAAAGATCTGTTTCAAAATGGGAAAATCTGCTACATTTGATTTTTTAAATACTGTGATGCAATGAACAAAAATACCACCTTGAGAAGATATTATGGTTCACACCCTTCTCTCTGGAGGTGGAGAACAAATGAAATGGCAGCTCACCTCTTCAGTAGCAGAATGATGGTAGGTTGAAATCTGGTGCTCTCTCCCAGTTGCTCTCTCACATCAGGTGCTGCAGAGCATGTGCCTCACAGAATTTTTCAACTGAAAAGCTTCAAGTCTCCTCAGTAAAATCCCCCACCTTCCACAGCAAATTTTACATGAAGATTTCCTTCACATATGGGAGATTCTTCTCTTGACTGCTTTAAGGGTCTGTCTGTATCATGTGTTGCAGCTCCCTAAACTTGTTACAGACTTGAGAGGAAAAGGAAAATGTAGGTTCTATTGAAATAATCCAAAGCAAATATCATAGCTGTAGGTTTGGTGATGGTGGAATATATTACTCACGTTTTCCTTTGTTATTGTCTCTTTCTTTGGAAATGAACATTATAAATTATAAATTAATACTTCACTATCCTATCCCCTCAGCACCCTGTCTCTCACCAGAGAGATGTGGTTCTTCTTCCACGCTAGAGTCAAATGGCTCAAAAAGATTGATTCTGTATTTTTGGTAAGAAATCAGAATGTGATTGTGTTGCATTGTTCTCAGAATATTTCCCTTTGATGTCTAGATCATGTTATTTTATTTCTTCCTTTCTGTGTCCCCATCACCAACAACAGAAACCCCACCTGGGTTAGAGTTTCTAGCTCTTTCGTAAGTACTATAGCAAAGGATGAGAACTCCTGAAGCAGAAAGACTTCTTCCCTACCAGCACCAGAATGACAAAAGTCACAAGACTGGCTTAGAAGAAGTGGAGTTTGCATTTTGTCATTTGCAAAGTTACAACACAAACTATTGAATGCTATCATTATTCAATAAGGAGGAAATATAAATATATCTTCAAATTTAAACATATTCCCAAGACTGCTTAGAACTGCAGGGAAGCAAATGCCACCATTACCCCCAAATTTTTATTATACCAACATGTTAATGGCTAACAGTTCATCATAACATATTTTCCATAATCAGTCAGTGTGTTATAGAGACATCTGCATAATATACACCATATCAAGCAGGTAGCTGCTACAGGAAGGTGTTTGTTTATATGGCTAACTAGAGCTTGCAACTTACTATTCTTTAGAACTACTCATACTGTGGCTTTGGAGTCCAGGCTTTTATAGAACATACCTGCTAGGAATCTGTAATAAGCTGTCTTTGAGATACAACATAATAGCTTTTTCATTTTTAAACAGCTTCAAAAAAGATTTCCTGAGTACCAAATGCTTCATTTAGTAGTGCAGAATTTACACTTTGATCAAAATGACCAGTTGCTCGAAAGTACTTTTCAACTGATGCATAACAGTGAAAGAAAACAAGCAAACCAAGGGGAAATTATCAAAAAGAAGCATGTTTATGTAAGATATCATTATGTAACTACCTGTTTTCACTGTAATAGCAAGCCAAATACCATAGACCATCTGCATGCATAAAATATTTCCACCTACATGGCATGAGGCTTTGATAGTAATTTGTGGACTCCTTTTTGGTTTGAAGTGTAAATATGATCTAACTGCTGTGCTTTCACTTTAATTTCAGTGGTGCTTTTGTCCCGAGCAATTTGAGTTCACTGTCATTTCTTCTAAATAAACGCATTGAAAGAAATTTGCTTTTTCAGGATCACAAATATCCTAAACATGGGATTTACAGCTTTTGTATGCTTCACCTGTTTTATTGATGAATAATGATAAGACTTGAGCCTACTTTTAGAATATTTCTTGTAAAAGTCCACTAGAAAATTACACCAGAAGGTAGTGTGCCACTTGGCAATGAATTCCATAGAGCAATGTAACAAGATGTCACTCCTTGTGTATAAAACAAGTTACTCAGAAACCTAGCTTTAGTCTTTATGGGACACAGTTGAATTTTCCATTACAGTGAGAGCAAGACAGAGGTATTTGGTAAGAGGCAATAACCCTTTCACACCACAGGGTCCAAACATTCAGCATTTGAGGGCAAGAAGAAATGGCCACAAGTCATGCCAGAGGAGGTATAGATTGGGTATTCGGAAAAAATTCTTCACCAAAGGGGTTGCCAGGCATTGGAACAGGTTGCCTAGGGAAGTGGTGGAGTCACCATCCCTGGAGGTGTTTAAAAGATGTGTAGATGTGGTGCTTAGGGACATTGTTTAGTGGTGGACTTGGCAGTGTTAGGTTAATGGTTTGACTAAATGATCTTGGAGGTCTTTTCCAATATAAATGATTTTATGATTCTGTGATTTTATTTTATGCATGCCTGGTTTCTTTTCACTGGTTAATAAAAGATTTGGTACACTAGCTAGGAATGCATAACTTTCGAGACGTGGAAGTGCTCAGACTTGCATAGGAAGAGTTTTATCATTTTCTTCAGTCTTTCTCTTGCTATGGAATTGACTGTCAGGTATTTTTTGTTCCCTTTCTGGTTGGTGGATTTTCTGTGTGTTTCACACAAAAGTGCATGTTGCTTACCTTTCCTGAATATATTCAGTACTTTTCTTGATCTAAACAGAGGAAGTGATTATAGCCACTGTTATTTTCTAACAGGTAGTTTCATCAGATTTGTGTACATCGGTACAGTGTTGCAGTAGCCCAGATGTGAAATCCTTAAGCGACCATGGTTGTAAGAACAGTCCTAGCCTGATTTAAAAATGAAAGAAAAAAACATGGAAACATTTTTCCTGATCTAAGAGTTTGTAAATATCTGTTTCACAAAGTCTGTCTCTTAGCTATGTTTCTTTTGACAATATCTGAGTTCCAGTAGGATATATGAAAGGCGTATGAAAAGAAAAAGGATTTAACCATGTTCTTGAAAGTGCTGTTATCTGTTATGCCCATCACATGGAGATAACAACCCTCATGCTCTCTCCATAGGACTGAAGTGTCTTTAGGTGTATCAGTAAGAACATATTGGGCAGATATAACCTTAATCCTAAAGCCAGTCCCTCTGTCTCCGGCAGTATTTATTCCTCCCCTTTTTGGCAGAACTACAAGGTTAATTTTAAAAAGCCACTGTACTGTATCCTGCAATCACGAGAAATTTTCACAAAGTAGACGAGTAGAAAGTGGAGAGTTCAGCAACCTCTAAATGTATGTTTCTATGGGAAAAGATTTTTGTTTCTGAAATAAACTTCAAGAATCAATTTTCAGTGGGTAGACACCTGGATGTATTTGTCAAAATTGAACAAGAATTATAGCCCTGAACATACAAATCAATACCTACCTACAAATGCCTACCTAGCATGTGACATTTTCAGTCACTTATTCTGCAACAATGTTGTTCATGCGCTTTTGTACATACATCTTTTGTTGACAGACATCAAGACTGACAAACACTTTTAATCACAGTTCTACCAGACAGTTAAGAATTGTTTATCTCTGCTTTCAGAGCAAGAATATGAACAATTCCTCCCTGCAGCCATTTTCTTATCAAAAGGCAAGAGTATGGTTTTAATTTGTGTTTACAATTTCTGCAACATTAGTAAGATTTCAGCAAATTTATGAAAGCAGATCAGAGAGTAAAACCTTTATATAATTTTAATACTAATATTTATAATATAACAACAACAACAATAATAATAATTTGCATTCCTATTTTTATCCATAGTAGGCTCAGATCAGTGGTTTTCTTCACAATGAGCAGTACCTTAAAGCACAAGCACCTCTAGTGACTTCTGTGAGGTTTACCATCTAGTATAGCTCAGTACAGCGAAGCAAAATTGTTACAGGCTTGTATTATGCCCACAGCCATGAATTCAAGGCAGGTGCTTCTGAAAGTAATTGTAAGCAAATAATCACTTATATTAGTTAACATCAGGAAAATGTTTTCAAAAGTGTAATTATGTATCTATTATTATGGAGTAAGGAAAAAGAGGTACATTTTGGAAGAGTATCAGAAATTAGTGGCATACTTCCAACTGGAACCTTTGGCATTTTAGAGTCAGTCATCTGAATGAGTCTGGAGAGGGATCACCAGTAGAAATCTTTCTATATTATAGATCTCACTAGGTTTGTCAAAAGGACATGGCTTCTATGGGATGAGACCATATATGCAGTTTCAAGGAAGACTATGGAGGTGTGACAGAGCAACTTGGGACAGAGGTCTACTATTGCCTTTTCTTGCAGTGATTTAAGTTAAAATTGTCTTCAGCAAGTCTAACTTTCCCCAGATTGAGGTGAAATGGAGTAATTAACTGCAGTTGTCTCCCTGAAGAGTTCTGTGCTGTCTGGGCTTAGGTGAGTTCAAATGGACTATGAGAACATAAAAAGAGAGCAGTCATAATGAATCAGACCAAGTATCTGTCAAGGTTTGATTGCAAGGTGATAATAAACTGTGACAGATGATTTGTTAACCCCCTCTCACTCCCGGCCTCCCTAAGCCCCTCCCTTCCCACTAAATACAGGTGATAGGAAGGCAAAGAAGGACAAAGAGAGAGTTGGAAAAAATTAAAAATATTTTACTAATGCTACTAATAAAATAGAGAAAATAATACAAAATACACAAAACCAATCTCGAATTCCCAGGCAAAGATCAGCACTGCTGCAGCAGCAGCAGAGCCTGCACCCAGAAGTCCTGGGTTGGACTCTGCAGCAAGCCAGAACTGGATTCAAGGATGCAGGGTCTGTGACTAGGCCTCGGATTTGCAAGGACAGCAGGCAGGGTCCTTCCCAGATGTCAGCCATAGTTGAAGAAGGAAAAAAGGGATGAGATCCTCATGATCTCCCACTTTTATATGAAGTATCACATGAATGGAATGGAATACTTAGTTGGTCAGTTTTAGTCACCTGTTCAGTTTGCTCCTCCTTGTCCCTCTCACGGGACATGCATCCTTATCAGCGACCTGCATTCTATTGCTATGTCTACCAAAACCTGTACCTAGCTTTAGAAAAGTGCAGTTACTAAGAAGAACTTAGCTGAAAGGAAAATTCACTAAGAGAGAAACTGGTCTTGTTTTTAACAAAACCAGGACAGCATCCTGTCCACTTAACCCAGTCTCCTGTCTCAGGCCTACATCCTAGACTCAGATGTAGGGATAAAACAAGAACAGAGCAACCACGCAGTGATAACTCCCAATAAGAGATTCTTGCATCTAGTGCTTGGCAGATCAGGAAGGCAAGACATTCCAGGGTATGAATTGTTCTTCTCATGCAAAGTCAAGCACTTGATACATACAAAGTAAAGGCAAATTTGTACAAATTTAACGCAAGTAAACAGCACCCTTGAAATTACTTTTAATAACTGTTAAAAATTACCTTAAAACTAATGCATGACGTCTTTCCACCTACCAAGAAAAGCTTTTTGTTTTCCTGCATATTTTCTCTTACAGAAGACATATATCCTTAGATAACCATCAGAAACAGCGCTGAAAGATTCTGAGCTGCCAGTAAGAGTCTCTAGATTGTACGTTTAGAGTAAATCATAGCTTTAGATACAGGAGGTCATATTTAGCACAGACTTCATGTGATTTTTAGAAAAGTTCACTCGGAGAGCAATTGCCTCATGTTGGATGATATATTTAAGTCCTTTATTGTTTCTGACAAATCACTTTGCTGCCAAAGCATTTGAAAAGTTCTCAGCCCTTCTCTGTCCAAGGTGCAGTATATTTATCATTCAATCCTTCAGTGGACTTCAAGATATAAAAGTTTTTCAGTGTCATGTTTTAAAACACAATTATAAAATTATTCAAGCTTATAAGTTTATGCGGTTATTTTTCCATGACTTTTGTGTAAACTAGAAGTAAAATATTTGATTAGCCAAATATCGGAATCAAGACTCCAAAGTCTTGTGCCACGAGGTTGTTGAGCAGCAAAAACACTTGTGTGTGAGTGGACACTGCAGACCTATAAATACTTTTGTGCATCTCTGTTACTCTCTGTATGCCCATATATACACACAGATTCATATACATATATAAAATGCATAGCTATGCATTTATATGGATTCATATATTAGTATTGGAAATATCTGTCAGCGTTTTTGTAAAAACTTTTGTTTAAACTATTTCAGTCACTAACTGATCTGTTGAAAAAACAGAAGAAATGACAAAAAGCCCGGGATGATTTTCACCCAGGATACAGGCATTTTCCCCTCAGTTCTTATAAGCTCTCAAGATATATGTTTGATATAATACATAAATATAAATATACATGCACAGCTGGATGTTTCATATCTTTATTAAAATAGTGTGTGATCTTTCCTTAAAGCAAGTTACTTTTCTATCAGCATATCAGAAGCTAAGGAGGGAAAATTAAGCTACATTGTAACAATTTTTTAAATTTCAGAGATACTTATTAGTCTTGTCTTCTTTCCAATCAGATTTAAAAATTGTAACAAGTAAGCTTAATTACCTTGCAATAAAAGCGATTGATTTTCTTTAGAGACTTAACCATAACAATTCAAAATACCATTGTAAATCTATAACATATAACAATCACTGAGACTCATGCTACAAATGTTACTAGGGCTATTCAAAGCATAAATAGATGACTGAATAACTAATAGAGAACTGTCTAACACGAAGTGGTAATTATTCTTATTTGGACATATTATAGTCTACAAATATAACAGTAGAAAAGGACAAAAAAACCACACTGTAGCATTTTTGTATGGTGATTGAGAAAATATTTTCTATACAAACAGAAAACACCTAAATCACTAAGTAAATAAGAAATTCAGGCATTTCCATGGCTGATAATGTACAGTATTCCTGTGTTGTTGGCCACTGTACTTTCCATAGATCATAGAAAATAAAAGTTATGTTTTATAGACTTGAAATATGAGGATTTTCTAATGAGCCAAGTAATCCTTGTAGACACAGTCATGTATGTGTGCGTGCAGACACAAACACACATGCACACACAGACCATCAGCTTCTCATCCCCTCTGTGCTCCCCCCACATGCCCACACCAGCAAGGAACTTGTTCCATGGACATTGATTCTAACAAATCAGTGTAAGGAGTAGTTATTATTCAATTGCCAGCAATGCATTACTCATACCTGTAAGGTTTTCTACTTACTTGAAAGACAATTGGTTATGGCTCATGCAGTGACTATCACTAGTAGGGAGTTAGCCTTGAGGAACTGTAGGATGTTAAAAATGTTTGATTCCTCATTGCAGCAATGTCATCAGTCTGCAGTATACAAAATATCATGTCACATTTATCACCTATAATCCATACTGTTCATCCATTCAGTATACACAATGGTTTACTAGTCTTGCAGGTCCCACTGTGTGAGAATGTGGCACTTATCCACAGCATGCTTCAGAAGCTCCAGTATTCATGTAACAGGACTACTGGTCGCTTTGGCTACAAGCCTGGACAATGATGTATATGGATCAACTGGTCATGCAATGTTACCGTCTTCTCTTCCTCCTTCTGCCCAAAGCTTTTTAAAAAGTCTTCAGATTCTTCACTGTCAGAGAGCACAAGTAGCCAGAAAAACAAACAAACAAACAAACAAACCAACCAACCAACCAACCAACCAACCACAAAACAAAACAAACAAAAAAACCCACAAAACCAAAACACAACAACCCACACACACACTCACAAAAAAAACCCACCAAAACAAAACAAAACAAATTTAAAAACAAATAGAACAAGACAAACCAAAACAAACTGCTTAGTCTAGTTTCCACCCTGTGGCAGAAGAGGAGGGGAAGGAGCTGGAGGTGGAGCAAAGAGGGGAAGGGGAAGAAGAAGGTACAAATATTTTCATGGCAACGACATGTGTAGTCCTGAACTTCTCTCTCTTCTGTGAACAGAAGGAGAATCAAAAGCTTTCTGCTGATGAGTTAGATGGTTAACATTCAAACATCACTACCACCAAGCTCAAGACAATTGCATACCTACGAGCAAGAAATCAAGTAAAGGGAGTAGGAGGCCAGCATGGATGAGTAAGGAGCTTCTGTCAAAACTTGGGTGGAAGAAGGATGTTTGTGTAATGTGGAAAAAGGGACAGACCACCTGGGAGGAATACAGGCAACTCTTAGAGTATGCAAGGATGCGGTGAGGAATGCCGAGCTCCACTTGGAATTAAATCTGGCCGGGGATGTCAAGGACAAGAAGAAGGGCTTCTTCAAGTACATCAGCAGCAAGAGGAAGGTTAGGGAAATCATAGGTCCACTGCTGAATGAGTTGGGTGCCCTGGTGATAGATGATACAAAGAAGGCAGAGTTACTGAATATCTTCTTCACTTCCATCTTTACTGCTAAGACCAGCCCTCAGGAATCGCAGACTGTAGAGACAGGAGAGGAAGTCTGCAGAAAGGAAGACTTTCCCTTGGTTGAGGAGGATCAGGTTAGAAATCGTTTAGGCAAACTGGACATCCATAAATCCATGGGCCTTGATGGGATGCACTCACGAGTGCTGAGAGACTTGGCAGATGTTATTGCTAAGCTGTTCTCCATCATCTTTGAAAGGCTGTGGAGAAGACGAGAGGTGCCTGAGGACAGGAAGAAAGCCAGCATCACTCCAGTCTGCAAAAAGGGCAAGAAGGAGGAGCCAGGACACTACAGGTCAGTCAGCCTCACCTCCATCCCTGGAAAGAAGATGGAACAACTCATTCTGGACATCATCTCCAAGCATGTGGAGGAAAAGAAGGTTATCAGGAGTGGTCAGCAGGGAAATCATGTTTGACCAACCTGATAGCCTTCTGTGATGGTATGACTGGCTGGGTAGATGAGGGAAGAGTAATGGATGTTGCCTACCTTGACTTCAGCAGGGCTTTTGATACTGTCTCTCACAACATCCTCATAGGTAAGCTCAAGAAGTGCAGGTGGGATGAATGCACAATGAGGTGAATTGAGAACCAGCTGGATGGCAGAATTCAGAGGGTTTTAATCAATGGGACAGAGTCTGGCTGGAGGCCTGTGGTTAGTGGGGTTCCTCAGGGATGGATTCTAGGTCCAGTCTTGTTCAACCTGTTAATCAATGACCTGGATGAAGAGACTGAGTGCACCCTCAGCAAGTTTGATGATGATACCAAACCGAGAGGACGGGCTGACACACCAGAAGGCTGTGCTGCCATTCAGTGTAGACCTGGACAGGCTGGAGGACTGGGCAGAGAAGAACCTGATCAACAAGGGCAAGTGTAGGGTCCTGCACCTGGGGAGGAATAACACCAGGCACCAGTACAGGTTAGGGGGTGGCCTACTGGTCAGCAGCTCTGTGGAGAGGGACTTGGAAGTCCTAGTGAACAACAGGTTGACCATGAGCCAACAATGTGCCCTTGTGGCCAAGAAGGCCAGTGGTATCCTTGGGTGCATTATGAAGTATGGCCAGAAGGTCAAGGGACGTTATCCTCCCCCTCTACTCTGCCCTGGTGAAGCCACATCTGGAGAACTGTGTCCAGTTCTGGGCTTCCCAGTTTAAAAAGGATAAGGAATTACTGGAGGGAGTCCAGCAGTGGGCTATGAAGTTGATTAGGGGTCTGGACCATCTTTCTTATGAGGAGAGACTGAGAGAGCTGGGTTTGTTCAGCATGGAGAAGAGAAGGCTGAAAGGGAATCTTACCGTGTTTATAGATATCTAAAGGGTGGGTGTCAAGAGGATGGGACCAGACTCTTGTCAGTGGTGTCCAATGATAGGATAAGGGGCAGCAAGTTTAGACTGAAGCACAGGAGGTTCCATCTGAATATGAAGAAAAACTTCTTTACTTTGGGGGTGACAAAACACTGGAACAGGCTGCCCAGAGAGGCTGTGGAGTCTCCTTCTCTGGAGACATTCAAAACACACCTGGATGCCTTCCTGTACCATCTGTTCTGTGTGAATCTGCCTTAATAGGTGGGTTGGACTAGATGATCTTCAGAGGTCACTTCCAAGCCCAACCATTCTGTGATTCTGTGATGATTTGTATCCTGGAGAAAAAGAATGCTACTGTAGGATGCAAAGGCTCAGGGCAGCTGGAGAAGAGGAAGGGAGAGATTAGGGATGTTGGGAAAACAGCAATGGTACTTGCAGGGCTCTTGGAATGGGGTTGGGCAGCACTGGGACAGTAATCTATCATTCACTTAAAATAATACATATGCATAATAAATAAATAAACAATATATTTTAAATGAATGATAAATGATAGAATGGCAAATACCTACTAATGTGTACCAATACAGACTTTGAGTAAGTGTAAGAACTGCGGATCTTTTGTTTTCATGGACTTTGCATATTTTGTCACTTAAAGTTAGACCTTGAATCAGATTCTTACAGTAGAGATTCTAAAAGAAGCTCATTGGAACTTTCAATAGTGTGCTCATGTTTACTCACAGAGCTACTAGATTTCCTAGATTTACATGTGCAAATATTTGAGTTCTGAGCATATTCATGGAAAATTAGTCATACAGACTGATATCAAAGTACAGTACAGAATGGGAACTCTTAGCCAACAGTCTTTCAGTTCACCCTTAAGTGTACTGCTACTCAGATTATCTTTAACCACAGAAAATGAAAAGAAACAGCTTTTAGCAGAAACCATTACCCTCAAATAAGAAATGAGAGAAATGAAGGGCATGACAGAAGTCTTCTGCTTTACTGTTAATTACTAGAGCATGAAAATGTTGTAGAAAAAGTGCTTCTTGGAATAGATCAATAGCATAGTTTTTTTCACTAAGAAACAGAAAGAAAAAACTGGCCATGACTTTCTTTTGTTTGTAACTGACACAATCATTCCTATAATGAGCTACTTTTACAGAAAGCAGTGTACAAACCTCACTAGTTGGCTGTTAAACACAGAATCCTGAAGAGTTGTAAAATCTATCTACCGACAACGAGGAGGCCACATCTAAATCTGTTTTTCCTTTTTGAACCTTTAGTTCTTATCTAACAGCAAAACTATATCAAGAAGGCAGAATTACTGAATGCCTTCGTCTCTGTCTACTCTGCTGGAGGCTGTCCTGGGGAGCCCTGTGCCCCTGAAACCCCGAATGAAGCCAGGTCAGTGGAGGAGTTTGCTTAGGTCGACGAGGACTGGGTTAAGGAGCAATTAAATAGTCTGGACATCCATAAATCCGTGGGTCCAGATGGGATGCATCTGTGGGTGTTGAGGGAGCTGGCTGAAGTCATTGCTGGACCTCTCTCCATCATCTTTGCCAACTCTTGGGAAATGGGAGAGGTGCCCGAGGACTGGAGGAAAGCAAATGTCACTCCAGTCTTCAAAAAGGGCAAGAAGGAGGACCCAGGTAACTATAGACCGGTCAGCCTCACCTCTGTCCCTGGGAAAGTAATGGAACAGCTTATCCTTGGTGCCATCTCAAGGCATATCAGGGATAAGAGGGTTATTAGGGGCAGTCAGGATGGCTTTACCAAGGGTAAGTCATGCTTGACCAACCTCATAGCCTTTTATGAGAATGTAACAAGTTGGATGGATGATGGCAGAGTGGTGGATGTGGTCTACCTTGACTTCAGTAAAGCCTTTGACACAGTCTCCCACAGCATCCTCACAGCTAAGTTGAGGAGGTGTGGTCTGGACAACAGAGTAGTGAGGTGGGTTGCAAACTGGCTTAAAGAGAGAAGCCAGAGAGTGGTAGTCAATGGTGCGGAGTCCAGTTGGAGGCCAGTATCTAGTGGAGTGCCTCAGGGGTCAGTACTGGGGCCAGTATTATTCAATATATTCATTCACGATTTAGATGAGGGAATTGAGTGTACTATCAGCAAGTTTGCTGATGACACTAAGCTGAGAGGAGTGGCTGACATGCCAGAAAGCTGTGCTGGCATCCAGTGGGACCTGGACAGGCTGGAGAGTTGGGTGGGGAATAACCTGATGAAATTTAATAAGGGAAAGTGTAGAGTCCTGCATCTGGGCAGGAACAACTCCAGGTTCCAGTATAGGTTGGGAAATTACATATTAGAGAGCAGTGTAGGGGAAAGGGACCTGGGGGTCCTGGTGGACAACAGGATGACCATGAGCCAGTACTGTGCCCTTGTGGGCCAGGAAGGCCAATGGCATCCTTGGGTGTATTACAAGGGGGGTGGTCAGTAGATCGAGAGAAGTCCTCCTTCCTCTCTACTCCGCCCTGGTGAGACCCCATCTGGAATATTGCGTGCAGTTCAAGAAGGACAGGGAACTGCTGGAGAGGGTCCAGCGTAGGGCAACAAAGATGATTAAGGGAGTGGAGCACCTCCCTTATGAAGAAAGGCTGAGGGAGCTGGGTCTCTTCAGCTTGGAGAAGAGGAGACTGAGGGGTGACCTTATTAATGTTTATAAATATATAAAGGGTGAGTGCCACGAGGATGGAGCCAGGCTCTTCTCAGTGGCAAACAATGATAGGACAAGGGGTAATGGGATCAAGCTGGAACACAAGAGGTTCCACTTAAATTTGAGACAAAACTTCTTCTCAGTGAGAGTGACGGAGCACTGGAACAGGCTGCCCAGGGGGGGTGTGGAATCTCCTTCCCTGGAGATATTCAAAACCCGCCTGGAAATGTTCCTGTGTGACCTCACCTAGGCATTCCTGCACCAGCAAGGGAATTGGACTAGATGATCTTTTGAGGTCCCTTCCAATCCCAAACATACTGTGATACTGTAAGATATTACCATGGATGTTTTTGTTTTAAAATATGTTTACATGAAGTGCAAGTTTTGCAATATTATATTTTTAAAAATAATTAGGTTACTAGCTTTTGAATTATACAGGACCCTTAAAACCATAAACAATATACAAATAATGCTGTGTTGACCAACCACAATATGAGACCTTTGTGTTTATAATGGATGCATGACTGATAAACATAAAAATCTGTTTGCAGTGGTTTATCTCTGGTGTACATGGCCAAATGTCTTTATGATTCTCATGCTGGCCAATTTTTAGGAGTGTGTCCCCAAACACAGTAAGTCAACAGGCTCTTCCTACCCATGGCAGTATTAATGTTCCTATAATCTTTTAAAGCTTTTTCATCTGTCAGTCTAGATAGTGTCTAGCCAGTGACAGACTCTAGTTAGGTACAGCAATAATTCTACGAACAAACAGTGCAGGTGTCCATCTGTGTCTTTCAGGCACAGTATTCATAATTCAGCAAATGCACTTGAATGAATTTTAAAGTCTCTGTGGACCAGAATGAGAAAAAGATTGCTGGGAGAGGTTACGTCCCATATTATCCTAACTGATACTGTTGGAAAAAAGCAGGCTGTCAGACAAGCAATCCATCCTTCAAGTCTAAAAGAGAATCAGCAGGTTTCTCCTCAGGTTGGGAAAAATTACTATGACATTAAACAAAATCTTTCAACAATGTATAAAACCAGAGGAAGAAAAGATAAGAGGGAATAAAAAAAAAAAAAAAAAAAAAAAAAAGAGGAGCTTGCTTCCTTGAAAAAACAAGGAAGTTTATTATCAACAGTGGAAAAGGTGTGACAGTCATTAATATTTGAAGACAAGGGGAGAAAGAGGTCTTTGGTAGCAGGGCCCTAATGAAGGTGAGTAATTAGCTGGTGATGGCTTTTGGAAGAAATTCTAATGCATCATAAACCAAGGAGCTCTACTGAGTTGCTAATTTTCAGTCCAATACAATTAGAATATTTTATTTTCTAAGCTATATTGATTCACTGCTATAGTTCAGCGGCCCAGAACAAAAGTGTATTCCAGTACTATTTTCTTTCCAACTCATGGGGAATAAATTACTGTTTAATATTCCCTCATGAAGTAGATTACCTTCCACAGTCACATCCAGTGAGCAGTTTTCCTTGGGTAACAGGTAACCAGACCTTTTCACGCGCATACCTCTTTTTTCTACACCCATGGTTTCAGCTCAGATGGAAATTTTTCAAGAAACAACCCCACTGTTTTCCCCTCAGGACCATCACCAAAATCTGATCTACTTCTTATTCAGTGAAGAAGTGAGTAAGAGGACCAACGACTTTACTTTGTTATGCATCTCAGAGTAAATGCTTACCTGTGCTCTCCGCAGTCGTGTATATCATCACCATGATCATCACTATTTTTTCCTATATTTTGGATTTGCTGCTAATGACAGCTGTCCACACAGAGAATGTCCAAATTCCATGGTGTCACCATTTAATTGCAGGGTGACAATAAACCATGGCAGATGCTCTCTGTCAGTCCCCTCCCCTTGTCCCCCACCAGCCCTCCCCACCAAGGAGAGGCCATAGGAACAAAAGAGATAGGGACTTGTAAGTTGGAAAAAGTTTAAGTAGTTTTACTAATGTTACTAATAAAACAGAGAAAATAATACAAAATATACAAAACCGATCTTGAATTTCCCGTCTCCTCACTGCTCCAGCAGCTGCAGGGCAGACACCTGGAAGTCCTGGGCTGGATTCCCCAGCAAGCCGGAACTGGACTCAGGATACACTGGAACCAGGCCTCGGATCGCAGGGACGACAGGCAGGGTCCTCTTCAGATGACGGTCATGGTTGAAGAGATCGAGACCCTCGTGACCTCCCACTTTTATAGGCTGTATGACATGGATGGGATGGAATATTTAGCTGGTCAATTTTAGTCACCTGTTCTGTTTGCCCTTCTTTGCAAATACACCCCTCTTGCTTATGATACATACACTTTTACCAGTGACCTTGCATTCCATTGCTTCTGTTTACAAAAACATGCAGCCAACTTCGGAAAAGTGGAGTTACTTAGAAGAACTTAGCTGAAAGGAAAATTCCCTAAAAGAGAAACCAGTCTTGTTTTTAACAAAATCAGGACAAGTGGCAATTTCTCTTTTTTAATTTGGTTTACACCACTTCCAGTCAAAGTAGCAAAGTATTCTAATTAGCATTTTTTCTTTTCAGAGTGGGTGATATATGTAGCTCTTGCTTTTTACTGTCACGACAGCTCACATTGTTATTTGAACAATCATTTAAAGCAAGTTTTATTGACTTTTTTTTTTTTTTTGCAGGAGGGTAGACAACAGATTGAATAAAAGAAACTTCCTGAATGTATAAAAGAAGTTGGAATGAGCTCCTTAACAACACTGCATGAGTCCTATTTCTGCAAAATGCCCTTCTTGGCAAAAGACTTAAACACACTTAAATCCTAGTGGGTCCAGTCACAGCTAGGTAAATTTTTAAATATTTTGTTGGTGCTGTCCACCACGTTCTGTACCTCACAGAATTTAGCATTTAGACAGATCTACTGAACAAGAGAGGGGCTGTGGAAGGGTTTAAAATACAGGATATTGGCACCCATAACATTTTTTTCCAGGTACCAAGAAGAAAAAACCAAGAAATATAGTGAATGCTAAGCTTCAAAAGTTTATAGGAAATGTTGGAAATCAGTTTCTGATATTAACACTATGATGAGATAGCACTGGTAGGAAAAAATAATTATTAATCTTTTAGAATATTATATCAACAGATGTCCTTTCTCAACTATTCATTATCCATATTGCAGCCTTTCCTAAGTGTATTTGTCCATATGCAAAAGCATCCTCCTTAGACATTATGGGCTATCAAAGCATAACGGAAAAATGAATGTGTTCTTTTCTATGCTCTCTTCGCTTTAAATCTGCTTCCTCAAAATAGCAGATACTTCCAAGGGTAAATTCAGGGACTGGTTTCTCATGTTAATTACTAGTGTTCTGGGTGAACCTAAAGGCCAGTCCAATTTACTGAGCTGCAAGTGATTTATTTTATAATATGTGACATAACCAAATATACTGTGTAATTACAGAATGTTTTCTGATGTAATTTAGTTTCTGCTGGTTCTGTATTTAATGAAAAACTTATATAATGAAGAAGTGGACAAACTATATGTATGTAATCTGCAAAACTTCCAAAAAGTTAATAATAATGAGCACTACAATCATATTACACTCAGGAACATGAAGGGAATACTAGATTAAAAATGGATTACCACATATGTATACATATTTCATTGCATAGAAAAAAACCAAAGAAAAGTAGTGTAAGTTCTGATATATATTTTTGCTGTGATGATGGTTTACCCATAACTCAAATGAATCTGTAGCTCTTTCCTACGGACAACCCTGTGCAGACTGTTCCTTGTACAGTCTATATTCTGCAGTCTAATGCAATTCTTAGTTGATTTATTTTCAGTTATGTTCACTGATGGAGGCACAAGCTGATCTCCTGACTTTGAAAAATTTGATGTTCATTTGGAACGTGAGAAAAAGCTAGTGGCACTGTGATAAGGCCAAGACAAGATTCTAAGATGCTGACATACAGCTTTTCTGACTCAATGGGAAGTCTGCAGAGCCAGAGAGACTATGCAACACAACGCTCAATCTTAACTGTGCTTTCCCCTCAAGCTGGCAAGCAATGCAAGATTACGCAGAACAAGTGACATCCAAAAAGAAGAACACATAGGTAATTATGCAAAGGCAAATCTCACTCTGCAGTGGTAGTACTGCTGTCCTCCAGAGATTGCTGCTTCGCAATTGTATGCACAAAGGATTCAAAATAAATAGCCATTCTCCAGGAATTTGCAGGCTGAAGACAGCACATAACACATTGTACCAGCCCACAGTCAAAGCAACGACTAAGGCACTTTCTCAGAATTATCTCCTAAAAAATGTTTGTTGTAAAGGCTCTCACAAATATTCCCAAAAAGAGATATTCCAAAATACAGAGCACAGTTGGGCCAGTGATTACTGGCTTCTGCCACCTAATCGCAATGTGCAGCTGCACATAATAATAGTGAAATTAATTTGAAGTTTATCCATGCAATAACAATGCTTCCTGGAAAATCTATGCATATTGCTTCAGATCAAATATGTGAACAACTGGTCAGTCTCCAAACAGGGAAGTTCTACAGCACTAGTAACAACTGTTTATACAAAGACAGCCTTAACCTCTGATAAAATATCATGTCTTCTTTCAAAGGAAAGGGCTACAGTGATATATTCTGTTGAACAAGGTAGAGAGGCTATGGCAGCAGTGACTAAAGCAATAAAGATCAATAAAAGTGACAGTACAATTCCGAAATGAATGTGATTTTCTGGTACAACAAAATGGCTTGCAAGAGATACTATAAAATGTAATTGAAAGTTCTGTATATGCCTACATTTGGGGCTTAATTCTTTGGAAAACACTATAGTTACTCTAAATGGCAATTCATGTTTAAAAAGTGTTCAAATTAATAATTGTTCAGTTCTGATTTATGGAAATTCATATTATGTTTCAGAAGATGTAAGAATAAATCAGTATTGATTTAAGAGAAACAGAAAGTAAAAGAGTTGTGCAAATCCTCGTTATAGGTTAGCTTGTGCACTGGTTTGAAAGCACATGTCAGTACACATTGATTACATACAGCTGATTTTTCTGTTCTTATTAAATACACCTACTCCTACAATGTTTACTCCTACTGCTCCACAGCTAGTACTACCACTGATGATAACAATACAAAATGGAGAAGCACAGTTTTATTTAAGCAAATAATTTTCTGTTTTCTTTAATTGTTCTTCTATTATTCTGGCAATTTAAACAAAAGAATGCATAGCTAATTGATCCCCTCACAATCTGAAGACCTATTAGGCTCTAAGCTTAATTGTATGTATTAGTACAGGCAAGAACAGAAATCCTTTATTTGAAATGTTGACTTCTGAGAACCTGAAGGCAGAACAAGGGCTGACAAATAATGAAAATTGCTCAAAAATCATTAGGTATTATTATCAATGGAAGTCTAGTCTGTCTATTAGAATGAACTGGTCATATACAGGCTTATATTAAACAAGACAATTGTCATACAAGCAGTGACTCCAGAAAGCATGCTCTTTGTGCTATTTCTGTCAGCAGAATTTAAAAACTGGGAATTCAAAATAAGAAACAAGGTAATGAAAGCATTAGTTAAAATTATGTTACTTAAGTAAGGAATGAGGCTAGTTCTCTCGTGTACACAGAACACAAAAACCAAGCCCTAAGGAATAAAGCTGCCTGCCTGGACCTCGAAGGGAGGCCAGAAGCAGGCAGCTAGAGAAGGGCTAAGAGCAGAGCCAGACAGGATATTTCACCGGCAGTTCCGCAGAGGATGCCCGTGCCCAGCCAGGGTCAGCAGCAGCACCCCTTTGCTCACCAGCCTCCAGCAACTTCGTGCCACAGGATGACAGACAGAAAGGAATGCAGAAAAATGCCTCAGAGGCTGGAGGTATTTGCGCAAAGAAATTCAGAAAGATAAGATTATAGACTAGGGATTGGACTTTTTCGGTCTGTGTCTGGAAAGCATGTAAAGCTTTATTCTCAAACTGTGAACAGGTTTGCACACATTTTGTAGAAAGCTTTCTTCCTTCTGTACTTACTAGGAACAAACTCCCAATCAGTTTTGGTGAGGATGGTGAATATTATACCTTGCTGAGGTGCTCAGAGTCCTAGACAGCTTTACTAAATATCAGAGAATAAGAGTCTGTGTTCACAGATTCACATAGATCTTATTATTTACCCTTGTATAATGATACTTGCATAATGGTCCCAGTTGTAGTTCATATGGCATACCTGCTGAGATCACTAATGCAGCATCTCAATGGAAATTCAATTTAAAAGGAAACTTTTGTATGGCATCTGTGGCATACAATTTAATTATATTAAGATTAGCTTACTGTCAGCCTCACTGATAGTACTGATAGTCTGACTATGTCAGCTTTATGTTTCAATATATACTTCATTTAACTTTTAGGCCCAGACCAAGATAATCAAGAACTTTCTAGGTAAATTACATGTTCATAGTGGAAGAATAGTCAATATATCTACTTGATAGCATAGTTCAGGGGAAATGTAGGGAACTGGAGTTTATCTGCTTTATATCTGGACAATACAGTATTTACCTAATTTTAATCTACAACAAGTCTATAATTCACTAATGTACTAGTGCTCATTGACACAGCATTATAATCAGGCTACTATGTTGGTAGCTTCACACTCTCTCTTTGCTCCTTTTGGACAGCATTCTGCTCTAGAAACACATGCCTGTCATAGCTGCGAGGGAGAAAAGGTTTGTGGGAGGGAAGAAGAAACCCCCTTACTGCTAGTAATGCAGACAAGTAAAAGCTGGTTTAACTGCTTGGCCTAGGAATGGAGAACCAAATCCAATTAATGTTACGTGGGGATGGCTTGAACAGCACATGGGACAAACAGACAACACGCTTATTTGCATACCACCCAGAGCTGGTCTACAGAGTTTGCTGAGGTCATGGAATCAAATGCAACCCTGTCCTTTGGAGACATCACCTTCTGTTGCATCAGTTCCCAAGCAGACCAAATGTACTCCTTTAAAGCTTAGTACGGCTCTCTTATTTTCTAAACACAGCCTCAGAAAGAGAAGTGTGTGTCACTGAGAGTTCACCCTATGCATTCACTCGTGACAATATATGGAGCCTGATAAAAACCATGTCAGGAGACAACACCCAAAGCCATACTGCCATCTAAGTCATCCAGCTATGTATTTCACAAGATGGCACAAGTCCTCTCTTGTTTTCTGCTGCAAAATGATGCAAATTCAGCAGCTTTCCCACCTACTTACTTTGAGAATTTGTCCTAGGTCGGTCTGTAAAGAGTAGAACCATGTATGTCACCTTTAGGCTCACCCAGCATCAGGCAGCAAGTTAGGATTGCCTTTCAAAATCCTAGTTGTAGACCAAGATATTTAGACATCCACACACACAAAGTCCCACTTCAGGTGTATCAATCTTCTACCACAGGGCTCTAGTATCTCAGTTCACCAGACAGTGCTGCAAAGGGTTTAAATGGATCAGTGACTTTCCTTGGTCACACAGAGCCTGCTCGCAGTATTTTATGGAAACCCTCATGAACAAGTGATTCATTTCCGAGTTTCATCACATGGTGCTTTGTTGGCCTGGGGGAACTATACACATTGTCAGTGGTAGGGTGAATTTTCTTAATGGTACAAGAGCACAAGGCTGTGAGTTAGATAAAGCAATTGTTCAGCTGGAAAACCTTATGAAAAAATACTAGTCTCTAGGCTCAGGCAAATAATTTGAAGGAATATAGAACTGAGAAAGAGAGACTTTGCTGAAGAAATAGACATTATGATTTGAGGTTAATACATTTCACAAGAGTTTTACAGTGTCATTCTGACATTACAGAAATTTTCAAGCTGTTAACATAATACAATATTTATAAGGTACCTTTGAAATGTTTTAAAACATGTGTTTGGAAACATTGATGATTTAATATATTTGATAATGATAGTGCAGTAATTACAAATTATTTTGCTTCCACTGAAGACTATGAATGATCATGACCTAGAAGGAAAAGCAACTTTACAGCATTCAAAAGGAATAAGGAGCTATATCCAACCAGCATTACTTCTCCTTCAAATCCTTTAAGACTAGACTCTAGTGCCTTGTGGGCACTAGAATGGAATTCCTGAAATATTGTACTTTTAAAAATATATTTTCCTAAATGTTTCCAAAGCAGTTTATAGATGAAATTTGGAAAGTTATCTAAAGCAGTAAAGCCAAGCTGCAGAGTGTTGGGCCCAAAACTACTGCTTTGTGAAAAACATGGTCTGAAAAGCGGATCCTGGGCAGGTTTCATTAAAACAGTCACTGGCTAAAACAGAGAAAATAACCATTGAATGAATACATGGCAGAAGAAGGGTAGGTTACTGCATGCATGCAATTGTTTGATGTCATCCATGTATGTAAATAAAATAAAGGTAAAGCAAAAAATGGTTTTGCAACAATCATTTGCAACTGGAAAAAATACTGAGAAATACATTAAATCTATGCTTCCAGAGGATGTTCAGGTGCTTTTGTAAAATTAACATTATATATAAACACAAATCAGTGTTTAAGTGCCAGATGGTTAATGAAGGCCAGCCAGGCAACTTCCATAATTCACAGTAATGAGTATGGTAATGAGCCTGCATTATAAACTGAACAACCGAGTGATACATAATGTCCACTTGAAGTAACGAAGCATTTGGAGTGTTTGATATTACCGAAAGGTGTTACATTTCCACACACAAAAAAAAAATAGGGAATATAAGTGATCCATTTTGTTAAGTTTAATGAAAGGATCCTCAAAGTTTTTTACAAGAATTATAAATAAATTTAATCACCAGCAATAGCAAACAACTAGAATTAAAATAAATCGACAGAAATCTAAACATGAAGTTAGTCCTACTAATGCTTCCAATAATGAACGGTTTTTCCATTCCAGCATTTTCTGTTTTCATTGCCTTCCCAGTGGCAACACAAGCTCCTACTGCTTTTCTGGGTCTTCATTCTAATGAAAGTTTGGTTTGGTAGAACCATGATAGCCGGACATCTAGTACTTGTCTGTGATAATGGATTGATATAATGATCTATTTGCATATGCAGTTACAAGATTACAAGTTACCTGCAGATTAGTCCTACAGTTGAAACAAAGCATTCTCACTGTGGCCTCTGTACGGTTACACTTTTAAAAAGAAAGCAAGGTTGAATTCTTTTCTCTGTTATTGACAGGGACCAGACTGGATCACCAAATTTGTTTCAAATACCCAGGAGATGGCTGGGTAAAAGGTGATGCTAAGACACAGTTACGGGGTAAGAAAAGCAAAGTCCTGTTGTTCTACCTGAAAGCTGATGACTTCTGTAGGTAGATCCACTTCTTCCATTCACAGATGTCTCTGGTGGGAAATCCATACTCTCCAGCTGTCAAAATGCTGTTCCCCTTCCTTACACCCAGGCTTTTGTCTTCAGACCATGCCTGAACAGCTGCTTTTATCTTAGCAGCAGATGCCTTCACCTTGACACTTTTGTTTTTCAGACAGCCTTTTAGCCTTCTGAAATGCTCATGTAGTCTGACATACCTGTTTTGCTTTTCCTTCAGAGTAACCTTCAAAGTAGCAAAACTGCAATAAAACAAAGGCTTCCTCTTTCTTTCCTCATCTTCAGGATTTTAACATCTGTTTTACCACCACTCACATCTTCATTTTCTGGCTAGTTGTTCACGCTAGTTATGTCTTTTAGAAGAGATAAACCACAAGGTGCTGGCATTTTCATCACTCTACGTCATTAAGTTAATGAACACAGGTTCAGCAGGTCTATACTGCTGCCAGTTTCTAACATTCTAAAACCATATATTCATGGAAAAGTTTAAAAAAAAAAAAAAATAAAAAAAATAGTTAGAATTTCTTTATTTTTTTTAAAGTCTGGACAAAGTCTTCTATTTGGGCCATAGAAATGGGGACTGAAGTGTAAAGTTTTCACTGGATTCAGTAAATCATCTACCACAGATTGAAATTCTTTTTCACTGAAATTCTTGCCCTACATCTTCTTGATCACTTAAAGGTGCTGAAGCTTTTGTAATTAATCAGTTCATCATTTTCATGCCAACAGCTTGTAAACTTTCAGGGTCTATTTGGTCACCTCCTTATGCCTTGTACAGGCATCATTCAGCTGAAGCCTGCTGATTTTTCTGGAGTCTGCAGCTTTTTCTGCAATCTGGGCTGGGAAGAAATATGTTTGACAGCATTTCACTAAGAGTCAGTTTAGAAATAAAACTGCTGTTGAAAACAGACTAGTGGCATTCTGCTTCTTTCAACAGCCCTGTAATCTGCCTCCTTTTACTATTCTACATTCTCCTTCTTATCCTTATGTCTTGCCAAACAGATGCCATGACACTGTATTGTCAATAAAGAGCAGTTTGAGAGATGCCTATATGAAAATACTAGACTTTTGCAAAGTGGGTGCTCTCAGAAATGAGAGTTCAAGATTCCCTTTGTATTCCTTTCACAGAAGGGTATCAGGGTGAAAAGATTTTGCTTTCACAGCCATATGCCTAAGATTAGACAGCTAGACAATATCCCATTTGTTTAAAGAAGTGTCAAAGCAATATACTTGCTTTAAGCATACTATTCTTCCATTTCCTTCTTCCCTTTCATTACTATTATTGGGCCTTCAGAAGTCAATTTTTTTGTCTACCTTATTAGTCCTTTTCTTGTATTTCATATTGTATTTCAGTCATTTCTGTACATTATTGTATGCTGTTTG